>NC_069503.1:447020562-447363603 GCF_027579735.1 Bombina bombina
CGGCGCAGCCCTGCGAGTGTCAGCGAGAAAAAGAAGGTTTGAGCTGGCGAATAATATATCATCGAGCTCTAAGAGAGGTCTCTGTAAAGGCACCAGATTGGTTGTGAAAGCTTTTTGACAAAACGTAATCATTGCTCAAGTACTAACAGGTACCACTGAAGGGCAAAATTTCTCAACTAGAGTATATATATATATATTTGCATTTTTCACACAAACACTGCAATGTAATGTTTATATCATCATACTTATATGTTTTACTACAATAAAACACACATTTTTCTGTTCAGCGATGTCTCACAAGTACAACAATTTCCATGTACAGGTTTTATAGGGTTATGGAAGTTTCATAGCCAAATAGGGCCTGCCCATTTCAGTCATTATACATTGATTTTTTGGGGCGTATATCAGTATGGCAGCCTAAGAAAGAAAATTACCCCCATGATGGCAAACCAATTTTCAAAAGTAGACAGCCTAGAGTATTCTAATGGTATATTTTGAGTTGTTTTGTGTAGTCACTTTATCACGGTTACACTTCCATTTGTATTTTTCACACACATGCATTCAATTTTCACAGAAAATTTAATTTATGCAATAATGACCCAATATTATTATTTAACAACTTCTCACAAATATAACAGTGCCCCATGTATTTTTTTTCCAGGTCTTTTTTTGGAAGTTACAATGCCAAATATATTACATGCCCATTTCAAACTTGGAAATTTGACACATTAATTTTCTGGGCCTATGTCTCCTTCGAGACAGTATGGCAGCCTAAGAAAGAAAATTACCCCCATGATGGCATACCATTTGCAAAAGTAGAAAACCCCATGGTATTCAAAAAAGTGGTATTTTGAGTTTTTTTGTATAGCCAGTTTATCACAAATGGTGGCCACGCTTAGTGGTTATACCTTCATTTGTGTTTTTCACACACATGAATTTCATTTTCACTGGAAATTGTATAATCCTGATATGGTATTGCAATAAAGTTCCAAAATTTGTATTTAGCAATGTCTCATGAATATAACAGAGCAGCCATGTACAGGTTTTGCATATTTTTGGAGGGGAAGTTACAGGGCCAAATATATTACATGCCCATTTTAAAATTACCCCCACGATGGCATAACGTTTTCATAAGTAGACAACACAGAGCAAATCAAATGGGGTATTTTGAGTTGTTTTGTGTTGCCACTTTATCATGACCTAAGAGTGGCTGGGGTTAACATAAACAGAGATAGGCCAAAGTTATGGGATCAGTAAAAAAGCCAGAAAGTCGGTACCAAAAATCTGACAATGTGTATTCAGGACAAGCTGAGGTTAGAAATATAGAATAACCACCAATAAATCCATAACACATACAGAGTAATTTGAATAAATAGTTTACCTCCATATGTAAGACTCTAAAACAGCCTGTAATACATAGGCCAGTTAGAGATGGGCAGGAAGGGCAATAGTAGCTAGACTCCCTCCTTACTCCTTTTTTGTAACACACTCTTCACTTTTTCTGTGATGACTTTTTGCCGGTTGTGGGGGATTCTACAATGAGAGTGCTTGATGCAAAGTCTCTTAACATTCTCTGATTCAAAAGTGTGAGGATTAGGGGGATGGTTAAACAAAATATCTGATAAAAAACTTTAGTGTAAATTCCAGGAAAGTGTATGGCTTCCCTCTGCCTGATTTTTTTTGTACAGCACATATGATTTATAGACTGCTGTCTGTAAATAAGTTAAGTAATTAAGTATATGGCTATTTGTTTTTCTCCAGGTTTTAATCTTGCAGTGAACCAGATATGGTTGTATGCACTGTTCAGCTAAATCTACTTTCCCCATATATTTGCTGTATTCAATAATGCACTATGGTTTTTGGATTTGTGCATCAGTTCTCCTGACAGACACTGGAACTGTACTTTTAACATGCATTGTGGACATCATGTACACACCTTTTTTGTCAGTGTGCCAAAGGTCCAGTACTTCATCATGGCATAAAGCTGATGTTGTGCTCTTCATTTTTTTGCCATGTGTCAGCTACAGGGGGAAACCTGTTAGATTTTTTGCACACTGCGCCACAGGCTAGGATTTCAAAATGAAATTCATTTTTAAGCATATCTATGCTGCTATAGTAGTAGTTGAATTATAGAAGGTAGTCTTTGTTTAACAAGGGAAGGAGAAAATCTCCCTACAATTCTGCCATTTGTGTTCATAGAATCTGGGCAACCAGATGGATAAAGATGGCTATGTCTCCCTTCATAAATGCAAAATGCCCAGGTATAACAATTTTTAAAATTTTATTCCATAATGTGGGCACTTAGATTGATTATATTGCTTAAAAAGCATTCTTCGCTGAAATTTCATCAGGGCTTCATCTATACAGATGTTCTGGTCAGTGGTTTAATCTTCTGCCAACTTTTCAGTATAGCCTAACGTACAAAGGGTCATTTCTAGGGGGGCACTGGACATTATAATTAAAATGCAGAAAATTCAGCAGTTGTTTATATCTACCCCTCTTCATTATCCCTGGAAAAAGAGGGGTAGCCAGGATGGGGTGCTTGTGCCAGTAGGAGCGTATGCTGTTTTTTTCACTATACCCATTACCAAGGTTAGTGCCCAAAACATTTTAATTTCTGTTGGGTCAGTTGGGTGCCAGGTGTTTTTCTTAACATGGTGTGAACTTAGATTAGCCGGTAGATACTGACTGGCATATAAATTTGTTTGAGTAGCCATATTCTCTAACATTGTCTGTTAGAAACAGGATTAAATACTGTTTCACAAACTGAAATGCTGGTTGTGATGCCAGGAGTTGCTGTAAATAGGTGTATTTCAGGGGATGTTAAGTTTGGGGTACCCAATTTTCATCTGTAATTGTTGGATGTTCTGAATGCCTCATTTTACATGGTGGTAGGCCGGGAGCATCATCAATAGAAGCCTGACTGTATCAGATACTGTTAGAGTGTCATCACACACAAGAATATGTTCTATTTATTCATAAATACATATTTCTATATATAATATTATAAATAGGAAAGAAGCACCATAATATATTTGTTTAGTTATATAAAAATACCACTTCCATATAGGGGTCTTAGTATCATTGCCAGAACTATTCTCCTGATGCCCTTTTCCAAGATGGCAATTTTAGAGTATCCTGTCAGCCAAATCACTGGAAATTATCTATTGGTTGAACAAACAGGAAATATGTTGCCTTTTGAGCATTTAACAGCTAGTCGCTCCCTACTTACTCTACACCTGATGAAGGGGTGTGACACAGAAACGCATAGTGAGTATATTGTTTAAGTTGTCTGGCCAGACCAGTAGGTTGTGACTTGCTGTTAACATTTGCTCATTTTTATTGACATATATTTTTATTTTGTATGTATTTGTTTTTATTGTGATACATTACAACATCATGTCTAGTTCCTTTGCACTGTATTGATACATCATAAGTTTGCAAGTAGGCATTGATGTATTAGGATAAAATTCACTTGCAACACATTCTCACGTGTTCGTAACACATTCTTAAGTGTTGGTACTGCTAATCAAGCTGTGATTAATCACTCTGTATAGAGGTTGCAACTATGTTTGCATTTTTTGCACATTGTGTTTTATATATTTAAATAAACATTAGTATTGAAACCACCAGGTTGTTTTGCACAATTTTTTTGTTAGTGCTGTTACCATTTGTTATTTGTTTTTTGTTTTTTATAACAGCTGCTTATACAAATTTTATTCACACACAGTGTTCATATAGTATCAGTGGCGCTCTCCATTTTTTTATTTAACCCCTTAATGACCGAGGACGTGCAGGGTACGTCCTCAAAAAAAAGGCAGTTAACGCCTGAGGACGTACCCTGCACGTCCTCGGTGTGGAAAGCAGCTGGAAGCGATCCTGCTCGCTTCCAGCTGCTTTCCGGTTATTGCAGTGATGCCTCGATATGGAGGCATCCTGCAATAACCTTAGATGGCCATCCGATGCAGAGAGAGCCACTCTGTGGCCCTCTCTGCACCGGACATCGATGGCCGGTATCGTTGGTGGGTGGGAGCCGGTGTGGGAGGTGGGTGGCGGCCATCGATGGCCCTTGTCATGTGGAGGGGGGCGGGATCGTGGGCGTGCAAGTCCGGGCGCGCGCGGGGGGCGCGCGCACGTGCACGAGGGGGCGCGCGCGGGGGGCGCGCCGGGGCAGGGACCGGGTGGGGACCGCTGCACTACAGAAAAAAATGTGTCCCAAAATAAAAGTGGGACAAGTAATTTTAAAAAAAAACACCTTATTCGGTATTTAGGTGGTGGGGGTTGGTCGGGGGGGGGGGGGGGGGGGGGAAATAACAAAAAATAAAAATTAAATAAATATTTGATTGTGAAAAATGGGTACTGGCAGACAGCTGCCAGTACCCAAGATGGCCCCCAATAAGGCAGAGGGGGAGGCTTAGAGAGCTGTTTTGGGGGGGATCAGGGAGGTTGGGGGCTAAGGGGGATCCTAAACACAGCATATGTAAATATGCTTTTTTTTTTTTCTTTTTAAAAAAAAAAAAATCTTTTATTTTAGTACTGGCAGACTTTCTGCCAGTACTTAAGATGGCGGGGACAATAGTGGGGTGGGGGAGGGAAGGGAGCTGTTTGGGAGGGATCAGGGGGTGGGATGTGTCAGGTGGGAGGCTGAACTCTACACTAAAGCTAAAATTAACCCTGCAAGCTCCCTACACACTACCTAATTAACCCCTTCACTGCTAGCCATAATACACGTGTGATGCGCAGCAGCATTTAGCGACTTTCTAATTACCAAAAAGCAACGCCAAAGTCATATATGTCTGCTATTTCTGAACAAAGGGCATCCCAGAGAAGCATTTACAACCATTTGTGCCATAATTGCACAAGCTGTTTGTAAATAATTTCAGTGAGAAACCTAAAATTGTGAAAAAATTAACGTTTTTTTTTAATTTGATCGCATTTGGCGGTGAAATGGTGGCATGAAATATACCAAAATGGGCCTATATCAATACTTGGGGTTGTCTACTACACTACACTAAAGCTAAAATTAACCCTAGAAGCTCCCTACATGCTCCCTAATTAACCCCTTCACTGCTGGGCATAATACGCGTATTTTGCGCAGGGGCATTTAGCAGCCTTCTAATTACCAAAAAGCAAAGCCAAAGCCATATATGTCTGCTATTTCTGAACAAAGGGGATCCCAGAGAAGCATTTACAACCATTTATGCTATAATTGCATAAGTTGTTTGTAAATAATTTCAGTGAGAAACCTAAAGTTTGTGAAAATATTTGTGAAAAAGTGAAAAAAAATTTTTATTTGATAAATTTTGGCGGTGAAATGGTGGCATGAAATATACCAAAATGGGCCTAGATCAATACTTTGGGATGTCTTCTAAAAAAAAATATATACATGTCAAGGGATATTTAGGTATTCCTGACAGATATCAGTGTTCCAATGTAACTAGCGCTAATTTTGAAAAAAAGTGGTTTGGAAATAGCAAAGTGCTACTTGTATTTATGGCCCTATAACTTGCAAAAAAAGCAAAGAACATGTAAACATTGGGTATTTCTAAACTCAGGACAAAATTTAGAAACTATTTAGCATGGGTGTTTTTTGGTGGTTGTAGATGTGTAACAGATTTTGGGGGTCAAAGTTAGAAAAAATGTGTTTTTTTTCCATTTTTTCCTCATATTTTATAATGTTTTTTATAGTAAATTATAAGATATGATGAAAATTATGGTATCTTTTGAAAGTCAATTTAATGGCGAGAAAAACGGTATATAATATGTGTGGGTACAGTAAATGAGTAAGAGGAAAATTACAGCTAAACACAAACACCGCAAAAATGTAAAAATAGCCTTGGTCCCAAACGGACAGAAAATGGAAAAGTGCTGCGGTCATTAAGGGGTTAAAGGGACAGTCTAGGCCAAAATAAACTTTCATGATTCAGAAAGAGCATGTAATTTTAAACAATTTTCCAATTTACTTTTATCACCAATTTTGCTTTGTTCTCTTGGTATTCTTAGTTGAAAGCTTAACCTAGGAGGTTCATATGCTAATTTCTTAGACCTTGAAGCCCACCTCTTTCAACTTGCATTTTAACAGTTTTTCACCACTAGAGGGTGTTAGTTCACATATTTCATATAGATAACACTGTGCTTGTGCACGTGAATATATCTGGGAGCAGGCACTGATTGGCTAGACTGCAAGTCTGTCAAAAGAACTGAAAAAAGGGGCAGTTTGCAGAGGCTTAGATACAAGATAATCACAGAGGTTAAAAGTATATTATTATAACTGTGTTGGTTATGCAAAATTGGGAAATGGGTAATAAAGGGATTATCTATCTTTTAAAACAATAAAAATTCTGGTGTAGACTGTCCCTTTAAGAGAAGAGGACATTTTTTATTTTTCATTTTTTATTTTTCAATTTTTATTTATTTTTTATTCACATTTTTAATTAGATATACACTTATCACTTTATAATCTTTGATATATTTATTGTATTGGAACCGCTGTGATAGCTTTTGAAACATATAGAATTCTCTAATATTGTGAATTGTTTAAAAAATATTGTGAACTATTGAAAAGTTTGTATTTTTGAATTTTTTTTTTTTTTATTAAATCTTGTCTAAATTAATTATTTTTCCAGGATGAAAGCTGACAGGGTTAAATACATTAATAAAGTATTTGGAGAAGCAGATTGGCACGAGATTGAAAATCAGTCTTATAAAGTAGAAATTCCCTCAAAGGTAAATGATCTTAAGGACCTATTTAGAGAATATGAGAATATTAAAAATAAAGAGATAAGAATATCCTGGGATATTAACCTGTTAGAGCATTATTCAAAAAATAAAATAATACCCAAAAAACCAAAATATGGGCTTGATGACGATATTTTTATGAAAGAGTAGGATGATTGTATAGATGATTGTTCCCTCAGACTTGTTGAAATTCTCATTTAAAAAAAGGAAGTTGAAACTAAATTAGAAATTTTAGTAAAACTCCTAGATGAATTCAAAGTATGCAAAAGTTTGAAACTTATTTTAATGAGTTGAAAGACAAGTTAGATGGTTTTGAAGATGAAATTATGGTAAAAAAGAAAACTAAATTTCAAAGCGATGTTAAAGATTATAATGAAAATAGAAAGAAAAGTTGGAAGAAAGATCATTACAATAATCTATCAAAGCAAATATATCAGCAGCAATATAAAAATAGTAACCTAAACAAAAATAACGTTTTTAATGGTTCATCACACATAAGAGAGGATAAAATCAAAGAAAAAGCAAAAGGAAAATACAATACTAGAACCAATACATCTCTCCGGATGGGATCTGAAACTAATTATTCCATGAACCCCTTTTACCCTAGAACAGTAGTTAAAGAATATACTAAAGAGAACACCGAACAAAAAACACAAAGATTACCCTCATTTACTGACAAATATCCCAATCAGAGAACTTATTCTACTGATGTAGAGTTTGATAGTGAATGGGAATTAGTCTATCAAAAGAAAACTAAAAATAAGAATACAAATTTAGACAACCCCATGACATCAATAAATCAGACTAATTTTGAACTTAAAAAGAGAGATCAGGAAGAAACACATTCACTTGAATTTAAGGATACAAAACAAAGTAATCAATATAAAATTCTAGAGGATTTATCTCCTAATAATTTTATTATTTTAGAGCTTGAAAACACTATGGCTACTTAGAGTGCGAATATTGAGGAACATGATTCCAATGTGTCAAAAAATTGGCTTGGGAATATGAGACAGGCAAAAAGAAAAAGAACAGAAGTAACATATAAAAAAAACAAGGGACAATTTACCATAGAGGAAGCAACAGAGTCCGAAGTAAGCGTGGAGGAAGAAGGGAATCAATTAGAAGTTTTAACAGAATCATTAGAGAACTAAACACTGAAGAACTCAGAAGTTTAGGTATTTTTAATATTTCCTCTGTTTGCCTTACTGTTAGCCAAATAAATCTACCCAAAAGGGCTTAAACTTTGCTCTGACAACATATTCTAATAATATAGATCTTCAAATTTATTTCCAGAAATTTATAAGAAAATTATCGATAGACATTTTGAAATTCAAAAGAAAAAACTTTCTGGGGCCCCTAGGAAAATTTGGGATATTACAACTACAAAACAGTTAAAAATAGATATTCTGGACATCTATACACTAGAACAATTAAATAGAGAAAATCAGAATTGTGATGAGGAAATTTTTATATACTAACTTAAGACCACTATCTAAATTCAATCCTACACATAATAGAGGTGGTCTTTCAATATTCTTACAACACAAAATTTAAGAGGCTTAGAAAAATATATAATAAGGAAAAACTGTACCAAAATACCTGATTTTCATTCTCAGGCCAAAATGTTAAAAGAGAGATTTATCAATAAAGGTTTTGAATATTCATTACTGGAAAATAATATAGATGAAATAACCAAACTGTATCGGGATAAGTTGCTGGAGAGTAAATCAGAGGTAAGTAAAAAGAAAAAATATTACATTAAGACGATGGATGGTAACACCATCATGAATAGTGATCGAGATATTAAGTTCTGTAATAGAATGTTAATTACTAATAGTCAAATATAAGAGAAAGATAGAATATACAATAAATAAACACTGGCATTTACTTAAAAAAAGTCCCTTTTTTAGGACCAAGTCTGCCCGATAGAAACCATTTGATCTGCAAAAGAGGGCAGAATTTAAAATCAATCTTTCCCCCTCTGATATGAGCCAGAAATTTATTAGATGGCAAAAACAGAATATAGACATTAGGACTGGAATAAATGAAAATGCAATAGTACAGAGACTAACTTCAGTTCCACCTAAAGGTTGGCATAGATGTGGTAGGTGTGATGACTGTAAATATTCCCCTAAGAAGATTTTGACAAACCAATTTGAAAAATATACAATTGCAAGTTAGAAATTTCATTAATTGTGACTCCACTTTTGTAATATATATTTTGAAATGTAGCTGTAATTTATTATATGTAGGATGTACGACACATCATCTCCGTAAAAGAATTTATGAACATCTCTATAATATTGAAACTGGTTTTCTTAAACATTCTGTTTCTCGACATTTCAAACAGGTACATCAAAGTATTAAGCATGATCTCATGATCGATAGACGTAGAGGTGACCGTGAAAGAATTTTGAACCAACATGAAACTTACTGGATACTTAAATTAAATACATTACAACCATCAGGCTTAAATGAAAATTATGATTTTGTATCTTTTAGTGTAAAATATGTTTTATAAAATATTCACCTGGATTACGAGTTTTGCGTTAGAAGCTGTGCGGTGCTAAAGAGCAGTTTAAGCTCACCGCTCACTTACAGACAGCGCTGGTATTACAGGTTTTTAGAAACCCGGCGTTAACCGCAAAAAAGTGAGCGAAGAGCAAAATTTTGCTCCACATCTCACCTCAATACCAGCGCTGCTTACGTTAGCGATGAGCTGGCTGAACGTGCTTGTGCACAATTTCCCCATAGGAATCAATGGGGGAGAGCCGGCTGAAAAAAAACCTAACACCTGCAAAAAAGCAGAGTAAAGCTCCTAACGCAGCCCCATTGAATCCTATGGGGAAATACAAGTTATGTCTACACCTAACACCCTAACATGAACCCCGAGACTAAACACCCCTAATATTACACTTATTAACCCCTAATTTGCCGTCCCCAACATCGCTGACACCTACATTATATTATTAACCCCTAATCTGCCACTCCGGACACCACCGCCACCTACATTATACTTATGAACCCCTAATCTGCTGCCCCAAACATCACCGACACCTACATTATATTTATTAACCCCTAATCTGCCACCCCCAACGTTGCCACCACTATAATAAAGTTATTAATCCCTAAACCTAAGTCTAACCCTAACCTCCCCTAACTTAAATAAATCTAAATACAATTACTACAATTAACTAAATAATTCCTATTTAAAACTAAATACCTATAAAATAAACCCTAAAATAGCTACAATATAACTAATAGTTACACTGTAGCTAGCTTAGGGTTTATTTTTATTTTACAGGCAACGTTGTATTTATTTTATCTAGGTAGAATAGTTATTAAATAGTTATTAACTATTTAATAACTACCTAGTTAAAATAAAGACGGGAGAAGTCTTCATCTAAGCCGGGCGAAGTGGTCCTCCAGACGGGCAGAAGTCTTCATCCAGACGGCATCTTCTATCTTCATCCATCCGGCGCGGGTCCATCTTCAAGACATCTGACGCAGAGCATCCTCTTCTTCTGATGGCTGAACACAGAATGAAGGTTCCTTTAAATGACATCATCCAAGATGGCGTTCCTTCAATTCAGATTGGCTGATTGTAAGGATATGTTTAGTTGTTTTTAGAGAACACTACAATTACAGCTCCTGCTTTATGCAGGACCACTCAGTCTCACACCTTACCTCGGATTCCCACAGATTTAACTTAAGGGAACCCTGATATGCTCATTGATCTGAGGGTCACTACAGCAGGGTTGCTGAGTGAAACCGGAACCTTCACGCAACAATAAATGCTTATAGCAGAAAAGAGAGTAAGTCTTATAGGATTGACTACAGCAGTAGTGAAAGAGTTAATTAGTGCAGGTGCCTTAATTCAAACAGAGTTGCAATGGAAATAGTTTATGCAGCAGGCTTTAGCAAACACACTGAAATTAACACAGTACTTTGATAAGTGAATAAGTCAACCTCTGGTCATTTTGTAAACCATACATTGATAGTGAATATTAATAATTTGCAGAGTTGTTCAATCAGAGTAATATAAGCTGTGGTAAACTTGAGGAAACAGATATAGTTTAAGTTGGAGCAAACAGTTCATTTCAAGCACAATAGAGGTTAATTGCGTAAAGTTTGAAATATGCTTATGCAGTCCGATAATGAATAATGGTACTTTGTAATAATCTTTGTCACAGTTATTTGTTTGCAATTTGGTAAATAGCAGTAAAAAGGTTTAGTGCATATTTGATATCTGAAGCGAATATGGAAATCCAGCAAATGAGCGTTCCACAATATATAGCAAGTGAAAGAGAAATGAGGTTGCAGCAATACACACAGTTCATAGAATGCAATATATATATAGACTAGTAATATTGTAGATGATATTAGCACATAGCGATACAGTTACCACACAGCAACAAGTCCTAGGAGTATCGCAGAGAGCCTGGCAGAGATCCGCGGCGGGAGAATGAGGAGCGTGACGTCACACGCTGCAGGGGAACAACCTCATTACAGGAGAGAGACTGAAAAATCTCTTAGTGAACAAGCGGAGCAAATCTTCAAGCACAAAAGAGAATCTGCAAGTTGATTCGAATAGGCAGATACTCAAGGTGAGCAATAAGTTGAGAATACAAAGTAATATAAACGGCTAGGTCTCTTCTGAAGCAGCTTCACACTGAGCAACAAATTACCAAGCAATGAGTTCTGTTGGGAGGAGCCTTAAATAGGGGTAGTGAGTTGACATTCTTAAAGGCACAGTAGGAAAAGAGATAAATCCCTGACAGGACACCCCCCCCCAAGGAGCCGCTCCACGGATCAAGGACCAGGACGATCAGGATGTCTACGATGAAACAAGGAGACAATACGTGGTGCAGAGACATTATTGAAAGGCTCCCAAGAGTCCTCCTCAGGACCAAATCCTTTCCAACTGACAAGATATTGAAGTTGATTACGATGGTAACGAGAGTCTAGGATAGACTCAATCTCATATTCCATGCCATCTATGACTGAAGGATCCACCGTCTCATTCTGAGTCGAGTCTCTGATTGCACTGTAAGGTTTCAAAAGAGAAACGTGGAATGTGGGATGTATCTTCAGGGAATCTGGTAGTTTAAGTGTTACAGCATTAACATTGATGACCTTTTGTATCGGATAAGGCCCTAAATATAGGGAAGCCAGTTTTTTAGATGGAACTTGTAAGCATAAATGTTTAGTGCTTAACCAAACTTTGTCACCAATCTTGTAATCTGGAGGCTTGGATCTACGTAGGTCGTAATGATGTTTCTGAACAGCCTGGGCTTCTAGTAAAACTTGTTTCAATGTTGTGAAATTGGTAGCAATGGTATTAACAAGATCATTAACTATAGGCATGTCGGAATTGTTGATCTGATTTGGATAGTATGAGGGATGAAATCCGTAATTGATGTAAAATGGTGTCATTTTAGTTGATGAATTTACGGCATTATTATGAGCAAATTCCGCAGTAGCAAGTAGAGAATGCCAGTTATCTTGTTGTTGAGTGCAGTAGCAACGAAGGTACTGCTCTAATGTTTGGTTTGTTCTTTCTGTTTGACCATTCGTTTGTGGATGATAAGCGGTACTCAAACGTTTAGTAATGTTAAGAGAGGAACACAATTGATTCCAAAACCTCGAGGTGAATTGCGTACCTCTATCTGTGGTGATTGTTTCAGGTAAACCATGTAGTTTTACAATGTGATTCAAAAATAGTGAAGCAGTTTCTGAAGATGTAGGCAATCCTCTATGTGGTAGGAAATGAGCCATTTTAGAGAATAAGTCCACTACTACCATTATAGTATTATAATTAGCTGACGAAGGCAGATCAACAACAAAATCCATAGCAATCGCTGCCCAAGGTCTGTCTGGTACTGGTAAAGAGAGAAGGTAAGCATAAGGACTCTTATGCTGATGTTTCTTAGTTGTACATACCATACAGGAATCAATATACTGTTTAATAGTATCATTCATCTTTGGCCACCAGTAATTCCTTTTAATCAAATGAGCAGTTCTATGAACTCCAGGATGACCAGCCAATAAAGAGTTGTGAGCAGAGGTAAGTATCTCATTCCTGAGAGAAGGAGGTATATACAATAAAGTGCCATGATAGTATAAGTTGTCGGAATGTTTTAGTACATCCAAATGACCCAAAGATGAATCATCCTTCAGATGTTCTTGTAAGATGGTTTTAAACTCAGTTGTTAAACAAATAATTCTATCCGGAGGTATGATAGATGAAGGAGAAACCACATCAGTAGGACGAGGGTCTTTTCTAGAAAGAGCATCAGCTTTCATATTTTTGGAACCTGGTCTGTAAGTAATGACGTAATCAAAACGAGAGAAGAACAAACTCCATCGAACCTGACGAGCAGTAAGGGTCTTGTTTGATTTTAAATATTCTAAATTACGGTGATCGGTATAGATGGTGATTGGATATGTTGCACCCTCTAGGAGGTGTCGCCAAAACTCCAAAGCTGATTTGATTGCAAGAAGTTCCTTATCACCGATTCCATAATTAATCTCTGCTGAACTCATAGTTCTAGAATAGTAGGAGACAGGATGTAAAGGTTCTTTTTCAGAACGTCTTTGAGATAAAACAGCCCCCACAGCAAACTCAGAAGCATCGACTTCTAGCGTAAATTGACATGTGGGATCTGGAAACTGTAAAATAGGGGCTGAAACAAATTTAGTTTTTAGAGTATTGAAGGAATGATCAGCATCTTGATTCCATACAAACTTAATTTGCTTACGTGTTAGCGTAGTGAGAGGTCTAACAATAAGTGAAAAGTCTTTAATGAACTTTCTTTGAACATCTTTTTTATTACGAGGAATTGGCCAATTAGTGATAGCTTCTACTTTGCTTGATTCCATTGAAATTCCAGCTGGTGAGATGCAATAACCAAGGAATGATATGGTGTTTGTATTAAAAATACACTTTTCAAGTTTTGCATAAAGATGGTGTGCCCTTAAACGTGTCAACACTTGTTTGACATGTACAATGTGATCCTGTAGAGAATTTGAGTAAACCAAGATATCATCCAAGTATACGACAATACAAATATCTAACAAATCATGAAAGACATCATTTATAAAACATTGAAAAGTCGCTGGGGCATTGCACAACCCAAAGGGCATTACAGTGTATTCATATAAACCGTATCTAGTATGAAATGCAGTTAACCATTCATCCCCTGCCCTCATCCTAATCAGATTGTAAGCACCTCTAAGGTCAAGTTTAGTAAAAACTGTGGCACCTTGTAAACGTTCAATAAGTTCAGGTATGAGGGGCAGGGGGTATCTGTTCTTTTTTGTGCATTTGTTCAACTGCCTATAATCAATGATGGGTCTAAGACTGCCATCCTTGTTTTTTACAAAGAACATTGCTGCAGCTGCAGAGGATGTGGAAGGTCTAATAAAGCCTTTTTTCAAGTTATCATCTAAATATTCTTTTAAATGATTTAATTCTGGCTGTGACAATGGATATATATGTCCATATGGTATGGAGCTTCCAGGTATAAGATCAATAGGACAGTCATAGTCTCTGTGTGGAGGTAAAGACTCAGCCTCCTTTTTATCAAAAACATCAGCAAATTCACTATAACATTCTGGTAACTTATGTTCAGTGATATGACAAAGTGTGTGTACCCCAAAACAGGATTGTTTACAGTGGTTTGAATCAAAAACTACTGATGCTGTGGACCACGATATAGTGGGATTATGCTTTATTAACCAATTCAGTCCAAGGATTAATGGATAGACAGAAGATGGAAGAACATCAAAACAAATAAGCTCTGTGTGTCCTGAAGGGGTAACGACTTTGAGTGGGATAGTGTGGTGAGTTATGGGACCAGAGCTAAAGAATGAACCGTCAACCAGACGAATAGCTAAAGCAACACTCTTCTTTATTAGTGGGATGTGATTATTAACAACAAAAGTGTTATCAGCAAAATTCCCAGAAGCCCCAGAGTCAATTATGGCCTGAACGTTTATCTTCTGATGGGACCACTGTAGGGAGACATAAATAGATAGATGAGATTTTATGCTGTCAACCAAATTAACAGTATGGTCATTGGACGAAGTCTTACCCTTCTTTTGTCGAACCAGAGAGGGACAGTCCCTAACAGCATGGTTCTTTTCAGCACAGTATAGACATAGGTTTAGTAGCTTATGCCTAGCTTTCTCCTCAGGTCTCAAGGGTCCCCTAATAACTGCAACATCCATGGGTTCTTCTATGGGTCTAGTGAATGCTGTGGAAGGTGTTGAGTGATGATAATTGGGGTTTCTTCTGGGGGTAGTCTCTGAATAAGATCTCTCTGACTTCCTTTCCCTAAGCCGACAATCTATGCCAATAGAGAGAGTCATCAATTCATCCAAGTCCTCTGGAATCACACCCCTTGCCAATTCATCCTTAACTGCATCATTGAGTCCCAAACGGAACTGATTGCGTAGAGTAGGAATATTCCACAGGGTGTCAGGAGCCCATCTTTTAAATTCAGTAATGTAGTCTTCTACCATTCTTTTGCCCTGCCTTAGAGACCTAATGGCAGTTTCAGCAGTATTTTTTCTATTGTGATCTTCATATAAAAGAGACATTGCAGAAAAAAAATCTTCTAGTGAATTTAGGATAGGATCATTTTTTTCATAGAAAGCATTGGCCCAAGACCTGGCCTCACCTCTGAGAAATGAAATTACAGTTAGAACTCTAATCCTGTCAGTTGGGCATGACTTAGGTTTCAAAGTAAAAAGCAGAGTGCAGGAATTCCTGAAATCCCTAAACATAGCTCTGTCCCCAGAGAACTTTTCCGGTGGACTAACAATGGGTTCTGGAGATGACTCAACATTAGTAGTTTTGTTTGCAAGATGATCATTAATAAAAAAATTTATACTCTGATTCTCTAGTTGTATATCCCTTAAGCCTTGAATCATGTGATCCATACTCTGAGCTAAAGAACCAACTCTCCTGGACAGTTCACTTACATCCATGATTTTAGCTGTTAGTAGTATTCCTTTTTTAAGGCTTGGTAATATGTAAGGATATGTTTAGTTGTTTTTAGAGAACACTACAATTACAGCTCCTGCTTTATGCAGGACCACTCAGTCTCACACCTTACCTCGGATTCCCACAGATTTAACTTAAGGGAACCCTGATATGCTCATTGATCTGAGGGTCACTACAGCAGGGTTGCTGAGTGAAACCGGAACCTTCACGCAACAATAAATGCTTATAGCAGAAAAGAGAGTAAGTCTTATAGGATTGACTACAGCAGTAGTGAAAGAGTTAATTAGTGCAGGTGCCTTAATTCAAACAGAGTTGCAATGGAAATAGTTTATGCAGCAGGCTTTAGCAAACACACTGAAATTAACACAGTACTTTGATAAGTGAATAAGTCAACCTCTGGTCATTTTGTAAACCATACATTGATAGTGAATATTAATAATTTGCAGAGTTGTTCAATCAGAGTAATATAAGCTGTGGTAAACTTGAGGAAACAGATATAGTTTAAGTTGGAGCAAACAGTTCATTTCAAGCACAATAGAGGTTAATTGCGTAAAGTTTGAAATATGCTTATGCAGTCCGATAATGAATAATGGTACTTTGTAATAATCTTTGTCACAGTTATTTGTTTGCAATTTGGTAAATAGCAGTAAAAAGGTTTAGTGCATATTTGATATCTGAAGCGAATATGGAAATCCAGCAAATGAGCGTTCCACAATATATAGCAAGTGAAAGAGAAATGAGGTTGCAGCAATACACACAGTTCATAGAATGCAATATATATAGACTAGTAATATTGTAGATGATATTAGCACATAGCGATACAGTTACCACACAGCAACAAGTCCTAGGAGTATCGCAGAGAGCCTGGCAGAGATCCGCGGCGGGAGAATGAGGAGCGTGACGTCACACGCTGCAGGGGAACAACCTCATTACAGGAGAGAGACTGAAAAATCTCTTAGTGAACAAGCGGAGCAAATCTTCAAGCACAAAAGAGAATCTGCAAGTTGATTCGAATAGGCAGATACTCAAGGTGAGCAATAAGTTGAGAATACAAAGTAGTATAAACGGCTAGGTCTCTTCTGAAGCAGCTTCACACTGAGCAACAAATTACCAAGCAATGAGTTCTGTTGGGAGGAGCCTTAAATAGGGGTAGTGAGTTGACATTCTTAAAGGCACAGTAGGAAAAGAGATAAATCCCTGACACTGATAGAAATCTATCAGCCAAATGGAATTAAGGTAGAAAAAAATCCTATTGGCTGATGCAATCAGCAAATAGGATTGAGCTTGCATTCTATTGGTTGTTCCAATCAGCCAATAGAATGCAAGCTTAATCATATTGGCTGATTGGATCAGCCAATAGGATTGGACTTCAATCCTATTGGCTTATTGCATCAGCCAATAGGATTTTTTCTACCATAATTCCGATTGGCTGATAGAATTCTATTAGCCAATTGGAATTGAAGGGACGCCATCTTGGATGACGTCATTTAAAGGAACCTTCATTCTGTGTTTAGCCATCGGAAGAAGAGGATGCTCCACGTCGGATGTCTTGAAGATGGACCCGCTCCTTGCCGGATGGATGAAGATAGAAGATGTTGTCTGGATGAAGACTTCTGCCCGTCTGGAGGACCACTTCGCCCAGCTTGGATGAAGACTTCTCCCGGCTTTGTTGAAGACTTCGGCCCGGTTGGGTGAAGACGTCTCCCGGTAAAGTGATCTTCAGGGGGTTAGTGTTAGGTTCTTTAAGGGGGAATTTTTTTCAGGTAAAAGAGCTGATTGCTTTAGGGCAATGCCCCGCAAAAGGCCCTTTTAAGGGCTATTTGTAATATAGTGTAGGGTAGGGCTTTTTTATTTTGTGGGGGGGGGGGGGGGGCTTTTTTATTTTGTTAGGGGGATTAGATTAGGTGTAATTTGTTTAAAAATCTTGTAATTTCTTTATTATTTTCTGTAATTTAGTGGGGTTCTTTTTTGTACTTTAGATATTTGTATTTAATTGTAATTAATTGTATTTAATTTAGGTAATTAATTTAATTATAGTGTAGTGTTAGGTGTAATTGTAACTTAGGTTATGCTTTATTTTACAGGTAAATTTGTATTTATTTTAACTAGGTAGTTATTAAATAGTTAATAACTATGTAATAACTATTGTACCTAGTTAAAATAAATACCGTAAAATAAAAATAAACCCTAAGCTAGCTACAATGTAACAATTGTAGCTAGCTTAGAGTTTATTTTATAGGTAAGTATTTAGTTTTAAATAGGATTTATTTAGTTAATTGTAGTAATTTTATTTAGATTTATTTAAATTATATTTAAGTTAGGTGGTGTTAGGGTTAGGGTTAGACTTAGGTTTAGGGGTTAATAACTTTATTATAGTGGCGGCGACGTTGGGGGCGGCAGATTAGGGGTTAATAAATGTAGGTAGGTGGCGGCGATGTTAGGGCCAGCAGATTAGGGGTTAATAATATTTAAATAGGATACGCAATTGACTTAAGTGGATTTGCGGTATTTCCGAGTCTGGCCAAAAAAGTGAGCGGTACACCTGTACCTGCAAGGCTCGTAATACCAGCGGGCATTAAAAAGCAGCGTTGGGAGCGGCCAATGCTGCTTTTTAAGCCTAACGCAAGACTCGTAATCTAGCCGATTGTTTGCTAAGGTTTTATATAAGTTTTTGCAATGGTTTTCATTAAATTAGTTCATAAAATCATTTTTATATACATATATATATAAACTATGTACTTGAAATGTATCATTTGATGTATGCAATGAATTGTTTTTTTTTTAGTTATTATTTGTTAGTAATTGTACTATCCTTGTTGTGTATGTATACCTTTTTTGATTTAACATACAGTGGTAAGCACACTGAATTATTTATTTAAAGTGATTTTTTATTATTATATATTTATCAACTTTTTTTTTATAGTTATACAATGTTTTAATGATAGCTTTATCTTTTCACACACCATCCATCAGATAATATATTTGTTTAGTTATATAAAAACACCACTTCCATATAGGGATCTTAGTATCATTGCCAAAACTATTCCCCGGATGCCCTTTTCCAAGATGGCAATTTTAGAGTATCCTGTCAGCCAAATCATTGGAGATAATCTATTGGTTGAACAAACAGGAAATAGGTTGCCTTTTAAGCATTTAACAGCTAGTCGCTCCCTACTCACTCTACACCTGATGAAGGGGCGTGACCCAGAAACGCGTAGTGAGTATATTGTTTGAGTTGTCTGGCCAGACCAGTAGGTTGTGACTTGCTGCTAACATTTGTTCATTTTTATTGACATATATTTTTATTTTGTATGTATTTGTTTTTATTGTGATACATTAAAACATCATGTCGAGTTCCTTTGCACTGTATTGATACATCCATAAGTTTGCAAGTAGGCATTGATGTATTAGGATAAAATTTACTTGCAACACATTCTCAAGTGTTTTTACTGCTAATCAAGCTGTGATTAATCACTCTGTATAGAGGTTGCATTCTCAAGTGTTTGCAACACATTCTTAAGTGTTTGTACTGCTAATCAAGCTATGATTAATCACTCTGTATAGAGGTTGCAACTATGTTTGCATTTTTTGCACATTGTGTTTTATATATTTAAATAAACATTAGTATTGAAACCACCAGGTTGTTTTGCAACAATTATTTGTTAGCGCTGTTACCATTTGTCATTCAATAAAACATGCATTTCTTAAAAAACATCATCTGCTTTGGCATTGTTTAATTTTCAGCATGTGACCTAAATATATTGGGGCCTATTT
The DNA here is from genome assembly GCF_027579735.1 of Bombina bombina. NCBI lineage: Eukaryota > Metazoa > Chordata > Amphibia > Anura > Bombinatoridae > Bombina > Bombina bombina. The sequence continues at coordinate 447,040,088 of NC_069503.1, forward strand.
ATTAAGGGCCGAATGGCCTCTAAAGCTCCTGTTTCCGTTGCTCCTTAACTCGTCCGCTGCTTCTGAGGCGGCGGGCAGCAATCAATCTGATCAGATACGATCATGTTGATTGACACCCCCTTGGCCGCAAATCTGCAGGGTGCGGCATTGCACAAACAGTTCACCAGAACAGTGCAATGTTAAATGCTGACAGCGTATGCTGTTGGCATTTAGCGATGCAGGGCAGACATGATTCGCTATAGCAAATAATGTCCGCCCAGGGTATGATAAATCTACCCCTTAACATGGACTTGTCTATTGTAAATACTCATGAGGTATAGTTCATTGTAAACAGAAAAAAACAACAGTAATATTTAAGATGGAATTAAATTAATTAAGACTTATAAAATAATGTTACTTTGTATGAACCACTTGTACCTACTAAATACCATAATTAACTAATAAACATCATATCTACACATATGATTATATTATTCCTAAAAGTTTCACCAAATTATAAGTTTAATTGATGCAATTGGGTTTTCTTATTTTAAGAGTGAGAATCCAAAATGTTTCTTTTCTATATAGAACCCGTAGTCTATCACCCTTTTTTTTTTTTTGGTGAATGTACTGTTTCAATCACCAAACATTTTAAAGTTGCAGTATCACTATGATGATTGTGAATAGTTAGTATAACTGCTCATATAGGACTTTATCACCAACTAAAACGGTGTCTATGGTTTTATTTTTACACTATTTCAAGACAGCTTTTGTGCTTAGACAAAACACATGGATGCCATTCTAGATGTAAGAAACAAACAATGATATAGATTCATTAAGGCTATATTTATATCTGTTAAATAGTTCTTTGTTTTTGCCTGGTCCTGACGTTTAAATATTTAACTAAATAAACTCACCAATAAAAATATGAGAATACAGAAATCCTGAACTTAACATCTGGAATGCAATGCTTGTATGTATTTAATATTTGCATTAATGTAATTTTAATTTAGTCCATTCTCATTATTAAAGGCATGAATTGTACCCTTAAGCACATCATGGCTTGTACTGAAGGGGTGTTGACTTTCAAGACCCATTGGGCAAGTTTTCACACAACTTATGAAATATAGGTTGGTAAATAACAGACACCATAGGGCTAGATTATAAATGGAGCACTAAAGTATTGTGCTCCTGCAAACTGGCAAAATTGCCCATTTTTGAGAGTGCGATAACTACCAGCCATTACAAGTGGCTAGTTATTGCTAACACTAGCTCACAGTAGCAATTAGCGCTCAAAAAATTAAGCAGAGATCCATGTGCCCCAAATGCACTTAAATTGGAGGACATTACACTAGGCAGTTTTGGGGCTTTAAAGTTGGTGGGAGTGGGGTGTTAGGAAAAAAACACCTTTACATTGTGGCCTATGGGAACTATGTGTTCCAAGTAAATATGTATATGCTTATATAGATATATTTATATATGTGTTTATATGTGTATATACACATATTAACACATAAATATATATGTATATAATCATATACATTTATATTTATAAATGCTGCCCATCGATGTGTGACTTACCCTTTCGCTGAGCGAGGTTCTAATGCCGTCTCTGTTGGCATCAGAATGAGGCTCCCATTGGAGCCTATGGAAGCATGCTCTTGTGAGTGCAATGCTCTGTGCAATGTGAACACAAGGTCACGTTTGCATTGCACCAAACTTGTAATACCAGTGCACATTAGTGTGCGCTGGTATTACAAAGTGGAGCGCAAATATCGCTTTATAGAAAGCGATATTTAGCACTCCACTTGTAATCTAGCCCATAGTGTTTTGTAGTGACGTGCGGTGAGGTCAGAGACTGGTGAGGCACTTGGCTATAATACGGCCGAGAAACACATTTATAAACCCGACAGAGGCAGCTTAAATTTATGATTAAATTGGCAGGTTGCGGGTCCAATTTACTGCTATTATTATATTTGCTTCATTCTCTTGGTATCCTTTGTTGAAGCATATGCAGCAATGCACTACTGGGAGCTAACTGCTATTATTATATTTGCTTCATTCTCTTGGTATCCTTTGTTGAAGCATATGCAGCAATTCACTACTGGGAGCTAACTGAAGACTTTAAATGAGCCAATGATTAGAGGTATATATGTGCAGCCACCAATCAGCAGCTGCTCAAAGTAGTATATTGCTACTTATTAACCTACCTAGGTATGCTTTTCAAAGGATACCAAAAGAAAAAAGCAAATCAGATAACAAAAGTAAAATGTAAAGTTGTTTAATATTGTATGTTCTATCTGAAGCATGAAAGAAATAATATGTGTTTAATGCTCCTTTAACATAAAAAAAATAAACATCCTTTTTACTGCAGCTATTCTCCAGTAGTCAAACTCCATCCACCATTTGTCTTATTTGGAGATGCCAATCTAGGCTTTATTCCTCAGACAACAAGGCCACTGTAATAAAGTTAGTATAAACAGTTTTGCTGCTGTTATCCACTAAAGCCAATTAAGGACAGATATGTAGCAGATTTAGCCTTAAGAAGACAGCAAGATGCATTCCATGTTCTGATAATTAGAAATTGCTCAACTTTCAATGCTAAACTACATGAGAAAGGAGGCAAAATAAATAATGAAAATATAGTGTAATGTTGTTTCCTTTTTCATAACAAGGAATGATTGCTTTTCTTTAGCTCTGTCTGTGTTTGTGTATCCATTTGTAGTATCCATGTGTATGTGCGACTGTGCCTTATATGTGTGTGTGTCTGTACCTAGGCAGCACTAACCTTTGAAAGACAAGTGAAGTCCATCCTTCCTGTGTGTCTGCAAATTTTTGGATCCCTCAACAGCACTGTGAGTGTTGTGTGTCTTCCTGGCAAGTTCTTCCTGCCACTCTGATTGTCTTCCTTCAGTAACAGACTAGGAATAAAGAGCAGCCCTGGATAAATTTGAAGACCAGCCCCATATGCAGTCAAATCTGTAGAATGATTTATTATATATATATATATATATATATATATATATATATATATATATATATATATATATATATATATATATATATATATATATATATATAAATCCCCACACCGGAAGGAAGACAAACAAATAGGCAGGGTGAGATACATAGTGGTAGGGAGAAAAACACATAGGCAGTGTGAGACACACAGAGGCAGGGTGACACATACACACACACACACAGGCAGGGAGTCAAACACGGAGGCAGGGTGAGACACACACAGAGGCAGGGTGAGACACACACAGAGGCAGGGTGAGACACACACAGAGGCAGGCTGAGACACACACAGAGGCAGGGTGAGTCACACACAGAGGCAGGGAGACAAACACATAGGCAGGGTGAGACACACACACAGACAGAGGCAGGGTGACAAACACATAGGCAGGGTAAGACACACAAAGAGGCAGGGTGAAACACACACAGACAGGGAGACAAACACAGAGGAAGGGTGACACACACAGACAGGGAGCAAACACAGAGGCAGGGTGAGACACACACAGAGGTAGGGTGACACACACACACAGTGGTAGGGAGAAAAACATATAGGCAGGGTGAGACATACACAGAGGCAGGATGACACACACAGAGCCAGGGAGACAAACACACAGGTAGGGTGAGACAAAGACAGCAACCCCCCTTGACCCTCAGCAAAGAAATTGCTTTCCTCTGCCTCTGCTGCAGCCCCCCCCCCCCTTGGAACTCATTACTGCCCTCTGGTCCCCTACTCACCCTCTCTGAGTGAGGTAGGCTAGTGCAGCTTGCCTATCCAGCAGTGGTACAGGGACATTTGTTCAGTTAGGGACCGGTAACCACTTAGAAGGCTCTTTGCTCTTTTCTCTCTGCCTCCGCTCCAGTTAAGTGCAGTAGGGTCAGAGGCTGGTGAGGCACTTGGCTATAATACGGCCGAGAAACACATATATGAACCCAAAAGAGGCAGCTTAAATTTATGATTAAATTGGCAGGTTGCGGGTCCAATTACTGCTATTATTAAATTTGCTTCATTCTGTTGGTATCATTTGTTGAAGCATATGCAGAAATGCACTACTGGGAGCTAACTGAACACTTAAAATGAGCCAAAGGTTAGAGGTATATAGGTGCAGCCATCAATCAGCAGCTGCTGCCAGTAGTACAGTGGGGCAAAAAAGTATTTAGTCAGCCACCAATTGTGCAAGTTCTCCCACTTACGAAGATGAGAGATGCCTGTAATTTTCATCATAGGTATACCTCAACTCTGAGAGACAAAATGTGGAAACAAATCCAGACAATCACACTGATTTGGAAAGAATTTATTTGCATATTATGGTGGAAAATAAGTATTTGGTCACCTACAAACAAGCAAGATTTCTGGCTCTCACAGACCTGTATCTTCTTCTTTAAGAGGCTCCTCTGTCCTCCACTCATTACCTGTATTAAAGGGACAGTCTAGGCCAAAATAAACTTTCATGATTCAGATAGAGCATGTAATTTTAAACAATTTTCCAATTTACTTTTATCACCAATTATGCTTTGTTCTTTTGGTATTCTTAGTTGAAAGCTTAACCTAGGAGGTTCATATGCTAATTTCTTAGACCTTGAAGCCCACCTCTTTCAGATTACATTTTAACAGTTTTTCACCACTAGAGGGTGTTAGTTCACGTATTTCATATAGATAACACTGTGCTCGTGCACGAGAAGTTATCTGGGAGCAGGCACTGATTGGCTAGACTGCAAGTCTGTCAAAAGAACTGAAAAAAGGGGCAGTTTGCAGAGGCTTAGATAAAAGATAATCAGAGAGGTTAAAAGTATATTATTATAACTGTGTTAGTTATGCAAAACTGGGAAATGGGTAATAAAGGGATTATCCATATTTTAAAACAATAAAAATTCTGGTGTAGACTGTCCCTTTAATGGCACCTGTTTGAACTTGTTATCAGTATAAAAGACACCTGTCCATAACCTCAAACAGTCACACTCCAAACTCCACTATGGTGAAGACCAAAGAGCTGTCGAAGGACACCAGAAACAAAATTGTAGACCTGCACCAGGCTGGGAAGACTTAATCTGCAATAGGCAAGCAGCTTGGTGTGAAGAAATCAACTGTGGGAGCAATAATTAGAAAATGGAAGGCATACAAGACAACGGATAATCTCCCTCAATCTGGGGCTCCACGCAAGGTCTCACCCCGTGGGGTCAAAATGATCACAAGAAGCAAACATCCCAGAACCACACGGGGGGACCTAGTGAATGACCTGCAGAGAGCTGGGACCAACGTAACAAAGGCTACCATCAGTAACACACTACGCCGCCAGGGACTTAGATCCTGCAGTGCCAGACGTGTCCCCCTGCTTAAGCGAGTACATGTCCAGGCTCGTCTGAAGTATGCTAGAGAGCATTTGGATGATCCAGAAGTGGATTGGGAGAATGTCATATGCTCAGATGAAGCCAAAGTAGAACTGTTTGGTAGAAACACAACTCGTGGTGTTTGGAGGAGAGAGAATGCTGAGTTGCAACCAAAGTACACCATACCTACTGTGAAGCATGGGGGTGGAAACATCATGCTTTGGGTCTGTTTCTCTGCAAAGGGAACAGGACGACTGATCTGTGTACATGAAAGAATGACTGGGGCCATGTATCGTGAGATTTTGAGTGCAAATCTCCTTCCATCAGCAAGGGCATTGAAGATGAAACGTGGCTGGGTCTTTCAGCATGACAATGATCCCAAACACACCGCCAGGGCAACGAAGGAGTCGCTTCGTAAGAAGCATTTCAAGGTCCTGGAGTGGCCTAGCCAGTCTCCAGACCTCAACCCCTTAGAAATCTATTGGAGGGAGTTGAAAGTCTGTGTTGCCCAGCGACAGCCCCAAAACATCACTGCTCTAGAGGAGATCTGCATGCAGGAATGGGCCAGCATACCAGCAACAGTGTGTGAGAACCTTGTGAAGACTTACAGAAAACGTTTGACCTCTGTCATTGCCAATAAAGGATATATAACAAAGTATTGAGATGAACTTTTGATATTGACAAAATACTTATTTTCCACCATAATTTGCAAATAAATTCTTTCCAAATCAGACAATGTGATTGTCTGGATTTGTTTCCACATTTTGCCTCTCATAGTTGAGGTATGCCTATGATGAAAATTACAAGCCTCTCTCATCTTCTTAAGTGGGAGAACTTGCACAATTGGTGACTGACTAAATACTTTTTTGCCCCACTGTATATTGCTACTCATGAACCTACCTAGGTATGCTTTTCAAAGGATACCAAAAGAAAAAAAGCTAATTAGATAGCAAAAGTAACTTTAAGGCAGTGCCAGCAGCTGCACTGGTGATGTTGTGTCCTCCTCACAACTCAGCTCACAGTCTCACACCGGCTCTCATCACATGCACACGTGACTACTTGTGTCTCCCTCCGCACCTTAGTGCAGTCTCCTTCCGGCCCAATGCCCAGACCTCGATGACGTCACGTGCAAGTCGCTGATCGGCTGGACTCCGAGGCTGCTAGAGAGCAGCCTTTTTGTGAGCCATATGGGCCACATACTAAGAGAGACTAAGACAGTAAGCACCACTGGGTGGCAGTCTCTGTGGCCCATATTACATTTGAACCGTAGACAATGCATCCATATTGCGCAAAGGGAGGGGAGCTGAACGGCTCACAGCCTCTCCTTCCTTGAGCAATAATGGATGTGCATGGAGATGAACAAAGTAACTCAAAGTAGTATTTCATTAAAAAATTGGGATTCATTATTACATGTTGGCTGTGGTAGCGGCGGGGGTTGGGGGGATGAGTTAGAATAAATAAAAAAAATATTTAAAAAATATATATATATATATATATATTTTAGATAATTTAAAAAAAGTGTAATTACACTCATAGGGCAGGTGAGGTGCTGCCTCACCTTCCTCCTATGACTGCATGTCTTTGTGTTGTGATATGGTGGCAATAACAAATGTGAAATGAATGGTATGTTTTTTAGAAGAAAAAAAAATGACAACATTATTGTTCAATCTATTTGAGCTGGGATATTATGAGTACAGAGTACATGTGTATATGATGCATAATTTATATGTATTTTACTGTAAAAATGATAAAAATTGTTCATTACACATTTTTTCTAACTTTGACCAGATTACAAGTGGATCGGTTTTTAACACTCCTGCTCACGTGCTAACTCAGTTAGAAGTAAGTTTTTTCCGCATGTCGGTTAGTGCTTGTATTACAAGTTGAGAGTAAACGTTTTCACTTGTGCGCTAACTCAATGTGCATAAAAAGTTGAACTTCGAAGAAAAAAACTATTTGCCTATAATCCAGATGAATATATGAATATTTCACATTCCAATGTTCTTTACATATCACAACCTGTTCTATTTATTCTTAAATACATATTTCTACATATATCTTATGGTATTTTGGTACAATATGTAGTTATACCAAAAAGCAAACTTTTATAGGCCTGAGTGACCCTCACCTTCAGGGCTACCAATCAGAGATAGTTGTGTGAAAAATAATCAACCAAGTGCACAAGCTTGTTAATACAAGAAATATGTATAGGTTACTCAGGCCTATAAAAGTTTGCTTTTTCACTTGTGCTGGTTGTCAGAAGAAGGGACGCTTGTGGTCCCGAAACGTCACAATACAATAAAGGACACGCCAAAAGTCCATTGTGTGCTTGTCTACTGTTTTGCTATATTCTTTGCTATAGCACCCTGGCTGTTGCAGGATGGTGGTGAGAGTGCATACACTATACCCTCTTGAGATATATATAGATATATACATACAGATACATATAAGGAATACATTTTTTAAAATACTTAGAACATATTCATTTATGTCAAAAACATTGGAATGTGAAATGTTTACATTACATACACAGTATATCACTTTAATAAATATGATTTTACATGTTTTAATCTACTTATCTACAAAGCTTCAATGTACTTATATACTGCCAGGATACTAAAGGCCAGGTGTGTTTGTCCTCACACAGTCTCTACTGCGCATGACAGCTTGGGACAAACACACTTGGCCTTTTATATTATAGGATAACGATAACACATAGTGTTAAACCTCAATCCGTAATGAGGCAAGCTATAAAACATAACACACAATTCCCCAATGCACATTTGAGTGTACATATGTATTTATGTTTACTTTTTATAGTGTATTCCCAGAGGCATAACTAGAAACCACAGGGCCCAGGTGCAAGAATCTAAGAAGGGCCCCCACCCCCCTACCCCACCCCCCAAAAAAGGTGAATTTGATACATATCATTTATTTTGTTTTTTTTACATTTAACACAGAAAAAAAAATGTTATTCAGATTACGGGTCCTATTTATGAAAGGCCTGTCGGACATGATCCGACATTGCGGATCATGTCCGACATACCTCACTGAATGCTGAGAGCAATACCTCTCCGCATTCAGCATTGCACCAGCAGCTCTTGTGAACTGCTGGTGCAACGCCGCCCCCTGCAGATTCGCGGGGGGTGTCAATCAACCCAATCGTATTCGATCGGGTTGAATTGTGGCGATCTCTGTCCGCCTCCTCAGAGCAGACGGACAGGTTATGGAGCAGCAGTCTTTAGACCGCTGCTTCATAACTGGTGTTTTTGGCTAGCCTGAAGCCTCTACAGAAACTCGGGCTCTCAAGCTCCATACAGAGCTTGATAGATAGGCCCGTACATGCCTGCAAAAGGAGGTACACTGTGCCCACAGTCTGTGAGATGGTCTGACCCCTATTACTGTATATAGGGACACTGTTTAACCCACCACTACTGTAATTTGCTGGTTCCGCAAACATACACACACACACACATGCATAAATACACACAGTCACATACATACATACACACACACACATGCATAAATACACACAGTCACATACGTACATACACACACACACATGCATAAATACACACAGTCACATACATACATACACACACACACACACACACACACACATGCATAAACACACACAGTCACATACATACATACACACACACACATGCATAAATACACACAGTCACATACATACATACACACACACATGCATAAATACACACAGTCACATACATACATACACACACACATGCATAAACACACACAGTCACATACATACATACACACACACACATGCACAAATACACACAGTCGCATACATACATACACACACACATGCATAAATACACACAGTCACATACATACATACACACACACACATGCATAAATACACACAGTCACATACATACATACACACACACACATGCATAAACACACACAGTCACATACATACATACACACACACACACATGCACAAATACACACAGTCACATACATACATACACATGCATAAATACACACAGTCACATACATACACACACACACACACACATGCATAAATGCACACAGTCACATAAATACATACATACACACACATGCATAAACACACACAGTCACATACATACATACATACACACACATGCATAAATACACACAGTCACATACATACATACACACACATGCATAAATACACACAGTCACATACATACATACACACACACACACACACACACAGTCACATACATACATACACACACACATGCATAAATACACACAGTCACAAACATACATACACACACACACACACACATACACACATGCATAAATACACACAGACACATGCATAAACACACACAGTCACATACATACATACACACACACACACATGCATAAATACACACAGTCACATACATACATACATACATACATATACACACAGAGACACACATGCATAAATACACACAGTCACATACATACATACATACACACACACATGCATAAATACACACAGTCACATACATATATACATACACACACATGCATAAATACACACAGTCACATTCATACATACATACATACATACATACACACACATGCATAAATACACACAGTCACATACATACATACATACATACATACATACATACATACACACACATGCATAAATACACACAGTCACATACATACATAAACACACATGCATAAATACACACAGTCACATACATACATACATACATACACACACATGCATAAATACACACAGTCACATACATACATACATACATACACACACATGCATAAATACACACAGTCACATACATACATGCATACATACATACATACATACATACATACACACATACATGCATAAATACACACAGTCACATACATACATACACACACACATGCATAAATACACACAGTCACATACATACACACACACACACACCAATGGGTAAAACAGAAACACTAACCCCTGTAGTCAGAGACAGAGACACTAGTGAAGCATCACGTCACACTCACATGATATCAGTGCAGGCAGTGGCAGGTCAAAAATTTTTATTGGGGGGGTTTGAAGCTGGGCCCCCACCCTCAGGGGCCCAGTCACAGTTGCGACCTCTGCACCTCCTGTAGTTTTGCCCCTGGAGTATACATATGTATTTATGTGTGTACATATTGTATAGGTATGTAACTCTAAGTTAAAGCCCTTTGCCTTTTGTTTGTAACACCTGATACCTCATATCCTTATCTTTGAGCCCTTATAACTTTTTTATGCCCTTTTTTCTTTTAATTATTTGTGTTATTATGAGTGTAACTGTACTTTGTAATGCATTTTTGATGATTTTTGTGCACTGTTTTTGCTTCAGGAAACCAGAGCTATGAGGACGCAGCAATCATTCTAGCGTAAATCGCGATTGCGCTCACCCATTTGCATCTACTTTCAACTTGTAATACAAGCGCTACACCCGATGCATACAAACAGTTGCGATAAACCCCTTTTCACTCTTCCATAACATAACTCGTAATCTGGCCTTATTGTTTTTTTTTATTAGGCGAGGTTTTAGTCTAAAAACAAGATTCAGTGTGTAGTTTATTCATATCTTGCATTAAAAATGAAATAGTCAAAGCTACGTGTACAATAATTGGGTTTCAAACATTTCCCATGCTGTAAAACATGTTTTGTAAAAAAGGCACCATTTCTGCCATTGAAAAGATAGAGCATTAATATAATCAGTCACTGTTAAATGAATACCTGTAGAGTTTTTTTTTAAAGGGACAGTCTAGTCAAAAATAAACTTTCATGAGTCAAATAGAGCATGACATTTTAAACGACTTTTACTTTTAAAATCAATTTTGCTTTGTTCTCTTGGTATTCTTTGTTGAAGGTTAAACCTAAGTAGGCTCATATGCTAATTTCTAAGGCCTTGAAGGCCGCCTCTTATCTGAATGCATTTTGTCATTTTTTTCCATAACTAGAGGGTCTTAGTTAATGTGTGCCATTATAGATAACATTGTGCTCATGCCTGTGGAGTTACCTAGGAGTCAGCACTGATTGGCTAAAAACTGAAATAAGGGGGCAGTCTAAAGAGGCTTAGCTACAAGTTAATCACAGAGGTAAAAAGTGTATTAATATAACTGTGTTGGTTATGCAAAACTCAGTAATGGGTAATAAAGGGTTTAATTATCTATCTTTTTAAACAAGAAATCTGGTGTAGACTGTCACTTTCATTTATCATTAAAGGATTCATTCTTTAGTATCTTTTAGTAGATAAAGACAAACACGTATATTATGATTTTAAGCCCTAATAAATCATCTTTTTTTTTCAGTTTTAAAAGCCTTTAAACAATCCTAAAATTATTTTAGCTCATAATCATTTATTTCATAGTAATTTTGTCAGATAGCTCATATGACATTTAACATGACATTAACAGAAGCAATAATAAGAGTGAGTGTATTTACTGCATGCTTCTTTGTCAGTCAGCACAATAGACCTCTTTATCTCCCGCTCAGTAAAATAAAATATAATTACATATCATTGTCCATTGACATTATGCATAGTTGCTTTTTTTCTCTCTAAATACACAATAGGTTGATATTCATACACTTTAAGCCTTTGATCATTTATTTTTAAGAATAGCTTGCATCCATTTGCCTTCATTCAGGTTAAAATGTTCCTAAAGGTTGATCATTCTAGTATTTCATCAACTAATATCTGTAGTTTTATAAAGATAAATTTTAATTGTTAGAATTATTAATTGTTCTATAATGAAACAAACGTGAGAAAGTTCAGCACCTTTCTCAAAGTGAAGTACTTATAAAATAATATCACAAAGCAGGATAGAACATATGTGAATAAAAAATCAGAGAAAAAAACAGAGAAAAACTATCACCTAGATTACAAGTTTTGCATAATGAGCTGTGCGGTGCTAACCAGCAGTTTTCTCTCACCGCTCACTTACCTACAGCGCTGGTATTACGAGTTTTCAGAAACCCGGCGTTAAAAGACAAGAAGTAAGCGTTGAGCAAAATTTTGCTCAATATCTCACTTCCATACCAGCGCTGCTTAAGCTCGTGCATGAATTCCCCATAGGAATCAACGGGGAGAGCCGGCTGAGAAAAAGTCTAACACCTACAAAAAAGCATCGAAAAACTCAGTAACGCAGCCCCATTGATTCCTATGAGGAAATAAAATTTATGTCTACACTTAACACCCTAACATGAACCCCGAGTCTAAACACCCCTAATCTTACACTTATTAACCCCTAATCTGCCGGCCCCGACATCACCGACACCTGCATTATTCTTATTAACCTCTAATCTGCCGCTCTGGACACCGCTGCCAACTATATTATACTTATGAATCCCTAATCTGCTGCCCCCAACATCGCCGACACCTACATTATATTTATTAACCCCTAATCTGCCTTCCCCAATGTGGCCGCAACCTACCTACACTTATTAACCCCTAATCTGCCGCCCCCAACGTCGCCGCCACTATAATAAACATATTAACCCCTATACCGCCGCACTCTCACCTCGCAAACATTAGTTAAATATTATTAAGCCCTAATCTGCCGTCCCTAACATCGCTGCCACCTACCTATATTTATTAACTCCAATCTGCCACCCCCAACGTCGCCGCCACTATATTAAAGTTATTAACTCCTAAATCTAAGTCTAACCCTAACCCTAACACCCCCTAACTTCAATATAATTAAAATAAATGTAACTATAAATTCCTATCATTAACTAAATTATTCCTATTTAAAACTAAATACTTACCTATAAAATAGTTACATTACAGCTAGCCTAGGGTTTATTTTTATTTTACAGGCAAGTTTGTATTTATTTTAACTAGGTAGAATAGTTATTAAATAGTTATTAACTATTTAATAACTACCTAGCTAAAATAAATACAAAAGTACCTGTAAAGTAAAACCTAACCTAAGTTACAATAACACCTAACACTACACTATAATTAAATAAATTAACTAAATTAACAACAATTAAATAAATGAAATTAAATTAGCTAAAGTACAAAAACAAGCAAATAATAAATTACAGAAAAAGATAAACAAATTACAAGATATTTAAACTAATTACACCTAATCTAAGAGTCCTATCAAAATTAGAAAGCCCCCCCAAAATAAAAAAAAAAAAACCCTAGCCTAAACTACCAATATCCCTTAATGGGCCTTTTGCGGAGCATTGCCCCAAAGTAATCAGCTCTTTTACCTAAAAAAAATACAAACAACCCCCCCCCCAACAGTAAAACCCACTACCCACACAACCAACCCCCCAAATAAAATACTATCTATAAAAACCTAAGCTCCCCATTGTCCTGAAAAGGGCATTTGGATGGGCATTGCCCTTAAAAGGGCAGTTAGCTTTTTTGCAGGCTCAAACACTAACCTATAAATAAAACCCACCCAATACACCCCCTGAAGATCGACTTACTGGGAGAAGTCTTCATCCAAGCCAGGCCAAAGTCCTCAACGAAGTCGGGAGAAGTCTTCATCCAAGCCGGGCAAAGTGGTCCTCCAGACTTGCAGAAGTCTTCATCCAGACGGCTTCTTCTATCTTCATCCATCAGGGTCCATCTTCAAGACATCCGACGCAGAACATCCTCTTCATCCGACGACTAAAGATGAATGAAGGTACTTTTAAGTGACATCATCCAAGATGGCGTCCCTTAGATTCCGATTGGCTGATAGAATTCTATCAGCCAATTGGAATTAAGGTAGAAAAAATCCTATTGGCTGATGCAATCAGCCAATAGGATTGAGCTTGCATTCTATTGGCTGATTGGAACAGGTTGGTTGTGTGGGTGGTGGGTTTTACTGTTGGGGGGTTGTTTGTATTTTTTTTTTCAGGTAAAAGAGCTGATTACTTTGGGGCAATGCCCCGCAAAAGGCCCTTTTAAGGGATATTGGTAGTTTAGTTTAGGCTAAGGGTTTTTTTATTTTGGGGGGCTTTTTTATTTTGATAGGGCTCTTAAATTAGGTGTAATTAGTTTAAATAACTTGTAATTTGTTTATTATTTTCTGTAATTTAGTGTTTGTTTTTTGTACTTTAGCTAATTTAATTTAATTGATTTAATTGTTATTAATTTAGTTAATTTATTTCATTATAGTGTAGTGTTAGGTGTTATTGTAACTTAGGTTAGGTTTTATTTTCAAAATTACCAAAAGTTCACAAAATTCAAAGTTGATGTGATGTTTCCAAATCGTGAATTTTCCCAAGGGGTAAATGTGTATAGTCAATTAAAAAAATAAAAATAAAAATTAAAAAATGTGTAAACTGTCTGTCCCTTTAAGAAAAATGCAAATGTTCAAAAAGATTCTGAGTCCTAAAAAGGCGATGATAGTGACAATAGTTATCCAAATGTTATTGCTGAGTATCAGTTATCCAAATGTTATTGCTGGATATCAATGTCAATGCCTATTAGTCGTGTTTTAGACCATATTCTATCTTCTTAGTACGTATTTGGGTTATCCTTCTGTAAAAGAAAGATAGAATAGTGTAGATTGTTTTAAAATCAATAAATATCTGAAAATATGCTTACCAGTTGACGCGTTTCGGTCATAAAAAGACCTTTATCAAGACTGTTTTTTTAATGCTTATGGTGGTCCTTTTATACCAGACTGATTGCTGGCAGTGTAATTTTGAAACTGGAAGTGGTGATTAAACACGGTGGTGGCGATGTTAGCGACATTGGGGGCGGCATATTAGGGGTTAAAAAGTGTAGGTAGGTTGCGGCGACATTGGGGAAGGCAGATTAGTGGTTCATAAATATAATGTAGGTGGCGGCAGTGTCCGGAGCAGCAGATTAGGGGTTAATAATTTTATTATAGTGTTTGCGATGTGGGAGGGCCTCGGTTTAGGGGTTAATAGGTAGTTTATGGGTGTTAGTGTACTTTTTAGCACTTTAGTTATGAGTTTTATGCTACAGCATTGTAGTGTAAAACTCATAACTACTGACTTTAAAATGCGTTAGGACTCTTGATGGGGTAGGGTGTACCGCTCACTTTTTGGCCTCCCAGGACAGACTCGTATTACCATAGAAAAAAGGGTTTACGAATTTTACGTAAGTGATTTTGTGGTAAGGCCAGAAAAGTGCGCAGGGACCCTAAACCTTCAAGACTCGTAATAGCCCTAAACCTTCAAGACTCGTAATAGCAGCGGGCGTAAAAAAGCAACGTTAGGACCTGTTAACGCTGCTTTTTTACCCTAACGCACAACTCGTAATCTAGTCGTATTTAAAGCAAATGTACATTACTAACGGTGTTTATGAATGTATTTGTATTTGTAAACACACTGCTACACAATATTTAGTTTTATCAAATGTATAGCAAACTTTATTGAAGTCTTTAATTGTCAAAAGAGGGGAAAGACTGATGATTCTGCTATTGTTTTGTAATCCTAGTTTAATAGGCTTTTCCACAACAGATATTTAAACAGAAAAAAGTAGCACTTTGATCACCATTAGAAACATTTTATTTTCCTATCATAAAGTGAGTCCTCAACAGTTATACGGCTCCATTTATCAAGCTGTGATTGCAGCTTCTGAACCCTAGTGATGCAAACTTGCATGAGCAACACTAGTTAAGAAGCATCAGTCCTAAAACCACTACTTTTTAACCTCTCCTATACCTCAAGGGTGGTGATGTTCAATCATCCTGGTAAATTTCAACCATGATGATTGAAAAGCCCTGCTCTCAACTGATTGGTTGAGCAAGAGCAGGGGGTGTGGTTGCATAACTTCAGCAAACTTTGTCCACCCAGTATTTGATTAATGGGAGCCATAGACTTATTAATCTACTGACGCCAATTACAGTATTAGGATCCGAATGATCAATGTGCGGACAGACATGATCCGCTGTCGGCATTTATCATTGTACAAACATTTCACTAGACATGCTTGTGCAATACCGCCCTTGCACATTTGCGGCCACCTGCAGGGGGTGTCAATCAACCCGATCATATGTGATCGGGCAGATTGCTGTCCACCGCCTCAGAGATAGCATCCTAAGACCACTGCTTCTTAACTCCTGTTTCCGGCATGCCTGAAGGCTCGCCCAGAAACAGGTGCATACGGCACCATACAAGGCCTGATAAAACGGCCACTTAGTCTGTAAATCAGAAGTATAGCTCTTATCTCTTTAAAATAGTTTGGAGGGTGTTGCACCCATTGACATCCTCCACCAGAAAATACATTCTACTAACATGGCCAGATACAACCTCCTGGTTCCTGTATTCACCTTCATCAAAGGGATCATCAATAGTTCCAATTCATTTGAAAACAATAGTTCCAATTCATTTAAAACATTGCAAAATATCTTGTATGGCTATTTACTGTTGTTTTTTTTGTTTTTTTTCAAAGTCTGAGGCCTTTCCTTGCCAAGCAAAGTAAAGAGAATTATGAAGGTCTCAACATTGCACAGATAATATGCATATGATTTGGTTAATTTAAGAGTAAATAAAAAAATATACATGTCATAATTGAAACCCAATGCAAGACAGAATACATGTGCATTAAAATAAGCATTTCACAGCAGTTACAGTCTCACATCTTGTTTAAAAATGGTAGCCCACATGCATACTTTTCTGAACAATGAACCCAATGAACTTTCATTGAATCATCAAAGATGTCTCAATAGTCAATTCAGGACAATAATTAGCAATGTAAACAGGTGATTACATTTAGGAATGAACAAAAACAAACATAAATGTTTGAAACAAGTTGTGATAGCTTGCATTGCTTTTTTTTTAATCAAATTACACTTTACCATTTACATATTTTTGGGGCTGTTAGATTGCCTGGTAATTGTATGACAACATTAAGTATTTTTCAGTATGATATATGCATTTCAGTATATTACATATGGATTTCATTATATAGCATAGACATTTCAGTACATGACATATGTATTTCAGTATACAGCATATGGTTTTCAGTATGTGGTATGTGGATTTCATTATATAGGATATACATTTCAGTATATGACATTGATTTCAGTATATGCCATGCAATTCAGTATATAACATATCGATTTCACTATATGGCATATGGGTTTCATTCTGTGATATCTTGATATCTGTATATGATATATTCATTTCAGTATATAATATATGGATTTCAGTATATAGTATGTAAATTATGTAATCATTATGTGATACATGGATTTCAGTATATGACCTATGGATTTCACTATATAGAATATGCATTTCATTATATGAAAAACATTTCTCCCTTTATGATGTAAACGATTCTGTGACGAACGCAAAGTATAAGCAAAGCTGAATTATGTCCCTAACGGCCCCTCATAGTTAATGCACACCTTGTGTGTAAGATTGAATTGACTATGCATGTGAGAACACCCAGCCTATACAGCATGTTCACTTTAAAAAAATACACACAGATAAAAATAAAATTAAAAATTGTGATAATAAGCACTTGAATGAGGATAAAAAGTCCAGAGGTGTTTTGAAATATTCCTTAAAGAGAAAGAAAAACAGGCAAAAGGGAAGTCCTGTTGAGTAAGCACTCAGACAGAATTGAGCTATAAGTCAGATCTAAGTATAAACATCCATATATAAATTATCTTAGTTAAGTTTGACATGTGGAATGTTCATACCGTTAAAAGTATTTATTGGGCACACTCAATATTACTCAGGTACACTTCTGAAACTACAGGGAGTGCAGAATTATTAGGCAAATGAGTATTTTGACCACATCATCCTCTTTATGCATGTTGTCTTACTCCAAGCTGTATAGGCTCGAAAGCCTACTACCAATTAAGCATATTAGGTGATGTGCATCTCTGTAATGAGAAGGGGTGTGGTCTAATGACATCAACACCCTATATCAGGTGTGCATAATTATTAGGCAACTTCCTTTCCTTTGGCAAAACGGGTCAAAAGAAGGACTTGACAGGCTCAGAAAAGTCAAAAATAGTGAGATATCTTGCAGAGGGATGCAGCACTCTTAAAATTGCAAAGCTTCTGAAGCGTGATCATCGAACAATCAAACGTTTCATTCAAAATAGTCAACAGGGTCGCAAGAAGCGTGTGGAAAAACCAAGGCGCAAAATAACTGCCCATGAACTGAGAAAAGTCAAGCGTGCAGCTGCCAAGATGCCACTTGCCACCAGTTTGGCCATATTTCAGAGCTGCAACATCACTGGAGTGCCCAAAAGCACAAGGTGTGCAATACTCAGAGACATGGCCAAGGTAAGAAAGGCTGAAAGACGACCACCACTGAACAAGACACACAAGCTGAAACGTCAAGACTGGGCCAAGAAATATCTCAAGACTGATTTTTCTAAGGTTTTATGGACTGATGAAATGAGAGTGAGTCTTGATGGGCCAGATGGATGGGCCCATGGCTGGATTGGTAAAGGGCAGAGAGCTCCAGTCCGACTCAGACGCCAGCAAGGTGGAGGTGGAGTACTGGTTTGGGCTGGTATCATCAAAGATGAGCTTGTGGGGCCTTTTCGGGTTGAGGATGGAGTCCAGCTCAACTCCCAGTCCTACTGCCAGTTTCTGGAAGACACCTTCTTCAAGCAGTGGTACAGGAAGAAATCTGCATCCTTCAAGAAAAACATGATTTTCATGCAGGACAATGCTCCATCACACACGTCCAAGTACTCCACAGCGTGGCTGGCAAGAAAGGGATAAAAGAAGAAAATCTAATGACATGGCCTCCTTGTTCACCTGATCTGAACCCCATTGAGAACCTGTGGTCCATCATCAAATGTGAGATTTACAAGGAGGGAAAACAGTACACCTCTCTGAACAGTGTCTGGGAGGCTGTGGTTGCTGCTGCACGCAATGTTGATGGTGAACAGATCAAAACACTGACAGAATCTATGGATGGCAGGCTTTTGAGTGTCCTTGCAAAGAAAGGTGGCTATATTGGTCACTGATTTGTTTTTGTTTTGTTTTTGAATGTCAGAAATGTATATTTGTGAATGTTGAGATGTTATATTGGTTTCACTGGTAAAAATAAATAATTGAAATGGGTATACATTTGTTTTTTGTTAAGTTGCCTAATAATTATGCACAGTAATAGTCACCTGCACACACAGATATCCCCCTAAAATAGCTATAACTAAAAACAAACTAAAAACTACTTCCAAAACTATTCAGCTTTGATATTAATGAGTTTTTTGGGTTCATTGAGAACATGGTTGTTGTTCAATAATAAAATTAATCCTCAAAAATACAACTTGCCTAATAATTCTGCACTCCCTGTATATATATTTTGAAATGCTAACACCAAACAGCCGTTAGCACAGCGTCTACAGTGAGCGGTTATGAGTTTGGCTTATGTCCCAACCATCCCTGTGCTTTCAGAATTCTCAGTCCAATCAAATCCGACGTACTTCTTTTCAGTACACTACAGGCTTTTTCAAGGATCGCAAGCTGTCCATTTGGAGTCTTTTTATAGTCCCACAAAGATCTTCACTGGTTGTTGAAAACCCTCGTTATTAACTCTCAATTCTTGGGGTATTTATTTATACAAGTAATAGATAATCTGATCCGAAGATCTAAAGGAAAATACTTTTGCATATGACAGCATGATAGGATATAGCACAAAAATTATACATGAGCTAAAACAATTCTACACATATAGTGCACACAGAACCTTTACTCATCCAGTAATAGAATACATTCTCACACAAGGTAGGACACATGAATAATAAGCCACTTTGCAACAACCGCTCTTGGAAAATGTACTTTGTTCAAACCTATTAAAGAGAAGGAAATGCAGCACATGTGTCTTGTATTTCCAGGGAAGGCAGCATAAACCACAATGTATAAGAGATTACAGCAATGATTTACATAACGATTGAGTGGAATAGTTGCGGTTTCTACACGTGTTTTATCTCAGATTTCTTCTAGCTACTTTTTATCATTCTAATTGATCAACCAATTTATTTTGTTGCTTTTTGTTTAATAAAATCATATTTTTAAATTCATTAACATATTAAATTGAAAAGTCTAAAAAATGGCACTCTTAGAAGAGAGTACAACACAACGCACTTGATGCCATTGTACAGTATGTGCCCAAAAGTAACGATTGGAAAAGAAATGAATTTGCCTAAATTCTATTTCAGTAATTTTTAAAATCCAAAATAGAAAATCAAGGACTGTGATATTTTAAATAATAGATTGTGCAGGGACACACATTATAGACAAACACAGTGATTTCATAACTTTATCAGCATTGTTTTAGTGAAATATTTCAAATAAGTTTTTCAGCTTCTTACTACTTGATCTTTGAATTTTCAATTTCTGTAAATGGATGTCAACACCTTTGTATTAGAATAAAGGTTCCTTTCTTTTTTAATATCTATTAAGTGCTTCCAAATTGCTTGATGCAAATTATTCACTTTGCAAAACGTCTTTCAAGTAAGAAGCTGTAATTGTTTTGAAAATAGCTGTAAGTATTTAATCTGTAAGTACAATTCTACTTGTGAATATTACCTGTTAAATGCATTTTAAGGCAAGAAAATCTAATTGTTGAGTGATTTTCAGTGTATACATGATTATATATTCTTGTATAATTAAAAGTAGTCATATTTTTATAATATGTAGAAATCTAGTAGTGACAAAGCACTGAATAGCAAACTCTTTTGTTACCCCACATTTCAAAGTTGCCAACTGCACTAAATTTGCTAATACAGTCCCTAATACAGGGACGCAGCTAATAACAGTCCATTGGGTTAAAATGTGCTTTCAAATGGCCAGTGGGGGGGGGGGGGGGTTGGAAAAAGAATGAGTTAAAATAGAGAAAAAGAAAAACTGAAGGTGTGTTGCATTAAACCAGGGGTCAGCAACCATGGCACCCCAAATTTTTCTGAACTACATTTCCCATGATGCTCAGACACACTTTAGGCTGGCTGAGTATCATGGAAAATGTAGTTCCAAAACATGTGGGGTTCCAAGGTAGCTGACCCTTGCATTAAACAATTTTATACTGGTATCCTGCATGTGTGATTACTAGATGTGTGCTATCATTCTCAGAGAATTCAAAATCTGACATTTTTGATATACAGGTACAAATCATTTGTATGAAAATAGATAACAGAATTGTAGTTAACCACCCATTATTGCCACACCCCCTGCAGTAGCATCAGAACAGTTGCACTGGAACACAGTAGCAAAGCAGCACTGCTTCCTCATTCTTACAGTGTGGCCTTTCCTCTTCAATTCTAAGTTTAATTAACACTAAAGTGTATGAGACTATTGTTCTATCCCTTTCCAATCCCTCCAACTAATCAGCAAAACTTTCTCAAGAAGAGACATGAAATGCTGAGCTATTTTCTAATACAAATTCATTTAATGTGCTTGGCTTTCTAGGAGTTAAATATATTATCTGCAT
The DNA here is from genome assembly GCF_027579735.1 of Bombina bombina. NCBI lineage: Eukaryota > Metazoa > Chordata > Amphibia > Anura > Bombinatoridae > Bombina > Bombina bombina. Next base: position 447,061,798 of record NC_069503.1, read on the forward strand.
AATGTGTTCCTTGTGGTGAAAAAAAATAAGTTTCCTTCTGAATATTATTTTCTGCTGCTGTTCTACTGGCCAATTCCTGCATACTGTGACCCCATGTACAAAACTGGTGTGGACTTAAGAACCTGTCTGCACATCTTCACAGTAGATGGGCAGCGGACACCGTATGTTCACTGGCCATATGTACCATTACACACTCACGTTGTTATTTCTAACCTCCAACTAAGAGGAGAGGGATTTGGAAAGAAGCAGTGGTCAAATGGCCATTGTTTCTTACATTACAGAATGCAGGCTCATTCTGCAAAGGCCTACATGACAACATTCACTGCTTAATACATAGAGCCCTGTGTTCTAACTGGTCATTACCTATTGCGGTGGTTTGCTGATCAATATCTGCATTTTGTATATTGCATATTGTATTCCTGTTGACCTATAGCTGCTTTTAATTTACTGGCCCTTACCACTGTTGTATCATGCTGACCAACTCCTGACATTATTACCTACTGGCTACTGTATCCACTGGTCATTTTCTTTCACTGGAAATCTGCTTTCAACTTTTGCTAGCACTGCTAACTGACTACAACTACTTCCTTGTCTCTTGACCATTACCTGCTACAGGAGTGGGCACAGGATATAATAAGGTTGTGTTACCCAGAAATTTGATATTAATGGTTTTGATTTACTATCAATATGAAAGTGAAATGAGCGAAATGAGGTGATTAGCTCTGTTGATATATAATTTACACAGATGGTATAAATATGTTCTGACCTATTACAGATAGCCAGGGTGCCATTAAAACAAAATTTTCCTATCTCCTATGTTAGCTAAGTTGTGCTATGCTATGGTACCAAATTAAGTAGTAAACCATAGATTATGCAGCGGTGTAGTAAGAGGCTGTGTACTATATGGCTGGAGTTTGCGCATTGCCCTAAATACTAGTGGAGAAGGTGAACCGCAGATTGACTTTCTGTGCGGTGCATTTACCCCCTCAAAAGGATGGCAGTAAAATCCCCATGTTGTTTACAAGTAGTTGCAAGAATTATAATACTTAACATTCACTTAAAATAAAACGCAAATAAAAACCAACAATACTTTAAAAATAACACAAAACAGACAGCCAGATTACGAGTTTTGCGTTATGGCTGGCTCGCTAATAACTTGCAACTTATTTCCACTGCTCACCTTTAATAGCGCTGCTATTACAGGTTTGCAAAAAAACGTCTTTTGCGGGCGATATGGTTGCATTGAGCTCCATACTGCACCCAAATACAAGCAGTGTTTTGACATGCTTGTGCACGATTTCCCCATAGACATCAATGGGGAGAGCCGGCTAAAAAAAGCCTAACACCTGCAATTGTGGAGCATAGAGCTCTGCAACACAGCCCCATTGATGTCTATGGGGAAAAAAATGTATGTTTAAACCTAACACCCTAACATAAACCCTGAGTCTAAACACCCCTAATCTAAACACGCCCCTAATGTCGCCGCCACCTACCTACACTTATTAACCCCTAATCTGCCCCCCAATGTCACCGCCACCTACCTACACTTATTAACCCCTAATCTGCCCCTCCAATGTCGCCGTCACCTACATAAATTTATTAACCCCTAATCTGCCGCCCCCAATGTCGCCACCACCTACCTACACTTATTAGTGCCGCCCCCAATGTCGCTGCCACATACATAAATTTATTAACCCCTAATATGTCGCCCCCAATGTCGCTGCCGCCACTTACCTACACTTATTAACTCTAACCTGCCACCCCCAATGTCGCCGCCACCTACATAAATTTATTAACCCCTAATCTGCAGCCCCCAATGTCTCCGCCACCACTATACTAAAGTTATTAACCCCTAAACCTTTGGACTCCCACATCACTAACACTAAATAAATATATTAACCCCTAACCCTAAGTCTAACTCTAACTTTAATATCATTAAAATAATTCTAAATAAAACTTACTATTAATAACTAAATAATTCCTATTTAAAACAAAATAATTACTTACATGTAAAATAACCCCTAAGCCAATAGGATTGCGCTTGCATTCAATTGGCTGATTGGAATAGCCAATAGAATGCAAGATCAATCCTATTGGCTGATTGGATCAGCCAATCGGAATGTAAGGGACGCCATCTTGGATGACATCATTTAAAGGGAAACTTCATTCTTCAACAGACATTGTAAGAAGAGGATTCTCCGCGCTGGATGTCTTGAAGATGGACCCGCTCCGCGCCGTATGAATAAAGATAGAAGATGCCGTCTGGATGAAGACTTCTGCCTGCATGGATGAAGACTTCTGCCGGATTCGAGGAGAATTTCTGCCCGCTTGGATGAAGACTTCAGCCGCCTGGATGAGGATGGATGTCCGGTCTTCAAAAACTGTAAGTGGATCGTCAGTAGTTAGTATTAGGTTTTTTTAAGGGTTTATTGGGTGGGTTTTATTTTTAGCTTAGGGTTTTGGGCACTGTAAAAGAGCTAAATGCCCTTTCAAGGGCAATGCCCATCCAAATGCCCTTTTCAGGGCAATAGGGAGCTTAGGTTTATTTAGATAGGATTTTATTTGGTGGGTTTGGTTGTGTGGGTGGTGGGTGTTACTGTTGGGGGGTTGTTTGTATTTTTTTTTGCAGGTAAAAGAGCTGATTTTCTCTTACTTGGTGTATTCAGTCCACGGATTCATCCTTACTTGTGGGATATTCTCAATCCCTACAGGAAGTGGCAAAGAGAGCACACAGCAAAGCTGTTCATATAGCTCCCCTCAGGCTCCTCCCCCCCAGTCATTCTCTTTGCCGCTTTAACAAGTAGCATCTCCACGGGAGGGTAAAGAGTATGTGGTGTTAGATTTGTAGTTTTTATTTCTTCAATCAAGAGTTTGTTATTTTAAAATAGTGCCGGTTTGTACTATTTACTCTGAGGCAGAAAGTGATGAAGATTTCTGCTGAGAGGAAAAAGATTTTAGCGTGTTGTAGCTAAAATCCATTGCTGTTCCCACACAGGACTGTTGAGTACAGAAGAACTTCAGTTGGGGGGAACAGTTTGCAGGCTTATACTGCTTAAGGTATGTTCAGTCATTTTTTCTAACAAGACCTGGTAGTGCTAGAAGACTGACAGATATCCCATGAGGGAAGGTAAGCCATTTTCTGAGACAGTATAGAATGATGGCTTCAGTTAAGGGCTTTAATATTGACAGACACTGTGATGGGCTAAATCGATTACTTTATTAAGGTAATCTTATGTTTATTGAGCGTTTTTAAACGTTGGAAACACTTTGTGGGGATTTTTTTACGCCTGGCTTTTTATAAGACAGCTAATCTGACTCAGAAAGGCCCCATAACTCTGGAGTAAGGAAGGAGGGGGCCTCATTTTCGCGCCTCAATTGCGCAGTTGATTTGCAACACAGCTCCACGCAGCTTCATGTGCAGAGCCTTTAGAGTACAGGAGGACTTGAGGGAGGCTTAATTTACACCTGCAAATAACCCTAAAGGAAGGTAAAGCCACAACAAAGACTGTGGCATAGTACTGTAGTGGGTTAAACCGGGTATTTACTTCATTTTGCTCCGGTTTGGGCATTAAGGGGTTAAACGATTTGAAAACTTGTGTGCAATCATTTCAAGGCATTAGGATCATGTGGTGAAAATTTCATTACGATCGGATGTTTTTTGATGATTTGGTAAAAAAGTGTGTGCCTTTTTATTATTTAAAGAGACAGTAACGTTTTTTCAAAAAGTATTTTTTTCAATATTTTAGTGTTGTCTGAGTCTGTCAAACATGTCTGAGCCTTCAGATAGACCTTGTTCTTTATTTTCAAAAGCCATGGCAGTACCCCCATTGCATTTATGTTTAAAGTGTGCAAAAACATCTAAGCATTTTAAAGATCATCCAGTGACAATTAAAAATGCTGCCCAAGATGATTCCTTAACGGAGGGTAATGAGGATAGTCCTTCTTCCTCCCCCCACGTGTCTACACCAGTTACGCCCGTGCAAGCGATGCCTAGTACCTCTAGCGCATTGGCCCCTATTACTTTACAGCAATTAGCAGCAGTAATGGATAATTCCCTTGCAGCATTTTTATCCAAACTGCCAGTTTTTCCAAGAAAGCGCGATAGCTCAGTTTTAAATACAGAGGATGAGCAATCTGAAGCTTTGGATAATTTATCTGTAGTACCCTCACAAAACTCAGAGGTAGCAGTGAGGGAAGGGCTGTCTGAGGGAGAAATTTCTGACACAGGAAAAGTTTCTCAGCAGGCAGAGTCAGATTCCTTAGCGTTTAAATTTAAGCTGGAACACCTCCGCGTCCTGCTTAAGGAGGTTTTAGCTACGCTGGATGATTGTGACCCCATGGTGGTCCCTGAAAAATTGTGTAAAATGGACAGATATTTAGAGGTCCCTGTATACACTGAGGCATTTCCGATCCCAAAGAGGGTGGCGGATATTGTGACTAAGGAGTGGGAGAGACCAGGTGTACCCTTTGTTCCCCCACCTATCTTTAAGAAAATGTTCCCCATAAACTACCCTAGGCGGGACGCGTGGCAGACGGTCCCTAAGGTAGAGGGGGCTGTTTCAACACTGGCTAAGCGTACAACTATACCAATAGAGGACAGTTGTGCTTTCAAAGATCCTATGGATAAAAAATTGGAAGGATTGCTGAAGAAAATTTTTGTTCAGCAAGGTTTTCTGCTTCAACCAATTTCCTGCATTATCCCGGTAACTACTGCAGCGGCTTTTTGGTTCGAGGCCCTGGAAGAGTCGCTCCAGAGGGAGACTTCATACGATGAGGTCATGGATAGAATTCACGCTTTAAATCTGGCTAATTCTTTTATCACTGATGCCGCTCTCCAATTAGCTAAACTAGCGGCGAAAAACTCAGGTTTTGCCATCATGGCGTGAAGAGCGCTTTGGCTCAAATCGTGGTCGGCAGATGTGTCGTCCAAAACAAAACTGTTAAATATTCCCTTCAAGGGGAAAACCCTTTTCGTCCCAGAGCTGAAAGAAATTATTTCAGATATCACTGGAGGCAAGGGCCATGCCCTTCCACAAGATAGGCCATTTAAGGCCAAAAACAAGGCTAATTTTCGCTCCTTTCGCAACTTCAGGAGCGGACCTGCTGCAACCTCTGCTGCCGCAAAGCAAGATAACGCTTCCCAGCCCAAAGCAACCTGGAAACCCTTGCAGGGCTGGAATAAGGGTAAACAGGCCAAGAAGCCTGCTCCTGCTACCAAGACAGCATGAAGGGGTAGCCCCCGATCCGGGATCGGATCTGGTAGGGGGCAGACTTTCTCTCTTTGCTCAGGCTTGGGCAAGAGACGTTCCGGATGCCTGGGCATTAGAAATAGTTGCTCAGGGGTATCTTCTAGAATTCAAGGACTCTCCCCCAAGGGGAAGGTTCCACATTTCTCGTTTGTCTTCAGACCAAACAAAGAAACAGGCGTTCTTACGCTGTGTAGAAGATCTACTAAAAATGGGAGTGATACACCCAGTTCCAATTGCAGAACAAGGACTGGACTTTTACTCAAACCTGTTCGTAGTTCCCAAAAAGGAAGGAACTTTCAGGCCAATCATGGATCTAAAAATTCTAAACAAATTCCTCAGAGTTCCGTCTTTCAAGATGGAAACCATTCGGATAATCTTACCGATGATCCAGGAAGGTCAATATATGACTACCGTGGATCTAAAGGATGCGTACCTACATATACCTATCCACAAAGATCACCATCAGTTCCTAAGGTACGCCTTTCTGGACAAATATTACCAGTTCGTGGCCCTTCCTTTCGGGTTGGCCACCGCTCCCAGAATTTTAACAAAGGTGCTAGGTTCCCTTCTGGCGGTACTAAGACCGCGGGGCATTGCAGTAGCACCTTACCTAGACGACATCTTAATACAGGCGTCGTCCTTTCACAGAGCCAAGGCTCATACGGACATTGTTTTGGCCTTTCTAAGGTCTCACGGGTGGAAGGTGAACGTAGAAAAGAGTTCTCTGTCCCCGCTCACAAGGGTTCCCTTTCTGGGAACATTAATAGACTCGGTGGAAATTAAAATCTTTCTGACAGAGGTCAGGAAGTCAAAACTGTTGAATACTTGCCGAGTTCTTCATTCCATTCATCAGCCTTCCGTGGCTCAGTGCATGGAAGTAATTGGTTTAATGGTTGCGGCAATGGACGTAGTCCCTTTCGCCCGAATCCATCTCAGACCACTGCAACTGTGCATGCTCAAACAGTGGAATGGAGATTACGCAGATTTATCTCCTCAAATTCAAATGGACCAAAAAACCAGAGACTCTCTTCTCTGGTGGTTGTCTCAAGATCACCTGTCTCAGGGAATGAGTTTCCGCAGACCTGAGTGGATCATTGTCACGACTGATGCCAGTCTGGTAGGCTGGGGTGCGGTCTGAAACTCCCTGAAGGCTCAGGGACTATGGTCTCGGGAAGAATCTCTTCTCTCGATAAACATTTTGGAGCTGAGAGTGATATTCAATATGCTCCAGGCGTGGCCTCAACTAGCAGAGGCCAAATTCATCAGATTTCAGTCGGACATCACGACTGTAGCGTACATCAATCATCAGGGGGGGAACAAAGAGTTCCCTAGCGATGAAGGAAGTATCCAAAATTATCAAATGGGCGGAGGGTCACTCCTGCCATCTATCTGCAATTCACATCCCAGGAGTAGACAACTGGGAGGCGGATTTTCTAAGTCATCAGACTTTCCATCCGGGGGAGTGGGAACTCCACCCGGAGGTTTTTGCTCAGCTAATTCAGCTTTGGGGCATTCCAGAGTTGGATCTGATGGCGTCCCGTCAGAACACCAAACTTCCCCTTTACGGATCCAGATCCAGGGATCCCAAGGCGGCATTGATAGATGCATTAATAGCACCTTGGTCATTCAGTCTAGCTTATGTCTTTCCACCGTTTCCTCTTCTCCCTCGGCTAATAGCCAGAATCAAACAGGAGAAGGTTTCTGTAATTCTGATAGCGCCTGCGTGGCCACGCAGGACTTGGTATGCAGACCTAGTGGGCATGTCATCGGTCCCACCATGAAACTGCCACCGAGACAGGATCTTCTAATCCAAGGTCCTTTCAAGCATCCAAATCTAGTTTCTCTGCAACTGACTGCTTGGAGATTGAACGCTTAATCCTAGCTAAGCGGGGTTTCTCTGAATCAGTTATAGATACTCTGATACAGGCCAGAAAGCCTGTCACCAGGAAAATTTACCATAAGATATGGCGGAAATATCTTTGTTGGTGTGAATCCAAGGGTTACTCGTGGAGTAAAGTTAGGATTCCAAGGATATTGTCTTTTCTCCAAGAAGGTTTGTAGAAAGGTCTGTCAGCTAGTTCCTTAAAGGGACAGATATCTGCTCTGTCTATTCTGTTACACAAGCGTCTGGCAGCTAAACCAGACGTTCAGGCGTTTGCACAGGCCTTAGTTAGAATCAAGCCTGTCTACAGACCTGTGGCTCCTCCATGGAGTCTAAATTTAGTTCTTTCAGTTCTTCAAGGGGTTCCGTTTGAACCTTTGCATTCCATAGATATCAAGTTATTATCTTGGAAAGTTTTGTTTCTAGTAGCCATTTCTTCTGCTTGAAGAGTTTCAGAATTATCTGCTTTACAGTGTGATTCACCCTATCTGGTGTTCCATGCAGATAAGGTTGTTTTGCGTACTAAACCTGGTTTCCTTCCAAAGGTGGTTTCTAATAAGAATATTAACCAGGAAATCATTGTTCCTTCTCTGTGTCCTAATCCAGTTTCTAAGACGGAACGACTGTTGCACAATCTTGATGTGGTTTGTGCTTTAAAGTTCTATTTAAAAGCAACTAAAGATTTCAGACAAACATCATCCTTGTTTGTTGTGTATTCTGGTAAGAGGAGAGGTCAGAAAGCAACTGCTACCTCTCTTTCATTCTGGCTGAAAAGCATCATCCGATTGGCTTATGAGACTGCTGGTAAGCAGCCTCCTGAACGAATTACAGCTCATTCCACCAGAGCTGTGGCTTCCACATGGGCTTTCAAGAATGAGGCTTCTGTTGAACAGATTTGTAAGGCAGCGACTTGGTCTTCACTGCATACATTCGCCAAATTTTACAAATTCGATACTTTTGCTTCTTCGGAGGCTATTCTTGGGAGAAAGGTTTTGCAAGCAGTGGTGCCTTCCGTTTAGGTTACCTGACTTGTTCCCTCCCTTCACCCGTGTTCTATTGCTTTGGTATTGGTATCCCACAAGTAAGGATGAATCCGTGGACTGAATACACCAAGTAAGAGAAAACAGAATTTATGCTTACCTGATAAATTACTTTCTCTTACAGGTGTATTCAGTCCACGGCCCGCCCTGATATTTAAGTCAGGTTCAAATTTAATTTTCAATAACTACAGTCACCACTGCACCCTATGGTTCTCCTTTTTCTCCTAACCGTCGGTCGAATGACTGGGGGGGGGTGGAGCCTGAGGGGAGCTATATGGACAGCTTTGCTGTGTGCTCTCTTTGCCACTTCCTGTAGGGATTGAGAATATCCCACAAGTAAGGATGAATCCGTGGACTGAATACACCTGTAAGAGAAAGTAATTTATCAGGTAAGCATAAATTCTGTTTCTTTGGGGCAATGCCCCCTAAAAGGCCCTTTTAAGAGCCATTGGCAGTTTAGTGTAGGCTAGGGGTTTTTTTTTATTTTTGGGGTGCTTTTTTATTTTGATAGGGCTATTAGATTAGGAGTAATTCATTTTTATTTTTGATAATTTCTTTTTTTATTTTGTGTAATTTAGTGTTTATTTTTTTTTTAAATTTAGATAAATGTATTTTGTTAATTTAATTTATTTAAGTTTATTGTAATGTTAGGTGTTAGTGTAACTCAGGTTAGGATTTATTTTACAGTTAAGATTGTATTTATTTTAACTAGGTACCTAGTAAATAGTTAATAACTATTTACTAACTAGTATACCTAGTTAAAATAAATACAAACTTAACTGTGAAATTAAAATAAAACCTAAGCTAGCTACAATGTAACTATTAGTTATATTGTAGCTAGCTTAGGGTTTGTTTTATAGGTAAGTATTTAGTTTTAAATAGGAATTAGTTAGTTATTATTAGCTTTTATTTAGAATTTTTTAAATTATATTTGTTAGGGGGGTTTAGGGTTACGTTAGGGTTAGGTTTAGGGGTTAATAGGTTTATTATAGAGGCAGAGTGGGCAGACGGCAGATTAGGGGTTAATAATATTTAAATAGTGTTTGCGATGCGGGAGGGCGGTGGTTTAGGGGTTAAAAGGTTTAATATAGTGGCGACGATGTCGGGGAGCGGTGGAATAGGGGTTAATACATTTTTTAAGTGGCGGCGATATCCGGAGTGGCAAATTAGGGGTTAATAATTTTATTTTAGTGTTTATTATGCGGGAGGGCCTCGGTTTACGGGTTAATAGGTAGTTTATGGGTGTTAGTGTACTTTTTAACACTTTAGTTATGAATTTTATTCTACAGCTTTGAAAATGTAAAACTCATAACTACTGACTTTAGATAGCAGTACGAATCTTGACAGTATAGAGTGTACCGCTCACTTTTTGGCCTCCCAGGCAAAACTCGTAATACCGGCGCTATGGAAGTCCCATTGAAAAAGGACTTTTTTAAAAGTGCGGTACTGACGTTGCCTGATGGCCAAAAAAGTGTGTGGTACACCTATACCTGCAAGACTTGTAATAGTTAGGGGAAAAGCAGCGTTATACTCATAACGCAAAACTCGTAATCTAGCTTTTGTTATGCGCCATTAACTTGCCTTTATTATTTATGCCTATTTCTCTATCATTGTTGATGCCAATGCCTTCCCTCAAACTGTCCCTTCCTCTCCCTTTTCATTCTTCTTTTCCATGTTCTCTCTTTTTTTCTACACCTACCCTTTTATCTCACTTTCAAAGAAAACATAAATATTATTTATAAAGTTCTCTGGTACCAAAAACTTTGTATAAAATGTTATTGCCAGACACTGGGTGCTAATCAGTAGTATATATCTTATGTGTGCCTGGTAGTCTATACCTGCTGAAACAGAATCACAATTAACAAAAAGTTCAAATGATGCAGCATGGTCCTGATGGGGTTAAAAAAATAATTAGAAACAGGTGAGTGTTTGTGAACTATAAATAGACAAAAGATTTGCAAAAATTACATCCTAATGATCTATAATATATTTAATCACCCTTATGATAAAGATGTGGAAATGTGTCAATGGAGCAGATATATAAAATGTCTTTGTTTGTCTAGACTGACAATTTCACCCAAAATCACAATCTAAAGAAGCTCTTTTTAAAGTATCTGCAATAAACATGTAATACGCCTTTGAATATTATTTTTGAACGGCCTGATCTTTGCTACTCAATTTTCATTTCAGAGTTTTTTTTTCTATAACTCTTAGAATTCAATTTTATATAATCTAACATTTTGTTGCTATGATTACTTTGCTATCAAAAAGTACTGAATGATTTTTTTTCATTATTTTTTTTTTTTTTAGTTTTTCTTCATTGTCACTAACTGTAGCATATCATTCTCCCTCTCACTGTGGAAAAATCATTTGTTTGAAAATGATATCAATGAGTTTTACAAAATCTATTTGATGTAGGCTGTTGGTATTAATTGATTTGTGTTCACTTTTTCCTCCTGATCACCTGTAATCAAATTATTATTTACAATCATTTTTATTGTTTAAAAAGATAGATAATCCCTTTATTGCCATTCCCTAGTTTTGCATAACCAACACGGTTATATTAATAAACCTTTTACCTCTGTGATTACCTTGTATCTAAGACTCTGCAGACAGCCCCCTATTTTAAGTTATTTAGACCTAGATTTGGAGTTTGGCGTTAGCCGTGAAAACCAGCGTTAGAGGCTCCTAACGCTGGTTTTAGGCTACCGCCGGTATTTGGAGTCACTCAAAATAGGGTCTAACGCTCACTTTTCAGCCGCGACTTTTCCATACCACAGATCCCCTTACGTAAATTGCGTATCCTATCTTTTCAATGGGATCTTTCTAACTCCGGTATTTCGAGTCGTTTCTGAAGTGAGCGTTTGACATCTAACGACAAAACTCCAGCCGCAGGAAAAAAGTCAGTAGTTAAGAGCTTTCTGGGCTAACGCCGGTTTATAAAGCTCTTAACTACTGTACTCTAAAGTACACTAACACCCATAAACTACCTATGTACCCCTAAACCGAGACCCCCCCCACATCGCCGACACTCAAATACATTTTTTTAACCCCTAATCTGCCGACCGCCACCTACGTTATCCTTATGTACCCCTAATCTGCTGCCCCTAACACCGCCGACCCCTGTATTATATTTATTAACCCCTAATCTGCCCCCCTCAACGTCGCCTCCACCTGCCTACACTTATTAACCCCTAATCTGCCGACCGCAAAGCGCCGCCACCTACGTTATCCTTATGTACCCCTAATCTGCTGCCCCATACACCGCCGACCCCTGTATTATATTTATTAACCCCTAATCTGCCCCCCTCAACGTCGCCTCCAACGCACCGCCTGACCCCTGTATTATATTTATTAACCCCTAATCTGCCCCCCTCAACGTCGCCTCCACCTGCCTACACTTATTAACCCCTAATCTGCCGAGCGGACCTGAGCGCTACTATAATAAAGTTATTAACCCCTAATCCGCCTCACTAACCCTATAATAAATAGTATTAACCCCTAATCTGCCCTCCCTAACATCGCCGACACCTAACTTCAATTATTAACCCCTAATCTGCTGACCGGAGCTCACCGCTATTCTAATAAATGTATTAACCCCTAAAGCTAAGTCTAACCCTAACACTAACACCCCCCTAAATTAAATATAATTTTAATCTAACGAAATTAATTATCTCTTATTAAATAAATTATTCCTATTTAAAGCTAAATACTTACCTGTAAAATAAATCCTAATATAGCTACAATATAAATTATAATTATATTATAGCTATTTTAGGATTAATATTTATTTTACAGGTAACTTTGTATTTATTTTAACCAGGTACAATAGCTATTAAATAGTTAAGAACTATTTAATAGCTAAAATAGTTAAAATAATTACAAATTTACCTGTAAAAGAAATCCTAACCTAAGTTACAATTAAACCTAACACTATACTATCAATAAATTAATTAAATAAACTACCTACAATTACCTACAATTAACCTAACACTACACTATCAATAAATTAATTAAATACAATTCCTACAAATAAATACAATTAAATAAACTTGCTAAAGTACAAAAAATAAAAAAGAACTAAGTTACAAAAAATAAAAAAATATTTACAAACATAAGAAAAATATTACAACAATTTTAAACTAATTACACCTACTCTAAGCCCCCTAATAAAATAACAAAGGCCCCCAAAATAAAAAAATGCCCTACCCTATTCTAAATAACCAAAGTTCAAAGCTCTTTTACCTTACCAGCCCTGAACAGGGCCCTTTGCGGTGCATGCCCCAAGAAGTTCAGCTCTTTTGCCTGTAAAAGAAAAAATACAATACCCAAGCCCCCCAACATTACAACCCACCACCCACATACCCCTAATCTAACCCAAACCCCCCTTAAATAAACCTAACACTAAGCCCCTGAAGATCTTCCTACCTTATCTTCACCTCACCGGGTTCAACGATCTGTCCAGAAGAGCTCCTCCGATGTCCTGATCCAAGCCCAAGCGGGGGGCTGAAGAGGTCCATGATCCGGATGAAGTCTTCATCCAAGCGGGAGCTGAAGAGGTCCATGATCCGGATGAAGTCTTCTATCAACGGCATCTTCAATCTTCTTTCTTCCGGATCCATCTTGCAGACCTCCGACGCGGAACATCCTGCTGGCCCGACGGACTAACGACGAATGACGGTTCCTTTAAGGGACGTCATCCAAGATGGCGTCCCTCGAATTCCGATTGGCTGATAGGATTCTATCAGCCAATCGGAATTAAGGTAGGAATATTCTGATTGGCTGATTCCATCAATTTCAATCTGATTGGCTGATTCCATCAGCCAATCAGAATATTCCTACCTTAATTCCGATTGGCTGATAGAATCCTATCAGCCAATCGGAATTCGAGGGACGCCATCTTGGATGACGTCCCTTAAAGGAACCGTCATTCGTCGTTAGTCCGTCGGGCCAGCAGGATGTTCCGCGTCGGAGGTCTGCAAGATGGATCCGGAAGAAAGAAGATTGAAGATGCCGTTGATAAAAGACTTCATCCGGATCATGGACGTCTTCAGCTCCCGCTTGGATGAAGACTTCATCCGGATCATGGACCTCTTCAGCCCCCCGCTTGGGCTTGGATCAGGACATCGGAGGAGCTCTTCTGGACAGATCGTTGAACCCGGTGAGGTGAAGATAAGGTAGGAAGATCTTCAGGGGCTTAGTGTTAGGTTTATTTAAGGGGGGTTTGGGTTAGATTAGGGGTATGTGGGTGGTGGGTTGTAATGTTGGGGGGCTTGGGCATTGTATTTTTTCTTTTACAGGCAAAAGAGCTGAACTTCTTGGGGCATGCCCCGCAAAGGGCCCTGTTCAGGGCTGGTAAGGTAAAAGAGCTTTGAACTTTAGTTATTTAGAATAGGGTAGGGCATTTTTTTATTTTGGGGGGCTTTGTTATTTTATTAGGGGGCTTAGAGTAGGTGTAATTAGTTTAAAATTGTTGTAATATTTTTCTTATGTTTGTAAATATTTTTTGTATTTGTTTTAACAGTTCTTTTTTATTTTTTGTACTTTAGCAAGTTTATTTAATTGTATTTATTTGTAGGAATTGTATTTAATTAATTTATTGATAGTGTAGTGTTAGGTTAATTGTAGGTAATTGTAGGTAGTTTATTTAATTAATTTATTGATAGCATAGTGTTAGGTTTAATTGTAACTTAGGTTAGGATTTCTTTTACAGGTAAATTTGTAATTATTTTAACTATTTTAGCTATTAAATAGTTCTTAACTATTTAATAGCTATTGTACCTGGTTAAAATAAATACAAAGTTACCTGTAAAATAAATATTAATCCTAAAATAGCTATAATATAATTATAATTTATATTGTAGCTATATTAGGATTTATTTTACAGGTAAGTATTTAGCTTTAAATAGGAATAATTTATTTAATAAGAGATAATTAATTTAGTTAGATTTAAATTATATTTAATTTAGGGGGGTGTTAGTGTTAGGGTTAGACTTAGCTTTAGGGGTTAATACATTTATTAGAATAGCGGTGAGCTCCAGTCGGCAGATTAGGGGTTAATAATTGAAGTTAGGTGTCGGCGATGTTAGGGAGGGCAGATTAGGGGTTAATACTATTTATTATAGGGTTAGTGAGGCAGATTAGGGGTTAATACCTTTATTATAGTAGCGGTGCGGTCCGGTCGGCAGATTAGGGGTTAATAAGTGTAGGCAGGTGGAGGCGACGTTGTGGGGGGCAGATTAGGGGTTAATAAATATAATATAGGGGTAGGCGATGTTAGGGCAGCAGATTAGGGGTACATAGGGATAATGTAAGTAGCGGCGGTTTACGGAGCGGCAGATTAGGGGTTAATAATAATATGCAGGGGTCAGCGATAGCTGGGGCGGCAGATTAGGGGTTAATAAGTGTAAGGTTAGGGGTGTTTAGACTCGGGGTACATGTTAAGGTGTTAGGTGCAGACTTAGGAAGTGTTTCCCCATAGCAAACAATGGGGCTGTGTTAAGAGCTGAATGCAGCTTTTTTGCAGGTGTTAGGTTTTTTTTCAGCTCAAACAGCCCCATTGTTTCCTATGGGGGAATCGTGCACGAGCATGTTTTTGAGGCTGGCCGCTTGCGTAAGCAACTCTGGTATCGAGAGTTGAAGCTGCGTTAAAAATGCTCTACGCTCCTTTTTGGAGCCTAACGCAGCCTTTTTGTGGACTCTCAATACCATAGTTATTTTTATGGTGCGACCAGAAAAAAGCCGGCGTTAGTTTTTCGGGTCGTTACCGACAAAACTCCAAATCTAGCCGTTAGGCAGGTATAAATTTTATCCAATCAGTTCCCTCTCCTAAGTAACTCCACAGATGTGAACACAATGTTATCTGTATGGCACACATGAACTAACGCCCTCTAACTGTGAACAACTGTCAAATGCATTAAGGTAAGAGGCGGCATTCAGGGGCTTAGAAATTAGCATATGAGCCTATCTATATATATACACACACACAACATATATATATAGTCTGACACTTTTTTGCAAGCACACAGCTAGATAAAAAGCAAAATGGAAGAGTTAGTTACAGCATTTTGCTAAACGCTGATAGGCCCAGGACTATGTCAAGGTCTCTTTCTCCCTGGGTCCCTAACTTGCAGCTACACAAAGCATGTCTACAACCAAGCACACTGAGATACAGACAAGGATGACACATGCCCTTTCTAGTTTTTCTAGACTCAGGGAGTTAAAGAGACATTCCAGCAAACATTTGAATCAGCATGGATGCATTTAAGTTTTGAATAGAAGCATTTTTGTAATATACATGTATTAGCAAAAATGCTTCTAATAAAAGCTATAGCTGTTTCAAAAGTGTATTTAAGTGTGCACCGTGCACCAGCATTTTAAACACAGCTCTTGCTCAGAGAGCCTAAGGTGCTTGTACCATTTGTTAATGACTCAACTTGTTAATTGCTGACATGATGCAAGCCCCACAGATGCTTTGAGCAGTTGCAGTATTTAAAATGGTGGTGCACTCTAGCTATACTTAACATGCACGTGCAGTAAAAAAATGTAACACTTAAACAGTGATAAGTTTTACAAAAAGCATTTCTGCCATTGTATGTAAATTGCAAATATGTTTCTATTCAAATATGTAATTAATCTGTGTATAATATGTAATTAAATATGCATTTAAATTTTGACCGGAATGTCCCTTTAACTCCTGACCAGACACATATAAATCTGGTACTCTTTTGCAAGCACACAGATTTATAAAAAGCAAAATGGAAGAGTTATTTACAGAATTTGACCAAAAGGTGATAGGCCCAGGACCATGTCACGGTTTCTTCCTCCTTGCGTCCCTAACCCACGGCCAAACAATGCATGTCTTCAACCAAACACACTGAGATACAAACAAGGGTGACACAGGCCCTTTGCAATTTCCCTAGATACATACAAAACACGGAAATGGACTGCACTCTTAAACTGGACTTGGTACAAAACCTTTGAACCAGCAAATCTCCCACCGCTTAATGCACTTAAAGGGGCAGTCTAGTCAAAATTAAACTTTCATGATTCAGATAGGGCATGTAATTTTAAACAACTTTCCAATTTACTGCTATTATCTAATTTGCTCAATTCTTTAGATATCCTTTGTTGAAGAAATAGCAATGCACATGTGTGAGCCAATCACACAAGGCCTCTATGTGCAGCAACCAATCAGCAGCTACTGAGCATATCTAGATATGTTTTTCAGCAAGTGATATCAAGAGAATGAAGCAAATGAGATAATAGAAGTAAATTAGAATGTTGTTGAAAATGACATGCTCTTTCTAAATCGCGAAAGAAAAAAATTGGGGTTAATGTCCATTTAAGTTTTAATTAGGCTTAAAAAACTTTTTATACGATTTTAATGTTTTCAAATACAAATTAGTGAATAAACATGTTGCTTTATATCCCTTACCAGTGTACATGGGCCAAAATGTGTAATAAAAAAATATATACCTCTTAGGAGGCATGTTTCTCTCCCTCTATCCCTTTATCCCTATCCCTATTTCCATCTCTCCCTATCCCTCTATCCATCTATCCCTATCTCTCTATACCTATCCCTCAATCCCTATCCCTCTATCCCTATCCATCTATCCCTCTATCCCTATCTCTCTATCCCTATCTCCCTATCCCTCTATCCATCTATCCCTATCCATCTATCCCTTTATCCCTATCCCTCTATCCATCTATCCTACCCTCTATCCATCTATCCCTATCCCTCTATCCCTCTATCCATCTATCCCTATCCCTCTATCCATCTATCTCTATCCATCTATCCCTATCCATCTATCCCTTTATCCCTATCCCTCTATCCATCTATCCTACCCTCTATCCCTCTATCCCTCTATCCCTATCCCTCTATCCCTATCCATATATCCCTCTATCCATCTATCCCTCTATCCCTATCCATATATCCCTATCCATCTATCCTCTATCCCTATCCATCTATCTTTATCCCTACCCTTATCCCTCTATCCCTATCCCTCTATCCATCTATCCCTATCCATCTATCCCTCTATCCCTATCTCTCTATCCATTACCTCTATCCCTATCCCTCTATCCCTAACCCTCTATCCTTATCCCTCTATCCCTATCCACCTATCTCTATTGCTTTCCCTATTTTATCCATCTATCTATCTATCTATCTATCTATCTATCATCTATCTGTCCCTTTATCCCTATCCATCTATCCCTATCTATCCCTCTATCCATATATCCTTCTATTCCTATCCCTCTATCCATCTATCCCTATCCCTCTAAGCGGCACAACAAACTTATTTTCCCTGCACACATATGTATTCCCTTTTTCTTCCATTTCAGCTGCTATCACTCAATCTCGCTCAGCAACAAGGGCGTAAGTGTGTTGTGTAGCTTGCGCCCCTTTTGAAGTCTCGTGGCATTTTGTTATAGCTCATAGCCACCACTGATCCTTAATGCCTCACGATCGCTGGACACTGATTTAAATCTTACGGCCACGTATGTTTGTCCTTGTTGTCTCTACTGTGCATAACTGCATTAAACAATCATGCCTGGCCTTTTATAATATAGGATTAGCTAATTTCGTAATTGTTTCTTTGTTTACGATTTAAAGAAAATTATATATGTGTCGTCATCATTTATTCTACATATTTTAGTGCAATATCTGTACACACATATTCTCTAGAACATTTGAGTTAAAAAAAAAGAAAAAGCTTCAGATATTGCTTACTTTAAGGGAGAAGCTCACAATCATTTATATTCTTACAATATAGAATTTCCACCTGTCTAGTATGAAAGCTGTACGTAAGATGAAATAAATTTGACGTAAAAATGGAAAACATATTTAAGTGTGAACAATGACGATTTGTAATGACAGCTCTGTCTTTGTCTGGTAGTGACTTAAGATTGTTGCATTTGACAAGTAGATTGTCCAGCACCAGAAGGCCAAATATGTTTACTAAAACCCTTTATGAGAGAATTTCCTAAGCTACCATTGACAAGAAAAATGATAAAGTGCATATTAAGTTCCTTTCAATGTCTATGGACAAAGACATGTAAGTGCGGAATATAATAATTGTCATGTCATGTAACTGATACTTGTAGTGGATATATCTTATATATTGCTATTTACAACAAAAAAAATAATACTTATACTTTCCGAATCATCTTTAAAGCCTTTCTTCTTAGACAAACAGAATTATTTTGATAATAATGTTCCTTCTACCTGAGGCCATTTTTTTTGGTGAGAGGCTCTGTATCTGTTGAAGGATTGTAAACATGCTAATTCTTGAGACCTGGTGCCTGGAGTATTTCATTATTTACCCTTGTAAAGGCGTAGATCAAAATATTGACGTACTATGAAGTAACCTGATACCAAAGTATACAAGTCAATAACGTAATATAAATGTGCAAATAATAGAATAGTAGAGAAGAAATTTGTCACAATGAGTTGTCAGACAAGCAAAACAAATAATGCAGATTGGGTTCTGTATACATAGATACTTATATTATGTAAGTTTATGCACTTGTATTCTGGAATTAGTAACTTATATGTTTAAAAGTGTTGACCTTTAAAAAAATAAACTTGTTTAAAGGGACACTGAACCCAAATATTTTCTTTTGTGATTCAAATAGAGCATGCAATTTTAGGAAACTTTCTAATTTACTCCTATTATAAATTTTTCTTTGCTCTCTTGCTATCTATCGGCTATATTACGAGTTTTGCGTTAGGCTCAAAAGGCAGCTTTTTAATGCCCGCTGGTATTACAAGTCTTGCAGGTATGTGCCGCTCACTTTTTCAGCCAGACTTGGCAATACCGCAAATCCACTTACATAAATTGCGTATCCTCTTTTTCAATGGGACTTGCATAACGCCGGTATTGCAAGTCTGCCAAAAAGTGAGCGGTAGACCCTCTCCGGTCAAGACTGGTACCGCATTTTAAAGTCAGTAGTTAAGAGTTTTACACTACAAAGCCGTCGCATAAAACTCCTAACTAAAGTGCTAAAAAGTACACTAACACCCATAAAGTACATATTAACCCCTAAACCGAGGCCCTCCCACATCGCAAACACTAAAATAAAAATTTTAACCCCTAATCTGCTGAACCAGACATCGCCGCCACTAGAATAAATATATTAACCCCTAAACCGCCGCACTCCCGCCTCACAAACACTAGTTAAATATTAACCCCTAATCTGCTGTGCCTAACATCGCCGCCACTTACCTACATTTAATAACCCCTAATCTGCCGCCCCCAACATCGCTGACACTATATTAAAATTTTTAACCCTTAAATCTAAGTCTAACCCTAACACCCCCTAACTTAAATATAATTAAAAGAAATCTAACTAAAAATTCCTATCATTAACAAAATTATTCCTATTTAAACCTAAATACTTACCTATAAAATAAACCCTAAGCTAGCTACAATATAACTAATAGTTACATTGTAGCTAGCTTAGGGTTTATTTTTATTTTACAGGCAAGTTTGTATTTATTTTAACTAGGTAGAATAGTTATTAAACAGTTATTAACTATTTAATAACTACCTAGCTAAAATAAAGACTAATTGACCTGTAAAATTAAACCTAACCTAACACTACAATATAAACGGCCAATAGAATGCGATTGGATCAGCCAATAGGATTGAACTTCAATCCTATTGGCTGATTGGATCAGCCAATAGGATTTTTTCTACCCTAATTCCGATTGGCTGATATAATTCAGCCAATCAGAATTTAAGGGACGCCATCTTGGATGACGATTCTGTTTTAGTCGTCGGAAGAAGAGGATGCTCCGCGTCAGATGTCTTGAAGATGGAGCCGCTCTGCGCCAGATGGATGAAGATAGAAGATGCCGTCTGGATGAAGACTTCTGCCCGTCTGGAGGATCACTTCTACCCAGCTTGGATGAAGACTTCTGCCCGTCTGGAGGCTGACTTCGCCCGGCTTGGATGAAGACGTCTCCCGGTAAGTCGATCTTCAGGGGGTTAGTGTTAGGTTTTTTTAAGGGTGTATTGGGTAGGTTTATTTTTTAGAATACGGGTTTGGGCTTGCAATAGAGCTAACTGCCCTTTTAAGGGCAATGCCCATCCAAAGGCCCTTTTCAGGGCAATGGGGAGCTTAGGATTTTTTAGCTAGTATTTTATTTGGGGGGGTTGGTTATGTGGTTGGTAGTGTTGGGGGGTTGTTTGTATTTTTTTTTTACAGGTAAAAGAGCTGATTACGGGGGCGGGGCCAAGTGCCACCAGAGATGGCCGCTTAAGAGAGAAGCTCTGTACATGGACTATTAAAAAGAATCTAAAACATACAACCACAGCGTACAAGTCTGCTGAAAAGTTGGGCAGTAAATAACTAAATCTGCCAACTATACAGATACATCAACTTTATGAATATTTCTGAGCTGTATTCCAGTGATTACCACCTGAACTGCTCAGGATTGAAGGCATGCAGCGGTGGTTTCTAACTACGCCACAGTTCCTAGCTCTATATGTGTTGACCTGGCTCTAATAAAACTGCAGGGAACGAAGTTACACTCTAAGGGTTCAAAACCATCAAGTATCCTGCGCATTATGGAGCCTTCCACACTTCTCACAGCCTTGACTGACTTATTCGATGTACATTACGCGGGACTCCTGGAATTTGTCGAAGAAGCATTTAGCCCTCTTATTCGAGACCCGGTGGACACGGAATCGGTCCCAACCGAGGCGTTAGGTGAGCTTGTTTTAGAGAGTCCTAATTGCAATCAAGGGGCAGAGTTAAGTGTCTCTGTAAAGACATCAGCGGACATGAAGGACAACGCCTCAGAGCCATCTTGTGTGGGGCTCCGTGATCTGCCTATCTCCTATATTTGGACACCCGCTCACTCTTTGGGGATAACCACTAACACGCATCAAGCTGCAGTGGAAATTGCGACTCACACCGTACAGCCGATCATGTGGTTTCAGACCCAGAGATGGAGGATGGCAGGTCAGCGGGGACTTTTGCTTTTCTTACACTCCTGGAGCTACCCATGTGCTTGGTTTTGGCAGTAGCCCTAAAGTGTCATTGAAATCTTACCTGTGGAGCGACACGCAGTTGTTCTACCCATGTGCACCAGGAGAGATTGTGGGAGAGCCTCAGGGCTCTGATAGCAATGAACTGTACTTTTACATAGCCGCACATTTGGATTTGCTTCTGAAGCCTCATATGACAACTGGTGTTATGTGTGGAGGGCCCTTGCAGTTCGGGGATATGGTTCACAGGCTGAGAGACTGTTACATATCATTAGCTACCGGTGTGGGGTAAATTCATAGAACATTACTCTGGAACTGTATACCACTCATATTCTTTTTGCTATCTTAAGCGTTTGTATTTGTATGCCTTCATAATCATTTGTTAACCCTTACCCCGCAATATGTTCTGTAGTCTCCCATATGTTGTTTCAGGGACTACCTTATTATTATTATCTTACAATCTTTATTGAAATCTCATTGTACTAGTGCCCTTGTTAAACTAGGTGACTGTATTCTTAGAGCCTGACACCTAGAATTCACATGATTTTTATGGGCCTTATCAACCCTAAGTACATTGCAAGACTTCCTACGTTTTTCATATTGGGTACTGAAAGTTTGTAAGATCTCCTAAATAACTGTTAGCTTTTCATATATCACTGCAAGTTTCATTTGTTGGTACTGCCCTTTTTAAAGTTAAAAGTTGTTGCTTGCAGCCAGATACTACTCTATTAAGGTACAATATTGACAAACTTAAAGGGACATTAAACACTTTGATATGGTAATATAAAATGGTATAATAAAACAACTCTGCAATATACATTCATTATTTATTTTGTCCTCTTTGCCTGTAATTCCATTCTGAAATTGTGAGCTTTTCAGTTCCTGTTAGAAATGGAAGTGCAGAACACTGTTAAATCTAGCACAACCATTGGCTGCACACTCTAGTGACCTATTTATAACTGACCCTAATTGGCCACAGCAGAGAAGGTAACACAAGTTACAACATGGCAGCTCCCAGTGTTTTATAGACACTAAACATTTACACTTATTTTGTCACTTTTTAAACAACTAATGAAACTTTAAAAAATCTACATGTTAGTCATGGACTAATCTTTTCTTTGAATGCATCATTCTATCTAGCATGTATTTAGTGTTTAATGTCCCTTTAAGATCTGAGCTCTACACAAATTCCTGCTCACATATGTTTACTACTTTATATTTACAGGCTCCTTACTGTTTATTTGCACCCACCGCAATATAAATGGTATTTAAACATTTTATCATATACTACTTCCATGTCTGCAAATCTTATACTTTATGCATATGTCTGGAGTTTAGGTGTAGTTTCTAGACACGACACATTGCTGCCAGCGGCCGGGACAGCGTGATGCCTATATTTTACAAATATATTGCTCCATAGAATAGTTTCAGACATAGTTTTACACCGTAATGCAAATCTGTTTATATAAGTAATGCTTTATGTTAAAGCTCTATACATGTTTCCATTGTTATATTTACAATTGTTGTACATCCACGGCAAACACGTGTGATATAAATATTAATTCTTTTTGAACATATATACAGGAGTGCTGTAACCATGCTACTTACTTATGCTTATCTTATGTACAGATTTCAATTACTCCAGGATGACTTGTTTTCTAGCGCAGGCTGGACCTGCGCTAGTGCCTTGATGTACAATCTCTTGCCCTTATATTTCATAATAGAGCTGCATAACACTTGCTATCTGTATCATCTTAGATTCTTAGGTTTTATTGAGCAGGGTATAGTCTTGGCCCATGTCCAATTAGTTTCTCCACATAGATATAACGCTTTGCTCTATTGCGACCTGTTCACTTGCAGTCAGGACGCAGTGGCTTATCCTGCACTCTTTAGAAATGTACGACTCTCTGATATACCTCGCTTAATATACTTAAATTACCACCTCCTCCCCCCCATATTCTCATATAATATACCTCCTAATTTAGGAGGGTTAACCTAGCGGTTTATCTAGCTTATACCGCACCCTAATTACTTCTCTCATATGTATATTTTGCAGTGTCATTTAATATTGAACATATCCCTTTCTCTTAGCTCTGCAAGCTTGTTTAACGCCTTTTGTTCAACGCTTTTCTTTTTATTATTTTTATTTCTTACAAAGTCTAGTAGTAGTGCTTGAATTTAACACAACATACCTACATATCTCACTACACTAATTATGCATAAGAAAGAATCCCTCCTCTACAGTGCTGTAAAATTTTCAAGGTCCATGAGTGACCTCACGTGTTATTGGAGGACACTTTACTTGAAATAAAACGAGGTTTTAACTTTTCTTTGTACTATAACATCTTTGTTGTTCTAAACTTTTTACTGTTCAGATAACCTTACATTGCAAAAATTGGTAAAATGATATTTGATGTACATGAATATATTATTGTACGTGTTGAAAACCTCAATAAAAATTTATTTAAAAAAAAAAAAAAAGAGCTGATTACTTTGGGGCAATGCCCCGCAAAAGGTCCTTTTAAGGACTATTGGTAGTTTAGTTTAGGCTAGGTTTTTTTATTTTTATTTTGGGGGGCTTTTTATTTTAATTGGGCTATTAGATTAGGTGTAATTAGTTTAAATTTCTGTAATTTGTTTATTATTTTCTGTAATTTAGTGTTTGTTTGTTTTTGTACTTTAGCTAATTTAATTTAGGTAATTGTATTTAATTTAGTTAATTTATTTAATTATAGTATAGTGTTAGGTGTTAGTGTAACTTAGGTTAGGTTTTATTTAATTTAGTTAAAGGGACACTGAACCCAATTGTTTTCTTTTGTGATTCAGATAGAGCATGCAATTTTAAGCAACTTTCTAATTTACTCTTATTATAAATTTGTCTTTATTCTCTTGCTATCTTTATTTTAAAAAGAAGGCATCTAAGCTTTTTTTTTTTGTTTAGAACTCTGGATAGCATGTTTTTATTGGTGGATGAATTTTTTCAATCAGCAAGGACAACTCAGGTTGTTCACCAAAAATGGGCCGGCATCTAAACTTACATTCTTGCATTTCAAACAAAGATACCAAGAGAATGAAGAACATTTGATAATAGGAGTAAATTAGAATGTTGTTTAAAATGTATGCTCTATCTGAATCACAAAAAAAAGATTTTAGGTTCAGTGTCCCTATAATGATAGGACTATTTATTTAGATTCATTTAAATTATATTTAAGTTAGGGGATGTTAGGTTTAGGGTTAGACTTAGGTTTAGGGGTTAATAACTTTATTATAATGGCGGCGACGTTGGGGGCAGCAGATTAGGGGTTAATAAGTGTAGGTAGGTGTCGGCGACATTGGGGGCGGCAGAGTAGGGGTTAATACATATAATGTAGGGTTCGGCAATGTTGGGGCAGCAGATTAGGGGTTCATAAGTATAATGTAGGTGGCGGCGGTGTCCGGAGCGGCAGATTAGGGGTTAATAATTATAATTTAGGTGCCGGCGATATGGGGGGCGGCAGATTAGGGGTTAATAAGTGTAAGATTAGGGGTGTTTAGACTCGGGGTTCATGTTAGGGTGTTAGGTGTAGACATAAATTTTATTTCCCCATAGGAATCAATGGGGCTGCGTTAAGGAGTTTTACGCTGCTTTTTTGCAGGTGTTAGACTTGTTTTCAGCCGTCTCTCCCCGTTGATTCCTATGGGGAAATCGTGCACGAGCACGTTACACCAGCTCACTGCTGACTTAAGCAGCGCTGGTATTGGAGTGTGGTAATGAGCAAAATTTTGTTCAACGCTCACTTCTTGTCTTTTAACGACGGGTTTGTAAAAACTCGTAATACCTGTGCTGGATGTAAGTGAGCGTTGACTGAAAACTGCTTGTTAGCACCGCACAGCCTCTAACGCAAAACTTGTAATCTGGGCTTTTATTTGAAAAAGAAAGTCCAGACCCTGGACAGCACTTGTTTATTGGTGGATGAATTTATCCACCAATCAGCAAGAACAACCCAGGTTGTTCACCAAAAATGGGCCGGCACCTAAACTTACATTCTTGCTTTTCAAATAAAGATACCAAGAGAATGAAGAACATTTGCTAATAGGAGTACATTGGAAAGTTGCTTAAAATTGCATGCTCTGTCTGAATCACAAAAGAAACAATTTGGGTTCAGTATCCCTTTAATGTTGAGCTTTTTCCACTGTGCTAAAAACACTTACAGCTAGATTATGAGTTTTGAGCGATATAGGGTTTTAAACGACTGCCACAAAAGCGGCGTTATTTCAACCCCCTATAGCGCTGGTATTTACGAGTTTATAAAAGCAGGCTTGTGCAGCGATATGGTGAATTGAGCTCGATAACGCACCAAAAACAAACACTGCTGTTATGTGCTCGTAGACATCAATGGGGAGAGCCGGCAAAAAAAAAGCCTAACACCTGTGATAATATCTATGGGGAAAATAAATTTAATGTAAAAACACCCTAACATAAACCCCATGTCTAAACACCCCTAAACTACTGCCCCTAACATAGCCACCCCCTACATAATACAATTAACCCCTAATCTGCTGCCCCTAACATCACCGCCCCTACATAATACTATTAACCCCTAAACCTCTGGCCTCCCATATCACTACCACTAAATAAATATATTAACCCCTAAACCTAACCTTAAGCCTAACCCTAACGTAACCCTAAACCCAACAACCCCTAACTTTAACATAATTTAAATACAGCTAAATTAAAGTTACAATTATTTACTAAATAATAACTATTTAAAACTAAATACATACTTACCTTTAAAATAAAACCTAAGCTAGCTACAATATAACTAATAGTTATATTGTAGCTAGCTTAGGTTTTATTTTTATTTCACAGGTAAGTTTGTATTTATTTTAACTAGGTAGACTAGTTATTAAATATTAGTTATTAACTATTTATTAACTACCTAGTTAAAATAAACACAAACTTACCTGTGAAATAAAACCTAACCTGCCTTATACTAAAACCTAACATTAAAGAAAAAAACAAACACTAAAATTACTAAAATTAAAATTAATAAATTACAAAAAATAAAAAAATTATATTAAAAAGATAAACGAAATTATCAAAAATAAAAAATGAATTACACCTAATCTAATAGCCCTATCAAAATAAAAAAGTGCCCCCAAAATAAAAAAAAAACCCTAGCCTATAATAAACTACCACTTAAAAGAGCATTTTGTTGGGCATTGCCCCAAAGATATCAGCTCTTTTACCTGGAAAAAAAATGACAAACACCCCCAACAGTAAAACCCACCACCCACCCAACCAACCCCCCAAATAAAATAACTATTTAAAATAATACTAAAAGAAGTAAATTGCGCTATATGTTATATGAACCGTACTTAGATAGAGTATATATGTGCATATATTCACACACGTAACATTTATATATATATATATATATATATATATATATATATATATATATATATATATACACACACAAAAAAAAACCTTATTCTTTTGAACTGGCTGTAATGATCACTTACTTGACTATGTATATTGCTAACAATCAAATGCTTTGCCAAAAATATATACACTGTTAAATGCAAGGAAAGATAACACAACAGAATATTCAAGTGTGTGAATTAAGATTTAAAAGATTGCAATAAACAATAATTTACCAATGTTTGTAAATTATGATCATATGTGGCACTTATACTTTACGAAACCTTTTACGATTTGGCCATATAGATCATGTGACAATTTTGGGACAAATATGTCCCAAAATATTGTTATCTAATGGTAAACGATATTGGTTGATCCAGAGCACTTTCTTATGCTGCTCCAATCAAGCCAGGTTCCAAACCTCAGCTTCAAAGACAGTCATATGCAAAGAGAAGAAAAAGAGAGCGCACAGAAAGACTCAAGTGTAAATTTTATTTGTACAAGATGCACACAATTTATGTTGCACTTACTAGATAAAAATTTTAAAACAGCATTCAGGGATAAACGCTCAATCCTCAGCGTTACCCGCCTCACACTGCAGCCTAGGATGTCAGTGTCTCCAGGTGTTGCAACAGACAGTGTCCACACAGGGCTTTCCGGATACCCTGACTCTCTGCTCATTTGCTGGGGAGGGACAGAGGGAGCAATTGATACATAATGGCGATAACATAAAAACATCATATTTGATATTAAAATATGAATATACTACTACGATACTACTACGATACATATAAAAACATTACCTTTGATGTTAAAATACACTGCTACAATACACATAAAAACATTACATTTGATGTTGAAATATAAACATACTACGTAATAAAAATGTTTTAAAAAATAGATTTTTTCTTATTTCTTACGTTTGATAAAATGCACTGCCATTGTGGTACGGCATATGCACTTAGTCACTTTTTTGAAATCGATATAAACATACATGTCTATAAGACGTCAATAACGGAATTAGTATGTTTATACCGATTTCCAAAAAGTGATATGTGCATAACTAGTTATCACATTTAAAAATCACATTTCTAGAAACCAATCATGGGTCTATGTGTATATATATATATATATATATATATATATATATATATATGAGGAGGTCATATGGTTAAAAACCTGCCAAATCCATAGTTAGGTTGAGTCCAGAGGGAAACATAGTCTTCAACTTGAAATCCAGTATGTCTCCCTCTGTCTCAACCTATGAAATCTACAATTAATATCCATGCTGGGCTGCTGGCACAGATGGATCACAATGTATTGCTGTTGAATTATTATTTTCATCCTGGGTTAGTCATTTTGTCCTTCTAACGATGGATTATGTCTTTTCTATTAGATTAGATACTCTTTAGGAACCACTTCACAATTAATTGTTATATTAATGTCGATTTATGTATATTTTATATATTTTAAATGGTTCACATTTAGGAGCTATGGGCTGGGACTCTGTCTGTTTCACATAGTGCATGCCCGCCTATGCTATTACTTTTATTGTATTTTATCACACTGACGATATTGATATAGGTTTTCGTGAACCACATATAACTTCGATATAAGAGATGACTTTAAATAGACAGTCACTCTCAAGTTCATTACTTATCCTGTTCATTATAGGGTCATTGGGTCTTACACTCATTTTTACGCTAATATATTTTATAGATAAGATTGTCCTTTTTATTAGCCATATTCTTATTGGCAAAGTAGGTTGGGATGTGTTTTTGTATTGTTGATATATGTATCTCCCTTCATGTTTGTTTGGTCCAATATTGGCAGCTTTATCTGCCTCTCATATGAGTGCTGTGATACATCTGGTTGCTTTATAATGAATGTTGGATCGTTATGCATATGAATGTAGTTTGATGTGATTGCTCTTGGAACTAGTTTTGTATGGTGATATGTCATGAGTTCTTGTTTGAGTGGTCGGAAACTGATTGTGACATTTCCTTTAAGCATGTATGTTGTGTTGAGACTGTTTACCAGGTCCTGTCCTCCTGTTTTGCCTGATTGGTCCGATACTGACTGTGCAATTTCTCTCTAGTATGTTTGTTGTGATACTTGATTGCCCCCTAAGAGTGTTGTGATGCAATATATACAAATGCGATTCAACTGTACTGTTTTTGTGGATCAATCTTGTTTAGTGCTATAGAGAGATCGCTTTGGTACTACCCCCGTTATGTTCTTATTGGTATATGTATGGTGTGTTAAACCCCTTATGAGAGTGTTTGCTGTATGATCATACCCGGGATAGAGTATATATAAATGGGCTGGTATCGATCGTATGTGGAACATATCTTTGCTCTATGAAATAGAGATTGCTCATCACTCAGAGTGATCGTTTTCTGGGACTTTTGTTTACCTTGCCTTATGATTAGATTTATCACCACACCCCTCCGATTGTTGCTGGACACTCATAGGATCTCCATCAGCAAACAAATTCCGCCCCCATTTTTTACTGTTAGCCTCATTTTACTTAGGTGTACTGGTCGATATGGAGACATCATGTTCACATTTTATATTATCTGAAATGAACGACCGATATATAACACTACACTTCCACTGCTGAATTGGTTTCTATTGTCCTGTGGGAATGTTAAAATGATACTCTCTGAAACTTGCTAGTTAAATAGCCATCTTATTGTTTTTTTGTATCATTATGCTCTATAGCTGTGTATATTGTGGGGGTGTAAATTCACTAGAGCTGGATTTGTCAGTATTTGTTATAAGTATGGCAGCATTTTTAACTAAGTTTATAGCCTGATGAAAGCGTGCTGGGACACGGAGAAATGCGTTGCTTGTTTTTATATGCTTTTATGCTGTATTAAACCCTTTTGAATCTGTTTCATTGCTGCTGTACTCCTGATCATTTCTGAAGCATTGTTGCACTGTGTTTGATGTCCATATGCACTTGTGACCTAAGTGCTGCTGCTGCTAAACTAGCAGAGACTGCAATCCACCTAACAACAGCTGTGTAACAGCAAAGAAGTCCTTTGGAAACTGCACCGCGCCGGATGTCTTGAAGATGGAGCCGCTCCGCGCCGGATGGATGAAGATAGAAGATGCCGTCTGGATGAAGTTTTCTGCCGGCTTGGATGAAGATTTTGGCCCGCTTGGATGAAGACTTCTGTTGGCTTCGATGAGGACTTCTTCCGCTTTGTTGAGAATGGATGTCGGGTCTTCAAAAACTGTTAGTGGATCTTCGGGGTTAGTGTTAGTTTTTCATAAGGGTTTGTTGGGTGGGTTTTATTTTTAGATTAGAGCTAAATGTCCTTTTAAGGGCAATGCCCATCTAAATGCCCTTTTCAGGGCAATGGGGAGCTTAGGTTTTTTAGTTAGGATTTTATTTGGGGGGTTGGTTGTGAGGCTGGTGGGTTTTACTGTTGGGGGGGTTGTTTGCATTTTTTTTACAGGTAAAGAGCTGATTTCTTTGGGGCAATGCCTCACAAAAGGCCCTTTTAAGGGCTATTGGTAGTTTATTGTAGAATAGGGTTTTTTTTATTTTGGGGGGGCTTTTTTATTTTGATAGGGCTATTAGATTACGTGTACTTAGTTTAAATATTTTATAATTTTTTTTTTTATTTTGTGTAATTTAGTGGGGTTTTTTTGTAACTTCGATAATTGTATTTAATTAATGTAATTTATTTAATAGTAGTGTAAGGTTAGGTGTTAGTGTAACTCAGGTTAGGTTTTATATTACAGGTAAATTTGTATTTATTTTAGCTAGGTATCTAGTAAATAGTTAATAACTATTTACTAACTAGTCTACCTAGTTAAAATAAATACAAACTTGCCTATGAAATAAAAATAAAACATATGCTAGATACAATATATCTATTAGTTATATTGTAGCTAGCTTTGGGTTTATTTTACAGGTAAGTATTTAGTTTTAAATAGGAATTATTTAGTTAATGATAGGAATTTTTTATTAGATTTATTTTAATTATATTAAAGTTAGTGGGTGTTAGGGTTAGACTTAGTGTTAGGTTTAGGGGTTAATAACTTTATTATAGTGGCGGCGACATTGGGGTGGCAGATTAGGGGTTAATAACAGTAATGTAGGTTGTGGCGATGTTAGGGACTGCAGATTAGGGGTTAATAATATTTAACTAGTGTTTGCGATGTGGAAATGCGACGCTTTAGGGGTTAATATGTTTTTTATAGTGGTGGCAATGTCTGGAACGGCAGGTTAGGGGTTAATAATTTGATTTTAGTGTTTGCGATGCGGGAAGACCTCGGTTTAGGGGTTAATAGGTAGTTTATGGGTGTTAGTGTACTTTTTAGCACTTACGTTATGGATCTTGTAGTTATAGGCTGTACCACTCACTTTTTGGCCTCCCAGGCAGACTCGTAATAACGGCGCA
Source organism: Bombina bombina (assembly GCF_027579735.1). NCBI lineage: Eukaryota > Metazoa > Chordata > Amphibia > Anura > Bombinatoridae > Bombina > Bombina bombina. Next base: position 447,092,786 of record NC_069503.1, read on the forward strand.
AAGGAAGTCCATTTGAAAAAGGACTTTTTGAAAGCTGCGGTAGTTATGTTGCATTACGGCCAAAAAAGTGTGCGGTATAGATATACCTGCAAAACTCGTAATACCAGCGGTAGTGAAAAAGAGTCTTAACGCTGCTTTTCACCCATATCGCAAAACTCGTAATCTAGCCGTATGAGCGTTGTGGATCTGAAATCACCTCTGTACTTTTACGTGACGTTCTCCCCTATGACCCCCCAAGTCACATTTATTTCCTGGGGCACATCTTCATATAGGGTGTATAAGTTATTGAATAAAGTGGAGGGTAGTAAAGAGTTTCTCATATTCTGCTGGAATATACTTCGGCCAAGTCACTCTACCCTCTGGGATATGTGTCTGCACTAGACCCTGCCGGGAAAAGGTTTAGGGGATATGACCCACTGACACTGAGGACAGTAGGAAATGGGGAGGGTTAGTGGGTCTCAGTTTGTCCCAGTTTTAAGAGGTTTCTGAGAGTTAGCGTGTCTGAGCAAGGCCTGTGTTGAATTTGTACAGTCGCTTGAGCCTTCTGTACTAACAAGGCGATTAGCATCAGGAATTCCCGAGGTCCTCCTGCTATCCACCCCACCTGTTGGTAGTCTTTACATAAAATTATTTTCCTACAGTTGAGGCCCTGGATTCTTAAAATAGCAGCATGGGATGCATAGAGTGGTATCTGCGGCACCCTGTCACCTCAGACCTTCCAATTTATCAAATAGGTTTCAGATATACCCCTATCAGGATGTCTATAGATCTGGAATTAGGTGCTACAGTCCTTGTGGGGGTTTAGCACAAAACCGTATACCCTCCAGATAGTCCAGGGCTTGTCTGTGTTTTTATTTGATTGCACACTTTTAAAAAAGAAAATGGCGTCTCTCAGACGGATCTGCTTGGGCCTTCATTTTGCTGCTCACCACCTCTCTCCGCCTCTGGGTTATGAGGCTCTCTCTGAGGCAAACCGGGTCTCCTCTGGAAGCAGTCCCCCGAAACAAAGAATGCCTATGGAGCAACTCTCTAGGTAAGGCTGATGGCAATGCTGCGGAGCAGGGCTGCCATCAGGGGGTGACAGGGGTGACTCCTGTCACGGGCCCCATGGGCCAGGGGGGCCCCATGAGGCAAGAACTAAAAAAAAAAAAAAAAATTTAATTTTGGCAGCCACCAGAGGGTACTACAGCAGAGTGCTAATTGAGCATGGGAAATGTTATTACGAGGAGTAAAGTATTAGCATTTGAGAGGATTTCTGAGTGTGCACTCAACCACTATGCACAGTGTGAGACAGACTAGGCACTTTGTTTGTACAGTTTGTGCCTGAGTCAGACGGCAGATCACTTTAATTTGCAGAGGAGGTAGGACTTACTTAGCAAATGTTTTTTTTATTTCTTTGTACAATTTCAGATTGTAACTTCAGTGTGGTAGTAGTTGTATGGTGGGGCCAGGTGTCCATAAAAACACATTTTTAGCAGCTGTGTATTTATGATTATTTGACAATACTGTTGAATTTCTATATTTAAAACCATGCAGAAATGTTTCCTCCTATATATATTACATTCCAGTTTACTGCCCCTTTATGCAAGGACTTTCCAGATGCAAGGAGGCATTTTATCTAAGATGTTTACATCTGCATAACATGTTATACTCTCAGATTAAGATTGCTCAGTGTTTGAAATGAGACAGGTTAACTTAAAACTGTTCTGTTTACACTACAGCTAACTTAATTTTGAAATACATACTAACATGCCTAAATCCTGCATTTTGTGGTATGAGTACCACAGCTTATGGTTCCACCAAGACCATATAGAGTACAGCATTTTTAAAATCCATAAGTACAGCTGACAGATGGGAACATTTGTACACTATATTTGAAGTGGTGCTCTTGGTTGGGGAAAATGGGGAAAAATCAAACATATGTTAACCTTTTTAAAAGTACTTTTCTTCATCTAGCCATCTACCCAGATCATTAATGTACAATTTTGAATTCACAGAATTATTTTTGTTTGCACATTTACAAATATGATTCTTTAAAACGTGATCTCTTAATTTCTGCAATTTTTTTATCATGCATGTCACACACTGTTGATTTAGGGGATGCAAGGTGCAGAAATGTTTCCTCCTGTGAGTGTTTCTGTGGGTGTCTGTGTTTTTGTCTTTGTGCTTTGGTTTGTGTCTATATGAGTGTGTATGTATTTTTTTTGTGTGTGGGTCTCTCTCTGAGGGTGGGTGTGTATCTCTTTGTGCATTTTCTGTGTATGTCTGTGAGGGTGTGTGCATATGTCTTTGAGCTTTTTATATGGGGGTCTCTGTGAGGGTGTGTGTATGTTTGTCTTTGTGTATTTATTTTCTCTGGATGCCTCTGTGAGGGTGGGTGTGTATGTTTGTGTTTTCTGTGGATATCTCTGTGAGGGTGTGTGTGTGTGTGTGTATGTATGTATGTATGTCTGTCTGTGATTTCTGTGGATGTCTCTGTGAGGGTGTGTGTTTTCTGTGGGTGTCTCTGTGAGGGTGTGTGTATGTCCTTGTGTGTTTTCTGTGGATGTCTCAGTGAGGGTGTGTGTATGTATGTCTATCTATCTGGGTTTTATGTGGTTGTCTCTCTGTGTGTGTGTATGTCTTTGTATGTTTTCTGTGGGTGTCTCTGTGTGTATGTCTTTGTGTGACTTCTGAGGCTGTCTCTGTCGGTGTTTCCTTGGGTGTATGTGCAAGTTTGAGTTTGTGTGTGTGTCCATTGTCTGTTCCTTTTTAGGACATTTTGACCTTACTACTGATTATTCACATCTTTCTACAGACTTTGAGACTAATGAGACCTTTCCGGAAGTCACCAATCTACCATTTAACCTTTAAATTATTGTTTAGGCAGTTCAGGGCCCTTCCTTTCAGCCACTGCATGCCGTTGGCATCATGTAGTTGGCATCTTCCTTTACAAAAAGATAATCAGAACTCCATATTTTGTTTTCTAAATCTCCTTTTTTTTACAAAACTGTAGTTTACCTCATTACTTGTCAGGTCAATGTAAACAAGTGCTGAGTGTCTGTTTGGGTGTCTGTGTCTGAGAGTGTTTCTTTGCGTGTCTGCTAGAGTGTCTATATGTGAATCCTTATGTGTGAGTGTGTGAGTGTGTTTGTGTGTTTCAGTGTATGAGTGGGTCTGTGTGTTTGTATGTTACTACCTTTACAACATTTCCAAGTTTAAATAGACACTTAAGAATAAAGTGCATATACTTTTTAGTCACTTGGTCAAAAATTGCACATGTCAAAGGGGGGGGGGGGGCCCTGATCAATGGTTAAGTCAGGGGCCCCAACATTTCTAGTGGCGGCCCTGCTGCGGAGCACTGCGTGGTGAGCTGAGACACGCAGGCTGCTGATCCGAAATCCACTACTGTGTCCCCGTTATGTATTTTTTTTATTGGTTTGTTTACATTGTGGTTGTTTATTGTGTACTTTTGGTTAATGGTTTGCTTACTTTGTTTAGGTTTACTGTTGTTTTTTTGTGATATGTTATTTTGTTTAATGTTCTGGCTTAGGTTGCTTTAGGGGTTAATATTGTAGTTGGATTAGGTTGCAGGGGGGGTTATGTCATGTTAGGGGTTAATATTGGAGTGGGGTTAGGTTGTCAATTTAAAGGGACACGAAAGGCCACATTTTTCTTTTATCATTGAGATATAATTTAAACAACTTTTCAATATTCTTTGTTGAAAAGCATACCTAGGTAAGGCTCAGCAGAGACAGTGCACTACTGAGAGGTAGCTGATGATTGGTGGTTACACATATGCCTCCTGTGATTGGCTGATCAGTTGAGTTTAGCTAGCTCCCAGTTTTGCATTGCTGCTCCTTCAACAAATGATACTAAGAGAAAGAAGCAAATATGATAATAGATGTTAATTGGAAAGTTGTTTTAAAAAAAAAAAGTAAACTGTTTTCGCTTGCACACTACACTATGAGCGCAAAACGCCGAACTTAGAATATTGCGTATCCGTTCACGTATTTCCCCATAGAAGTCAATAAGGAAAAAAAAGTGTAAAAAACCTTAAAACTCTACTCTTGCACAAACCAAAATCGCATATTCTCAAGTGCGCTAACCCAACATACACAAAATATTAATATTTCACATTCCAATGTTCTACACACAGCAGAATATGTTCTATTTATTCATAAATACATATTTCTACATATATCTGATGTTTTTTTGGTACAATATAAATTTATGTAAAGAAAAAAATGTGACAATAGTAGACTGTGCACAAATAAATATACCTATCTGTGAACAATAGCGAAGAGAAAGTTCTTTGTATATAAATGTTTGCCAGTGAATAAAATCTTCTTCTTTAAAACATGAAATAGAGCTACATTAGCTCTAAGTGTTGCGCTCTATAACAATGAAGCTCAGGTAAAACTGGTTCCAATTTATTGCCACAATGTATTAAAAAAAGTTCAGACTCATGCTGGGGTCATGGTACTTTTCAAGACCTATACTTGTAATGGCACACAGTATGAGTCCGATTTATCAATGTGTGGACGGACGTGATCTGTTGTAGCTGATCATGTTCGCCGCCCATAAATAAATGCCGACAGCATACGCTGTCGGCATTTATCATTGCACAAGCATTTCACTAGAAATGCTTGTGCAATGCCACCCCCTGCACATTTGCAGCCAATCGTATGTGATAGGACGGATTGCTGTCAGCCCCCTCAGAGGTGGCGGACGAGTTAAAGGGTCATGAAACCCACATTTTTTATGTCATGATTTAGAAAAAGCATGTCATTTTACACAACTTTCTAATTTACTTCTATTATCCAATTTGCTTCATTGTCTTGATATCCTTTGCTGAAAAGCATATCTAGATAGGCTCATTAGCTGCTGTTTGGTGGCTGCACACAGATGTTTCCTGTGATTGGCTCATCCATGCGCATTGCTATTTCTTCAACAAAGGGTATCTAAAGAATGAAGCAAATTAGATAATAGAAATAAATTGGAATATTGTTTAAAATAGTATTCTCTACCTGAATCATGAAAGAATTTTTTTGGGTTTAGTGTCCCTTTAAGGAGCAACGGTCTTAAGACTGCTGCTTCTTAACTCCTGTTTCCGGCGAGCCTGAAAGCTTGCGCAAAAACAGATGCATTTAAATGCATACAGGGCTTGATAAATTGGCCCCTATGGGGCCAATTTATTAATGTGCAAGCAGACATGATATGATGTAGAGTATCATGTCCACCACATATCGATAAATGCCAACAGCATATGCTGTCTGCATTTATCATTACACAAGCAATTCTTGTGAACTGATTGTGCAATACCGCCCCCTGAAGATTTGCGGCCAATCGGGTGCTAGCAGGCGGTGTCAATCAGCCGATCGTATAGGATCGGGCGGATTGATGTCCGCGGTATCAGAGCAGGCGGACAAGTTATGGAGCAGCGGTCTTTAGGCTCGCACGAAAACAAGGGCATCAAGCTCCATTCAGAGTTTGATAATTCAGCCCCATGTGTCTTGAAATCTTTGTGTTCCATTCGTAATCTGGCCCTAAATGTTCTAAAGTTTCTTACCGAATCTGCAACTAAAAGTGTGTTTCTTTTATTGACAGGTTTCCATAATGGTCACTTTTGAATAATTGGTATTCTGGATAGGAAATATAATACATGATAAAATATAGCCATACCATGGCTTTTTGAAGAATTTCCTGTACTAAGCCTTTATAAGCAGATTAAAGGATAAGCATTGGAAATTATAGATTTAGTTATAAAAACACAAACATTTTGAAATATTTTTTAAACTAAACTAACTGTTGTTCAAATGTTTCCTCAACTATAGACTGAAATTTTGCCCTCTAACCTGACATCTTATTAGACCTTTGCAAACAATAACACAGAGTCTCTGTAACAAATAAGGGAATCCATCTTCAGGCATCTAAGCTATGCTCTCTGTCATTCAAAACTGTTCTCAGTCATATCTGTATTGCCTATCTCAGTCTACGCTTACCTGTTTTATCTCACACTTTTCTGATGTATCACTGATTTACAGTAACATCTCTCTGTATTTTTTAGTTTATCTGCAGCTGTCATAGTTCTTGCAGTACACATCATGTATTAAAACATTATACTTTTTGTCAGTTATTAAGTTGAATGTAACAGATGTTTAAAATGTGTTTAAATGCTGCAGCATGTCAACATCCCTAGGAGGACTGCAATACAGAGAGACATTAAAAATATGCTCAGTATTTAGTACATACACTCTTAAATAAAACATGCCCTGTCCTTGCAGCCTCTACACTACTCCAGCCACGTCATGCATCTGGTGCAGTCTAGAGGCGGCAAGAATAGGGTAAATTTCATTTGAATCATGCTTGAATTAAACATACATGTACTCCAGTCCTCCTATGGACATTGAAGTGCTAAATTAATCCCCCTTTAGATAATTACTGGTAGATTTGTGTGAGTTTAATTTGTACCTAATTGTGATGTTTATTTTGATTCCTTTTCCCCCCAGACATTTATAAAATCCCATAAATAAAAAGAGAGAAGTGCTCAACCTGGGAATGAACAATAGCATAATAGCTTGTTCTATGGCTAGTTACCACCATAGAAGCAGCCTCTTTTTGCTCAATATGTGCCTTTCACAGAGAAGAACTTTCCTGTAGCATATCAGTCTGATCCTTACTTCACAGTACAGTCCAGCACCGAAATACCAGGCAATCCCTCTCTGAACTAGAGAAATGTCAAAACCCCAGACTTACGTTTCGGCCTATTGTGGGCCTCGTCAGTGAGCTGCAGCCATATCCCTCTAGGCACACTGAGCAACGGGTCCACGTCTGGATTCCCGCATCACACTTAGGGAGAATTCCCTAAGTGTCATAATTTGCATAAATAAAAAGAGAGAAGCGCTCAACCTGGGAACGAACAATAGCATAATAGCTTGTTCTATGGCTAGTTACCACCCTAGAAGCAGCCTCATTTTGCTCAATATGTGCCTTTCACAGAGAAGAACTTTCCTGTAGCATATCAGTCTGATCCTGACTTCACAGTACAGTCCAGCACCGAAATGCCAGGCAATCCCTCTCTGAACGAGAGAAATGGCAAAACCCCAGATGTACGTTTCGGCCTATTGTGGGCCTCGTCAGTGGGGTGCAGCCATATCCCTCTAGGCGCACTGAGCAACGGGTCCACGTCTGGATTCCCGCATCACACTTAGGGAGAATTCCCTAAGTGTCATAATTTGCATAAATAAAAAGAGAGAAGCGCTCTACCTGGGAACGAACAATAGCATAATAGCTTGTTCTATGGCTAGTTACCACCCAAGAAGCAGCCTCTTTTTGCTCAACATGTGCCTTTCACAGAGAAGAACTTTCCTAAAGCATATCAGTCTGATCCTGACTTTACAGTACAGTCCAGCACCGAAAAACCAGGCAATCCCTCTCTGAACAAGAGAAACGGCAAAACCCCAGACGTACGTTTTGGCCGGTTGTGGTTCTCAGGTTGAACGCTTCTCTCTTTTTTTTTATGCAAATTATGACACTTTGGGAAGTCTCCATAAGTGTGGTATGGGAACCCAGACGTGGACCCGTTGCTCAGTGTGTCTAGAGGGATATGGCTGCACCTCACTGATGAGGCCCACAATAGGCCGAAACGTATGTCTGGGGTTTTGCTGTCTCTCTCGTTCAGAGAGGGATTGCCTGGTATTTCGGGGCTGGACTGTACTGTGAAGTCAGCATCAGACTGATATGCTTCAGGAAAGTTCTTCTCTGTGAAAGGCACATGTTGAGCAAAAAGAGGCTGCTTCTTGGGTGGTAACTAGCCATAGAACAAGCTATTATGCTATTGTTCGTTCTCAGGTTGAGCTCTTCTCTCTTTTTATTTATTTATAAAATCCCATTATTGTGTTTTTAATGCTCTAATTAACGTTTGTTAATTATGCATTTCGTACATTTTACACAACTATGAAGATGAAAGATTTTATCATTGAACACCTGGTAGGTATATGTACTGGCTAAATGAACAACACATTGCTTTATCAGTATGTATTTATTTATTTTAAATATGCTATTAAAAGCTCAAATTTTAAATATGTGAAATTTAAAGTTTTTCCTAGTATAAAAAAACCCCTCAAATGCCAAGCTGGATTTGAGGAGTTTTTAATTTTTTTTTTTAATTTTTTTTTTTTAACTTTTTATAGACCCCCAAGATTTATACCTATTGGAAAGGTTAGGTGATTACCTTTCCAATGGTGGGTCTTGGGGGTCTGTAGCTGCTTAGATGCCTGAGATACAGGCTAAGCAGCATGTCCCATTTTCCTATACTGTCCTATACTGTCTATTGTATTTTTTAAATAAAGTTGTGCAGTGACGTCATCACGTCATTGTGCGTGTGACGTCATTGCACATAACATCACTGCTCAAAACGTGAAGCCCTGGCTAAGCCTGTCACTATACAGGCCCGATCGCTGGGGTAGAAATCGATAAGAGCCCCCAGATTGCCCACAAGTTGGGTGAGTGCTAGCAACGGCTCTGAGCCGTCGTCAGCACCTGACTGGGAAAATTTGCAACGGCTCAGGACCATCGTTAGAAAGAACTCAAAGGGTTAATAAAAACAATAACAACAAAAAGTAACTAGCAGTTTTTATAAGTGTGCAAATCCCTCAGCACATTTGTTAAAAATAACAGATATTGGCCTCATTGTAAATCAATCTAGAATATTTGATGAATCATCAATTGAATAATTGCTTTTTTTAGTCAATTTTTTTTTAATAATTAATTTAACTTTTTTTTTTTTTTTTTTAGGTAATTCTTTATTTAAATACAAGCAAACAAACAAAAGTTGTAAACAACAATGGTAAATGTGTACATTGAGAGGTTGGGAGGTCAGGTTTGATTAGTCCTTAGCTGCAGGTAGCATATAAACTTTCCCAAGTCTCTCTTTGTTGATTAGAGGATAGTCTGAAAGTTAGACTCCTACCACTGCTGTTCCTGTTGATGGATTTACCTTGCTTTATCTTTTTACATATTTTGTATCTGAACAGTAAATGTTGAACATTCTGGTACTACACAATTTTACATTGATAGGTGAAGAGGGTAGGGGGGGTATAGGGGGGATCAAGAAGAGGAGGAGGGGGGGTGTAGCTGGAGGGTCAGATGTTCACAGACTGGAGGGGGGGTAAGGGGAAGTTCTGGAGCGCGGTGAATGTCAGTCCCCCGGACCTCTGTCGCTCTGATCAGCTGGTGGAATTTCCCTCCCATGTCATCAGCATGAGTTCATGTATGTCAAGTTGGCCTAATTTGAGGTAGTGAAACCTTTCGAGTTGCAGCTGTGATGAGACTAGTGATTTCCACTCTAAAAGAGTGGGGATAGAGACAGTTTTCCATTTTAGGGGGATTAGAGCTTTTGCCCCATTTAGCATGATGATGAGAAGCGCCTTGTCGTGTGTGTTAGGAAGTCTTGGGAGGTCATGATAAAGTAAGGTCACCGGGTTTGGATGGATCTCTGTATCAAGTTTCTGACTAATCGCTTCAAAGATCTCTCTCCAGAAGTCTCCCAGTTTGGGGCAGTCCCACCAGATGTGTAACATGGTACCTATTTGGCCACACCCTCTCCAACACTTATCTGTGGAATTGGGGTAAATTTTTTTAATTCTTTGGGGGGTTAGGTACCACCTGCTCAGAAATTTGAATTGAGTTTCTTGGGTTTTGGCAGATACCGAGCATTTTTTGGTGGCTTCAAATATTTTGGCCCAATCCTCGGCTGCTAGTTCGAGCCCTAGTTCATTGTGCCAACTCCTCACGTATGGGGGGAGGCTTTTAAGGCCATCACTTTGCAGCATATTGTATAGAGTTGAGATGAGATGTTTTGGCGGGTGGTTCTGTTTGCACAGGGTTTCAAACGGTGTGAGAGGCCTAAGGAGCGAGTGTCTATGTCTGTGCGTGGTGATATAGTGATACAGTTGGGCGCAGTGGAACCAGGACGAGAAAGTGACAGGGCTCCACTCCCCAAGCTCCTCTTGGGTTTTGAGTTTGTTTTGGTTCATGACATTGTATATGGCTATTTTGTTTAGAGGTATATTATTCATTGTGTTCCTCGCTGGTGATTGGAAGTTTAAGGATGGATTGTTGTATACCGACACCAGAGGTGAAGTAGGGGTTGTGATGGTGACCTGTGTGGCGGCAATGCCATCCCATGTGGCCAAAGTTTCATTCAGAAGTGGGTATAATGATGTTTGGGGTGGGCGAAGTCTATGTGGGGTCCACAACAAGGACCCCACGTTATGGCAATTAAGTATGTCAGCGTCTAGTTTTATCCAAGCCTTGTGTGCCAAGTTTTGGCTCCATTCAACAGCTCGTTGTAACGTAATAGCCTGTCTATAGAGGTGTAAGTTAGGTAGGCTCACCCCTCCCATCGATCTTGGTTTGTGCATTGTGGACCTGTTGATCCTTGGTTTAATTCCCTGCCATGTGTATTTTTCCAAGGCATGTTGAATGTGATGGATGTATAGTGTGGTTGGAGGGATTGGAATAGTTTGTAGTAGGTCTAACACTCTAGGTAGAATATTCATTTTGACTATATTGATACGTCCCAGCCATTATATATGTTTCTTTTTCCAGCTGGACAGATCAGCTATGATTTCCTCTTTTATTTTTTTGTAGTTGGCTTCAACTAGGCCTGCCAGAGAGGGGGTAATGATGATGCCTAGATAGCGAATCTCTTTCTCTACCACTTTTATGGGGCTACTGCTTTTAATGGTAGTGAAGATCTCGTTTGATTCATTAATGTTGAGGAGTTCAGATTTGTTTAGATTTAAATGAAAATTAGATACCAGACCACACTGGTCGAATTCTTTTAGGACTTCGGGTAGTGAATGGGCTGTATCAGTTAGGGTGAGCAGGATGTCATCTGCGTACATGGCTAATTTGTAGGTTGTAGATTGGATTTGGAGGCCTTTAATTTGGGGGTTATCACGTATTTTGCATGCTAGGGGTTCTATGGAGATGGCAAATAGGATCGGTGAAAGTGGGCATCCCTGCCTGGTACCGTTAGATATTTTAAATGGATCTGATAGTACTCCATTGACGTGTATTCTGTCATTAGGTGATGGGTATAGTGATAGAATCATATTTTGAAATTTTGGGCAAATGTTCATTTTAGATAGAGTGGAAAGCATGAAGGACCAGTTGACGCGGTCAAATGCTTTTTCAGCATCTGTTGAGAGGAGAGACAAGGGGGTGTGGGAGTTATGGGCGTAGGAGAGGAGTTGAAGTACTTTAATTGTATTGTCTCTCGCCTCTCTGTTTGGGATAAATCCGACTTGATCAGTAGAAATAAGTTGGGGTAAAAATTTGTTAAGTCTGTTCGCATGTAGCTTAGCTAAGATTTTTATGTCCGAATTGAGCAGGGAGATTGGGAGAAAATTTTCAGGTTTGGTAGGTGGCTTGCCAGGTTTTGGGAGCACAATTATATGCGCTTCCAACATTGTACCAGGGAGGGAGGCCATCTCAGCTGTGGAGTTAAAGATAGCTAGAAGATGTGGGGCGAGAGTATGGGTGAAGGTTTTGTAGTACTTGGATCCTAGCCCGTCCGGGCCAGGGCTTTTCCCCGCAGGTAATTCTTTAATAGTGTTTAAAATTTCTGTGAGGGTAAAGGGTTCTTCCAAGGAGGATTTTTCTTCCTCTGATAATGAGGGAGTTTCTACTGTAGTTAGATATTGTTGGGCGTCGGACTTATCTGGGGTGCTTGTTTGGGGCTCAGTGGTGTTCTTAGTCTTAGGGTGTAAATTATATAGGGTATTGTAGTATTCCCTAAAGGCCTTGGCAATATTTTTGGCGTCGTGTTGTGTTCTGCCTTGCGTGTCTGCTAACTCGTGGATGTAGGAGTTGAGTTTACGACAGTTAATGGCACGGGCTTGTGACTTCCCTGCCTTGTTGTTTTGATCATAAAATATTTGTTTCAAATGGAGGGATTTCCTTTGTTGTTCCTCTTGTAGGTGATTTAAGAGGTTTTTTTTTGTTTGTTCTAATTTAGCTGAGAGGTGTGTATCCAAGGGGTTCTGCTTATGTGAGGATTCTACATGTGAGAGTTTGGTAAGTAGTGTATTAAGCTTTTCCCTTTTCAACCTCATTTGTTTCGCTCTTAATTTGATAAATTCCCCTCTAAGTACGCACTTATGCGCCTCCCATATAGTGGTTAGAGGCATGTTGTCGATAGAGTTTAGTTGGAAGTATTCTTGAAGTAGTTTATCAATGTCAGTTTGATTAGTTGTGTTATTTATCAACATGTCATCTAATCTCCACACAAAGGAAGATACCGGCCTGTCTGGCCATTGTAGTGTGCATGATACAGGGGCATGGTCTGACCATGTGATTGGATGAATCTTACAATCTGATACGAGTGACAGGCCTATAGTGTCAGTGAAAACATAGTCAATTCTTGAGTATTTGTTGTGGGGATGAGAGAAGAAAGTGTAGTCTTTTGAGTTAGGGTTGGTTATTCGCCAAGTAGAATTTTTAGATCCCTCAAAAGGGATCCGATCACTTTAAGTGTTTTGAGAGTGGTACTGGAGGAACCAATCCGAGGTGTCAATGGAAGGGTTTAGGGCCACATTAAAGTCCCCCTCCATGATGAGAACACCATTCTGTAATTCCAAAATTTTTTGTTTTAACTTTTTAAAGAAAGGGGTTTGAAGTGTGTTTGGGGAGTATAGATTAACTATGGTCACAGGGCTATTGTATAACAGACCCGTGACCACGATGTATCGACCCTCAGGGTCTTTTACTGTCTGGGTGTGCTGAAATGAGGTCTTGGTGTGGAGCAGTATGCCCACACCATTTTTCTTACTTGTGTTTGATGCAAAAAACGCTTGCGTGTAGTGTTTCTGAAACCACTTGGGTTCATGGCCCTTTTTAAAGTGTGTTTCCTGGAGAAGAATGATATCTCCTCCTAGTTTTTGAAGGTCCCTTAGTACTATGGACCGTTTCCCGGGGCTGTTTAGTCCCTTCACGTTTACGGTAATTAGCTCTATTCCTCGCGGAATAGTTCTGTTCGTATATGTCTGCATTTTTATTCTCTTCTCCTTTTGTCCCCTATGAAGGGAGGGGAGGAAGGGGTGGGCTCAAGGGATGGGATTGGTTGGGTGGGTTAAGTAGGGGAGGGGAAGGTGTGGTGGGTGGTAAAGTTGTGACTTTTAAATGAGTAACAGCAAGATTAAAAAGTCACCAATGAAACAGGAATATGCAATCTCAAGTTTACCAGTAATCAATACAATATTTCAACAAGGAAAAAAGACAACACTAGGGGTAATATCCCTAGTCCAAAACCTATGACTAGCGTGCTTGTTTGTATGATGTGTTTATTATGTGTGCCGGATAAAGATATATAAGCGATGGCAGCATTTATTCAAGTACTATATATATATATATATATATATATATATATATATTTTTTTTTTTTATTTTTTTTTATGTTTTTTTTTTATTTATTTTTTTTTGCTCAGGGGGGTGAGAGTGTGGTGTAATGTTTCTGATTAGGGTGGTGTTGTGCGCATGCAAGGTTAGGTGTTCCTGTTACTAGCATCCATTTCAATGTAACATTTGTTTTGTCTTCTAGGGTGTTAGGTTGGTATGTTTCTAGAAAATTCACTATGCAGGTGTAAGCAATATACTGAGACAGATGTACGTTAATAACATTTAAACTTTTGATAGACAAGCCAAAAACAAAGGATAAACATTCGGTGTGCTATTTTACCCATCGGTCTGATAGATTCTTTATGCAGGTGTAAACAATACACTATGACAGATGTACGTTAATAACATTTGAACTCTTTAACAAACAAACCAAAAACAAAGGATAAACGTTCTGTATATTATATTACCCATCAGAGGAGGAGGTAGTTCATGGCCAAAAGAGTTCTTGGTTTAGGTTGGTGGAGTGGACTGTTAAGTTTGAGGGACAGAGTCCTGTTGCAGGCATTTCTATGTTGGGAAAAAGTTCACTATGGGTTTGCGTCCGTGGTTAGATGCTCTGTAGGAATTTCTTCCTGCAGGTGCGCCAGTGATGGAGGGAGTTGAATGTTCAAACCAAGATTGTTGTTGAAGGTTACTAGATCCAGTATGGTGCGGAAAATGGAGGTAGTATTGTCTTTAATGGCAATAATGCTGGTGGGGAATCCCCAGCGATATGCAATTTGTTTCTCTCTGAGTACTGTTGTGATGAACTTTAGATCTCTGCGCTTTTGCAGGGTAGCAGGGCAGAGGTCCGAGAAGATCTGTATGTCTGTCCCGGCGTGTGTAAGCGGTGTGTTAGCTCTGGACCCTTTCATTATCTCTTCTTTGTCCCTGAACGAGAGCAGCTTCACAATCACATCCTTGGGAGGTCTGGGGCGAAGTGCACAGTAGGCTCTCTCGATTGGGATTTCGGGGGCTGATGGGGTTTTTTTTACGGTGCGGAAGAGACTCTGCAAATAGCCCATAATGGCAGTTGGGGATACCAATTCAGGGATCCCGCGAATCCTGACGTTGTTGCGCCGGTTCCTATTTTCTAGGTCTTCCATTCGGTCCATGAGATTCTGTAGCATACTGCGTGTATTTGAGTGTTTTCTCCTTGGAGTTGGAGCTCTGTGTTATGTTTTTGAGTAGATTCTTCCAGTTTCTGCACTCTGTTTTCTACACCTTTAATATCTTGCTTAAGCTCTACAAATAGATCCTTCACTTCTTGCATAGCAGATTTAATATCTTCTTTTAAGGATAGGTGTTTGAGGTCCTCCTTTGTAACATAGGTAGATAGATTTGTGCTTGTGGGTATGCTCTGCGTTGCTTCATTATGCTGTTCCCTTAAGTGAGTGTCTCTGGGGGAAGTTGTGGGGGGATCTGCTGGTTTCAGAAAGTTATTCATTGTGGACAACTTACAATCTTTGATCAGTTTGGAGGTTTTCTTGTTTGGCATCACAGCCTGTAATAAGGCAGGGCCACTATATGTATACTAGCGTATCCTCCCTGTCTTTATTTCTTTAATGATCAGTAGTAAGAGGTCTGCGAGGATTCAGCAGCAAGATCACCAAGTTTTTCTAGTCTCGCAGTGTGTTAGTCAGATAATACTATTATAGTTGTATAGCTCTTCTTCCCCTTTACACTGCAATTGTGAGTATATTTATGGGATGCTGTTATTGTATGTATATTTATTTTTATTTATTTTATTTTTTTTTTTTTAGTTTATCTCTGTTTTGTTGCAGGGACCGTTCTGGCTTTCTTTGCTTTTGGCCCGTGAGAATGTCCTAATCCTGTGCTTACCGAGGTCTGTATCCCACGTGGTATTGTTAAATGGTTATGCACTGTGGGTAAGGCTACTATCGCGTAGATGTCTCCCTAATTTGGTGACCCTTTTATTTCAGGATGGCTGCGGTAAGTGTGCAGGGTCTTATCCACTCCAGATCTAGTGCCCTCTGTGCCGTGTATGATGTAGGCGTGTAACGCCGGCACTTACGTGAGTGGCTCCGTGGTCAACGGTCAGAGCAGTTTGGTGCAAGTTCAGGGCAGCGGTAAGTTATCACTTTCTGTGCCGCACACTCCTGTCGGCTGGCCTGTTGTTTGGGTAGTCCGGCGGCTGTATGTCCCGTTAGGATGTGGATAGGGTTGAGGCAGGCCCTAGCATTCACGGAGGGGAAAAAAGTTAGATGATGTCTGAAACACCTCCCTGAGCATTAGTTCTTTTATGCTATTATGTGCAGGGTTGATCTGTTAGCTGCCATCGCCTTTTAGGTGATAAAATAGTTTGGTTGGAGGCACTTTTTAGGCGGATTTTAGACTTAGGGCTTCAGAGCTCTACACTAAAGCAGCCATATTCCAGTGCGGCCAGGCTCCGCCCCCAATTAATTTTACTTTTAATGTAGCAAATGTTACATTTGTTTCATAGAAACAGTTTGAATGGTGAAAATTGAAAAATATTAATTCTGCTATTCACAGGTCAAGCGCAGACATGTGAAATTATGTTTGCTTAGATGTAATGTTTTTGGTGAACTTCTATATTTTAAAAGTTAAGAATTGAAAGATACATCTTTAAAAGGTGCTTACAGTAAAAAAAAAAAATTATAATGTGTTAGCATTGCAGGGTCGCTAGTCTTAAAATTACATGTTTAACCCCCACAAGGAAGTGCTGCTCAGGACCCACAGAGCACTTCCGGTCCAAAGTGGAAACTTCCACTGATGCAGTCAGCAGTGCTAGTCACACGACTCAACTGTGTGACTAGCACTGCTGAATAGATCAGTGTCAGTTTCTAATCAATCAGAGCAAACAATTTGTTCACTATAATTGACAAATTGGCAAATATTTAATACGAAGAACGGTTCCTGGCAGCATATGCACTTACTATATATGTGAGTGAAGACAACACACATCACTTAGGAGTCCGTTGTGTATACAGTAATAACACATCAGGAGATCTTTCTATTTTGTCACCTGAAGTTTCTCAATATGCATTTTTTACTGTGCATTCCTAGGACAGGTAACCAGGTGCATCCTCAGTGAGTGACAAAGCTTAGGAATACTAAACGCATTTCATCTGCATAAAACGAGCAGACTTCCTCAGGGGTTTAAAAACTCAGCTTTTTAGGACTGTGCTGTTGTTCTATCATTCCATAGAACACCGTAATCACAGACTTAAACAGCCCAGGCCAGAAGTGATATAACACAAATGGCAGGTCATCATTGTCACCATCTTAGGTACGGGTAATAACTCCGGTGTTCTGCCATGGTGCTAACCGTTCCTTAATTATTAAAACATTTCCATTTATACGACTATTTAAAAACATGTTATACACTGTAAAACATTTAAAAGAAACAGTTACAAATCAAACATAAAATAAACTTATTAAATAAGTGTTAGTGGACTTTTTTTTTTTTTTTACCATTGATCGATTGGTTAGAAAATATATTTTATACCGGATATTATGGTAAAAATATGGGCAGTAATGCTGTTTTAAAACTGCTCTTGCATGAAAGCTACAATGTCTAGGTCCACATTAAGACCATGGGGTTGTAGACTGTCTAATTCTTTAAACCAAAAAGACTCTCTTTTTCATAAATATATGACTGTGTTAGGTCCCCCTTAATTAGGGGGATCCAATCTAACACTTTAATCTGGAGGCTACTCTTATTGCTCTGAAGGAATTCTTTATAATGTTCTACTACACTGTGTTTAACTTCACCTGTGATGTTACATATGTGCTCACCACATCTGGTTCTTATTTTCCTCTTGGTACACCCTATATAGATCTTAAGACACAGGGAAATCAGTTGGTATACTACATACATAGAATCCAAGGTGCATTTATATTGAACATTATATTGTTTAGTTTATTTTCTATTCATGAAAGAATCTCCTTTATTAAAGTGTTTACACTAGGGATGGGCGAATGTTTCTAAATATTCGAAATTTAAAACGAATTTTGATACATTCGTTCATTCGAATCGAATTTTGAATGTTTATATAACATTCTAACATTCTATATTTGAATTTTCATTTTCGAATTTTTCAATAAAATTCGAAAATATTTGTTCGAATAATAGAATGTTTAACTATGTATTCATTGAATTTCGAAATGTAATATTCAAATTTGAATGTGACATTCAAATTTGAAGTAGTATTTCTAGTCTACAACTGTGTTTAATAAATGTAATATTCGAATTTGAATGCTACATTCGAATTCGAATGTCACATTCGAATTTGAAATTGTATTTCTAGTCTAATACTGTGTTTTAAATGTGATATTCGATTCGAATGTGACATTCAAATTCAAAATAGTATTTCTAGTCTAATACTGTGTTTTATAAATGTAATATTCGAATTTGAATGTGACATTCGATTCGAATGTGATATTCGATTCAAATGTGATATTCGATTTGAATGTGACATTCGAAAAAGTGTTTCTAGTCTACAATTGTGTTTTATAAATGTAATATTCAAATTCGAATGTGATATTCGAATGTAACATTCAAATGTGACATTCGATTTCGAATGTGACATTCGAAAACTGTAAATAACATTCGAAAATCGAATTTTTAAAAATATTTGTTCTTATTAACATTCTATTATGTAAATCGAATTTCTACAATAACATTCGTTCTAACATTCGAATTCGGATATAAACACATTCGCCCATCCCTAGTTTACACATAGAACATGGGAAAGTACCAGCCAAGGGGGGAAGCTAATTAGATTTTGACTAAGTTTCTTTGATGGATTTTAGCTTAGTAGGTGCAAGAAAATGTTTTAGATCTATATATTATACGTGGTTTATCCTCCACAAGGGGTCCTAAAATAGTATCTTTTTTTAATAATGGGTAAATGTTTTATCAGTATTCGTTCCATAGCCTTACCCCCTTCTGAATATGAAGTTACAAATAGAGGATTGCCACCAGGGATAGGCAAGGTGTCCGTACACGAACACTGGTGTCCGTGACTGGCCCTTGCAGTGTCCGCCGCCCATTTTGCTGTGGGGAGGGAGGAGAAAGACAGATGAATACTGGTCCTGACTCCTCCTTAACACATGCGGTGCCACGTTTCGCAGGGTTGTGGACACTCCCACATGATGACACTTAGTACCAGAAAATGACTCTGAGTGAGACAGAGAGATAGGGAAGATTCAGGAAGCAAGCTGCCACTGTGTCCCTGGGGCTTTATATGCAAAGGTAAAGCACTTTAACCAGCACCTGAGGTTTATTATAAGTAGTATTTAAATAGAAAGAAAAGATATAGTAAGGTTGTGAATCATAACCTTAGTATATCTTTTCTTTCTGATTAAATAATAGGAAAGGGAAAATATTTAGTGTGAATAAAATTAGTGGCTTGTCAAGAGACTGTTAGCAATATTGGGTGATAAGTTATGGAATAAATAAAGCCTGGGTGAAATACTGTATGTGTATCTTCTGCATCTGTATAATAACACCCAGCTCTATATAAAGACACAGAAGTGACACTGGCACATGTGTATAGCTAGACAAGGGCTGGTTATAGGATCAGTGGTATCTGCATCAGTATAATAACACCCAGCGCTATATAATGACACAGTAGTGACACTGGCACATGTGTATAGCCAGACAAGGGCTGGTTATAGGATCAGTGGTATCTGCATCAGTATAATAACAGCCAGCACTATATAATGACACAGTAGTGACACTGGCACATGTGTATAGCCAGACAAGGGCTGGTTATAGGATCAGTGGTATCTGCATCAGTATAATAACACCCAGCACTATACAAAGACACAGAAGTGACACTGGCACATGTGTATAGCCAGACAAGGGCTGGTTATAGGATCAGTGGTATCTGCATCAGTATAATAAAATTCAGCACTATAAAATAATAGTTTTAATTGTAAATGTACCTTGGTGTCCTTTACTAAAGGTCTTTACTTTAGAAAATGTCCGCCACAGCCTTGGCTCGTGCCTATCCCTGATTGCCACTCAATGGTCTGGTTTTCTTTGTATTATATATTTACTGTGAATCGGAGGTGTGCTGTCCTTTTGTTAATTTAGAGAAAACACTGTGGTTTCCTGGGAAAAGCAGCACCACTCCAACACTTAATGAAGAGTCACCTTTGGGTCATTGGCTTTGGCAAAGATATACTTTTTATACCAATTACCTTCTTATATGTTATTGACATTTTATATGCATACCAATGTGTATCGCAATAGATCTTATATTTTAATAAATAGTTTTATTTATAATATTTCAACCTAGTTCATATAGCGCTAAACATTAAGGGCCAGATAACAAGGGAAGCGCAAACGTTTGCTTGCGAGCAATAAGGGGTTTATTGGTGTGTTTGCGCTCGTCGGGCTTACCGCTGGTATTACGAGTTGAAAGTAAATGTGATTGCTTAAGCACATTCGCAATTTAAGATAGAATGATTACCGCAAGCTCTGGATTACGGTTTTGTAAAACAAAAAAGTTGCACAAAACACACCAAAAATACATTACTAAGTATAGTTACACTCATAAAAAAAAATCTAAATTATTTAAAACAAATGTTGCACACCAAAGTTATAAAAACTCATAGATATGAGGTCTAAGGTGAAAGAAAAAAAGGCAGACAAAGGACTTTAACATTAAGATACATACATATACTGTACTTGTCTAAATAAATATACAGTGTGTATGTATGTGTATATATATAAGAAAAAACAGAAAAAGTGTACATTTGGCGCAAAGTGGAGCCTAAAGAATAAAAGAAGTGAGTGAACAGTTGCAGCCCTAATCCATCTATCAGGGCTGGTGGGTCCCCACACCCCTCAGTCCTGATAAGATAAGATATACAAAAAAAGAGAAAATATAGATGAAAAAAAGGGCGCAGTCACTGATATTATATAATATAACAATTATCTTCTCTGATCCTCTGAGGAAGAAGGCTGCAAAGAAATAACGCCTTTGAAACGCGTCAGGATAACTGGTCTGCACTATCTACACTTTAAAACTTTTAGCAAGGAGCTGTGGACGTCTGGTCACAGAGTGACGATTACATTATCTGTTCTTTCATTGTTGGACTATGTGCTATGCTTTTAAATACCTCATACATTATTGAGGTTTTTTATTGTGAGTGTTGCATTTGAAATAAATTGAACCTATAGTGAATTTATCCACAGAGTTGCACTATTATTATCTATATTTATTTTACATGCACATGGCCACTTGAGACCTAGACATCGGCAAAGACAGAGACAAAGTCCCATCAGCGGTTTCACATTTCCCTGGGAGACGGAGGAAGTTTCTGCTGACACTAAGTGACACTTACCTCATATTGATTGAGGTTAAGGAGTGTGAGTAGATACCCTAAGGAGAACTTATACTCCGGGCACTGGGGTCTACTGTTTTCAATCAATCTACCTTACATGGAGCATCGTTTTTGGTGTTTACCTCGACCTGTCACTTTTGGAACTGCTAACATCTGTTCACTTTCTACTAGCACTATAGCGTATGACACTGTAAAAGACTTTTCCCTTTATTATTATTATTATTTATTATCTGTATTATTTTTTGTTGTTGTTTTTTATGCAGAATATTTTTGCTGTTTATATTTATATATCTTGACTAATACTGAGTTTTTGGGTGTACTATAATTCTTTATTTTCATCAGCCTAATCTAGAACTGCATAGTAATTTTATTTATTTATATGTGGAGTCTATTTTGATTCTAAATATTTAAAGTCTTTTTTCAATTTGAAATTGCAATATATATATATATATATATATATATATATATATATATATATATATAATATATATATAATATATATATATATATTAAACCTACTATTGTACACTACAGTTTACATACAGAGTAGAGTGTCTATTGATTAAGAGATACAGATAGTCTATCATACTATCTCTTTCTATTCTTTTATTCATTTATTTATTAACTTATTTTGACTCTCTAAATAGGGGTATTATTTCTGATATATTACTGATTATTGTTATATTATAAAATATCAGTGACTGCACCCTTTTTTTTATCTATCTTTTCTCTTTTTTTGTATATATATATTTGTGTGTATTTATGTTTTTATATGTGTATTTATGTATTTACAGAGAAAACATGAAAAAACATGTATGCAATATAAATTTTTAATAAAGTTTTATACTGTGTTTGTACTGTAAATATTTTATATAGCAGAATATGTTCTATGTATTTCTAAATAGATATTCATATATATATATGGTAGTTTATTGTAGGCTATTTTTTATTTATTTTGGGGGGGGCTTTTTATTTTTATAGGGAAATTAGATTAGGTGTAATTGTTTTTATTTTGGATAATAATCACCTAGATTATGGTTCATTGAGGACTTCGGCCCGGTTGGATGAAGACTTCTCCCGGTAAGCTGATCTTCAAGGGGTTAGTGTTAGTTTTTTTTTTTAAGGGGGTATTGGGTGGGTTTTAGAGTTGGATTGGTTGTGTGGGTGGTGGGTTTTAATGTTGGGGGGATTTGTAAAAATGTTTTACAGGTAAAAGAGCTGATTACTTTGGGGCAATGCCCCGCAAAAGGCCCTTTAGTGTAGGGTAGGGCTTTTTTTATTTTGGGGGGGGGCTTTTTAATTTTGTTAGGGGGATAAGATTAGGTGTAATTAGTTTAAAGATCTTGTATTTTGTTTTATTTTCTGTAATTTAGTGTTTTTTTGTACTTTAGATAATTTAATTTAATTGTATTTAATTGTATTTAATTTAGGGAAATAATTTAATTATAGTGTAGTGTTAGGTGTTAGTGTAACTTAGGTTAGGTTTTATTTTACAGGTCAATTTGTCTTTATTTTAGCTAGGTAGTTTATTAAATAGTTAATAACTATTTAGTAACTATTCAACTTAGTTAAAATAAATACAAACTTGCCTGTAAAATAAAAATAAACCCTAAGCTAGCTACAATGTAACTATGTTATATTGTAGCAAGCTTAGGGTTTATTTTACAGATAAGTATTTAGTTTTAAATAGGACTAATTTAGTTAATGATATGAATATTATTTAGATTTAATTAAATTATATTTAAATTAGGGGGGGTTAGGGTTATACTTAGGTTTAGGGGTTAATAAATTTAGAATAGTGGCGGTGACGTTGGGGGCGGCAGATTAGGGGTTAATACATATAATGTAGGTGTCGGCGATGTTGGGGGCAGCATATTAGGGGTTAATAGTTATAATGTAGGTGAAGGCGATGTCGGGGGCAGCAGATTAGGGGTTAATAAGTATAATGTAGGTGGCGGCGATGTCGGGGACGGCAGATTAGGGGTTAATAAGTATAATGTAGGTGTCGGCAATGTCAGTGGCAGCAGATTAGGGGTTAATAAGTGTAAGATTAGGGGTGTTTAGACTTGGGGTTCATGTTAGGGTGTTAGGTGTAGATTAGGTGTAGACATAAATTTTATTTCCCAATAGGAATCAATGGGGCTGCGTTAGGAGCTAAACGCTGCTTTTTTGCAGGAGTTAGACTTTTTTTCAGTCAGCTCTCCGCTAACGTAAGCAGCGCTGATATTGGAGTGCGGTAAGGAGCAAAATTTTGCTCAACGCTCACTTTTTGTCTGTCAATGCCGGGTTTGTAAAAACCCGTAATACCAGCGCTGTCTGTAAGTGAGCGGTGAGCATAAACGGCTCGTTAGCACCGCATAGCCTCTAACGCAAAACTCATAATCTAGGTGTTTGTTTGTTATTTTTCATAATTTAGTGTTTGTTATTTTTTGTAATTTATTATTTTTAATTTTTTTGTAATTTTAGACTTACATTTTTTTAGTAGTGTTAGGTTTTTTAATGTTTAATTTAGTTTAGTTAGTTATTTTAATTTTAGTATAATAGTTATGTTAGGTTAATTTATACTTTAAACTTATGTTTTTTTAATTTCACAGGTACATTTTTATTTACTTTAAGATAGAGATATTGTAATTTTTTTTTTTTTTCCAAATGCTTTATTGAAAAATAAATAATCAGTACAAACATAAAGATATGCAAGTTGGATATACATACGTCAGTCTTACAGGATTCCATGCATGTAAAGGAACAACAGATGGATTATTACTGACGAGAAGAGAATAAATGAAAAGAAAAAACAAAAAGAACAAAACTTCTCCGTTAATAGGATACCCTTTATGGGTCAACAGCTATTGTGCGCTACTGTTGGTTGATTCTAATTTGGCACAAAAGAAGAGGTGTTTACATAACTGTATAGCTGTATGAGGTATGGTCTGTTTGTGTGGCTCCTGCAGGTAAAGAAGGGAGGACTTTCTGGGCCATGAAGGTAGGTGTTGGGTCAGTTAGAGGCGGGGGAGTTGATGTCACATGCAGATAGTGGAATGTAGTGGTAGGTACTTGAACGTGGGGATGAGGAGTTGTTGGATTCCCTATATTATATGTTGGGATTGTGTTTGGTTGAGGTATTCCTCCCATAGGAAGCAAATGGAATGGTAGTCGTCTGTCCGTTTGATATGTTTATAGTGGTGTTTCTCTAGTTTGAGTGACTGAGAGGTCGCTTCTTTCCAAGCTGAGGTTGATGGGAGGCTTTGGTTTTTCACATTTTTTGGTATCAGTCGTTTTGCCGAATTTGTCATTATGGTTAGTAGTGCCAGTCTTAGTTTGCATTTTATTTTGGTGAACTTATTGAAGAGGAAAAACCAAATGTTAAGTTCAAGCTTGATTGACAGGCAGATTTCAAATTCTGTTTTGATTGCTTTCCAATATATCTGGGCGGTAGGGCATGTCCACCAAATATGTGTTGGTGTACCTGTGTCGTTGCAGCCTCTCCAACAATTTGGAGATAGTTCGGGGAGAATGATGTGTAGGCGGTATGGGGTATAATACCATCTGTACAAAAGTTTGACGGTCATCTCCATTGTGTAGATGGAGGATGAAGATTTCGTCATGTTGAAGATAATCTTCAGCCAGTCTTTGTGGGTTTGGGTGGCGCCAATCTCTTTTTCCCATTTTTGTATATAGGAGGGGAGGGAGGGGCGGTATGTTTGCATGAGTAATTGATGTGTGAATGAGAGGAAGCCTCTGTTCAGTGTTTCATTAATGCAGCTGCTTTCGAAGCTGGTTAAAGGGCGTGTGAGTTGAGCTCTCTTAGAGTGTTTGGCGATTAAGTCTGAGAGTTGCCGGTGTTGGAACCAAGTTAACTGTGTAGTCCCTAGGGTTGACGTGATTTCAGTTGGGGACATGAGTTTCCCATTTATAAGTAGTGTGTGGCAGGGGAGGTTCCTGGGTATATGTGGGGTTTGAATCGCGTGTGGGAGAGGTTTAATTGGGAAGTCAGGGTTATCGCCTAGGGGAGTTAGCGGGGATGGTATAGTTGATATGTGGTTGTAACGTTTGATATGCAAGTCCCACATCTTAAAAGTCTCTTTGGTTATGGTTGGAAGGTGCATTGGTAGATTCCTCTTATTGGGTGATAGCCAGCATTTGCTACCCAGATGTGAGGTTGTGGAAAGTGACTGCTCGAGGAGTAACCATTCCTTGTGAGTCTCATGTCTGTTCCAATGGATAATGCGAGAATAAAATGAGGCTAACCTGTACTGCATTAAATTCGGGATCCCTAGGCCTCCAAGTTCCTTGGGGCGGTATAATGTGGCGGTGGCTATCCGGGGTCTCTTATGTTGCCAGATATAGAAGATGATGGATTTTTGGAGTTTGTTGATTAGGGAATTAGGGGTAGGTACCTTAAATGGGGTTTAATAACTTTATTATGATGGTGGCAATGTCAGGGAGCGTCGGAATAGGGGTTAATACATTTTAAATAGTGTTTGCGATGCGGGAGGGCAGCAGAATAGGGATTAATAGGTTTAGTTAGTGGCGGCGGTGTCAGGGAGCAGCGGAATAGGGGTTAATAGGTTTAATATAGTGTTTGCAATGCGGAATGGCCTCAGTTTCGGTGTTAATAGGTAGTTTATGGGTGTTAGTGTACTTCGTAACATTTTAGTTATGAGTTTTGTGAAACATTTTTGTTGCGCAAAACTCATATATACTGCTTTCAGATAGCGGAACGGCTTGTGTCGGTACAGGCTTAAACACAAGCATTTTAGCCTCACCGCACAACTTGCAATACCGACGCTATGGAAATTCCACTCAAAAATGTCATTTTTTTGAGTGCCGGATTGACGTTGCTTTACAGGCTAAAATGCTTGCGGTACAGCTATACTGACAAGACTCGTAATGGCTGCATTACTGTTTTTACGCTGAAATGGCCATTTTTTCAGCATTAAAACCATAAAGCACAATTCGGAATCTAACTGGAAGTTATTGATGGTAAGCACAAAATATAGTTCTTAAAGTAAAAAAGTTATATCATTTTAAACCCTTTCTTAACTCTTTCTCTATTAAGCCTTTTCACATCCCTGTGCTATATCGATTTTGAGGTTTTTTTGCTGGTTACATTTAAACCCTATTGCAAGTCATATTTCACAAATTACATTGCACACAAATTACATATATATATTTATATATTTTTTTTAAAGGAGCAGCAGATTCAAAACAAACAATTATAATATTCATATTTTAATGCCGGTTGCATCAAAAATAAAAATTAATAAAAAAAAATGTTTGTTATAATTTTATTAATAACATTGAAATAAGCCATGTGACTACTGTTAGTATTGTGATCACCTCACTAAATTCCTATCAATCACCTAGAATACGATTTTTGCGCTCTTGTTTTAACGCTGAAAAATTACCATTACGAGTCTTGTCGCTATAGCTGTACCGCAAGCCTTTTAGCCTGCAACGCAACGTCAGTCCTGAACTCGAAAAAATGATGTTTTTGCTTCCGATTTCCATAGCGCGGGTATTACAAGTTGTGGCCTATACCAACACAATCCATTTGCAATCTGAGAGCAGTAGTTATGAGTTTTACGCAACAAAACTGTTACACAAAACTCATAACTAAAATGTTACAAAGTACACTAACACCCATAAACTACCTATTAACCCCTAAACCGAGGCCCTCCCACATCACAAACACTAAATTAAACATATTAACCCCTAATCTGCCACTCCCGACTGTGCCACCAGTTATAACATTTATTAAACCCTATTCCGCAACTCCCCGAAATTGTCACCCCTATAATAAAGTTATTAAACCCCCTTCCCCCGCACCTCAACATCGCCCACACTATAATAAAGCTATTAACCCCTATTCTGCCGCTCTCCGACATCTTTGCCACTAAATAAAATTATTAACCCCTAAACCTCTGGCCTCCCACATTACTACTACTAAATAAACCTATTAACCCCTAAACCTAACAGCCACCCAAATTTTTAATTAAAATTACAAGATCCCTATCTTAAAATAAATAAAAACTTACCTGAGAAATTAAAAAACAAACAAATGTAAACTATAAATTAAACTAACATTACTATTGTACTACAATTAAATAATTACAAAAAATAATTAAATTACACATTAAAACAACCTAACCCTACTAAAAAAATTGAATCTACAATAACAAAAAAATAAAATAAAAAAAGTACAAAAAATAACAAACACTAAACGAACAAACGAAATTATCCAAAATAAAAACAATAACACCTAATCTAATAGCCCTATCAAAATTAAAAAGCCCCCCCAAAATAAAAAAAACTCCTAGCCTACAATAAACTACCAATATCCGTTAAAAGGGCCTTTTGTAGGGCATTGCCCTAAGAAATAATCTCTTTTCCCTGTAAAAAAAAATACAAAGACCCTCCAACAGTAAAACCCACCACCCAACCAACCCCCAAAATAAAAAACCTAACTATAAAAAAAAACTAAGCTACCCATTGCCCTGAAAGGGCATTTGTATGGGCATTGCCCTTAAAAGGACATTTCACTGTTTTAAGAATGCCCAAAACCCTAATCTAAAAAAAAAAACACGCCAAAAAAAAGTTTAAAAAACCTAACACTAACCCCCGACGATCCACTTACTGTTTCTGAAGTCCGGACATCCATCTTCATCCAGGCGGCGAGGTCTTCATCCATCCAGAAAGCGTCTTCTATCTTCATCCCAGCGACTTTTTTTGTAGTGTTAGGTTTTTTTAATGTTTAATTTAGTTTATTTAATTGGTAGTTTTTTTAATTTTAGTATAATAGTAATGTTAGTTTAATTTATAGTTTCAACTTAGGCTTTTTTAAATTTCCCAGGTAAGTTTTTATTTATTTTAAGATAGGGATCTTGTAATTTTAATTTAAAGTTAGGGGGTTGTTAGATTTAGTGGTTAAAAGTTTTGTTTTAAGCGATGTGGGGCACTGGCAGTTTAGGGGTTAATAGGTTTATTTAGTGGCGGTGATGTGGAAGGCCAGAGGTTTAGGAGTTAATAACTTTATTTAGTGGCGGCAATGTCGGGAGCAGCGGTATAGGGGTTAATATCTTTGTTATAGTGTGGGCGATCTTGGGATGTGGGGGATAAGGGGTTAATAACTTTATTATAGTGGCAGTGATATTGGGAGCGTCAGATTAGGGGTTAATAGATTTATTTCTGTGGCGGCGATGTCGGGGTGGCAGATTAGGTGTTAATAACTTTATGTAGAAGACGGCTATGTCGGGGAGCGGCGGAATAGGGGTGTTTAGACGCGGGGTTTATGTTAAAGTGTTAGGATTAAATGTAACTTATTTTTCCCCATAGACATCAATGGGGTTGCGTTACAGAGCTTTTTCATTCCGCAATCGCAGGTGTTTTTTTCTAACACTTTCTCCCCATTGATGTCTATGGGGAAAGTGTGAACGAGCACGTCAAAGCAGCGCTTGTATTTTGAGCGGTATGGAGCTCATTGCAACCATATCACACGCACAAGGTGGCTTTTTCAAAACTCGTAATCGCAGCGCTTGTAATTTAAGTGAATGATATTTAATATTGCATGAGGGGACGATACAGACTTATGGGAGTTTTAATAAAAACTAGAGGGGCCCCTTGTGCCATAATAGAAATAAAAGCCCCTTTTTTGTCAGGTGATCACTGTCACCACAAAAATCACCTGGCTATACAGATACAATGTACATTTACTATAAAATAAATGTTATTGTGACTTTATAAACATGTTTGATGTTTTATTATGTGTCCAAAAAGCTACAGTTAACTGTAAAACTTATGTTTAAAATATTTTAGCTTTTTTTTCTTTTCAATGATTTTTATTAAGGTGACAGAAACAAACACAAAATCACAGTACAAGCATAAAAAGTAATATCATAAATACAGTTTCCATATAAACTTGTTCACTTGACTTGATTTTTCATAATTAGCCATACTATCGTACTGTAATTAACTCAACCTTTGTAAGTAAGCTTATTCTGTACCTTACTTTTATTTTGTTGTTATATATAAACATCGAATCTACCTAAAAATAAAAATAAAAAGATTTATTTTGCCTCTTGAGTGATAACAGTAATTATTGAACTGATTGAAGCTTTGTCACATTTTATTTCTGAGAGGTTTTGAAGTATAGAGAGACTATCATTATAAGATTTTGTGGATTATAATTTTAACATATCTAAGGAACCCGTAACAATCACTAAGAACTAATTGAGTCCAACGTTTGAGGAACCCTCATATATTTTCTCCTAAATTGAGAGAATGGACAGGGGAAGGGGGAAAAAAAAGTTTATCCAAGTTTATCCAAAAAGTCTTATCCATATTCGGAAGGAAGTAATTAGTTTTAATCCTGAAACTCGTTCCATTGAGACCAAACTTCACAATATACATGGAGCCTATACTTAATTCTATATACATATTCTTCCATTTTCTTGATATATTTCAAGTAGGTAATAACAGCCTGAAGTGTGGGTGGCATTGATTGCTTACACTCTCTGGCTATAATCAGTTTGGCTGACGTCAGAAAATAAGTGAGAAACAATTTTCTAGGTAATGTCATCTTTGGAAGAAACAGGTGTAGTAAGCCTCACTCTGGTGTTTGTGGGATGTTAAAGTTCATAGGAAATAACGAAGAGAGAAAAAAAAACGTACTTGAATAGCACTCATTCCTACTACTAGAGTAAACAACGTTAAAAATAAACTTTAATCGTAATAAATGGTAAAAACAGGGAGAAGCCCTGATCCCAAAACACAACACCCACACCCAGTAAAAACCATGGGTCACTTCCCTGTTTCCTGTCTGATAACTTGAAGCGTCGGCTTCAGGTGACAGGAGTGACCTACACGGTAAAAAATAGCAACAAATGCGTTTCCGCCATTACCCGGCCTTTCTCAATGTTGAAAAACCTAGTAATGAACAAGCCAAAGCTCAGTCAGCAGCTGCCTTATAAACACCCACTCACCCCCAGTCTAGCCAATACAAACTGTATCCAAATACCACACCCCCTCAGAATCCAATGGGAGCGATGGCATATAGTTACCGTATTCACCAACAACCAACAAAGGGATGAGTCATGCTGTGTAATGTGCGGCAGTTAAAGCTGATAGGGTATGTGTCTTTGAAAGTAGGAAAAATGCCTGTATTACTCCGATCCGCTAATTATGAAAATGTGGGGTTACCAGTGAAAAATAAGGAAATATCTTCTAACATACCAATGTATATTAGGGCACTAGTGATGACATATACACGTTTAATTATATCACCAATCGAGTCTTACATACCTTATAATAACATAGTACCCCGTAATAATAATATCCAGCACTACATAAACTAACAGTGAAAAAGTGGAGAAGACATCTCCACATATTGAATAATAATGGCACAATATAAATCCACTATATCAAAAAAGCATGTAAGTTAGTTACAGAACAGGCTATTAGTCATCATAGACCTGCTCTGACTACTACGTATATCAAGCTTATATCCAGATATTAACAAGTAATAGAATAATAATGCTTTACATAGGTCACTTCAAATAAATGGAACATCCTCAATATATGAAATCAAATTCCATCGCCCTATAATTTCCCAAGGTTATGGGCTTTATATAAGTCATCTTGAACAATTTGATATGACATATACTACAATCCTAGTGCAAATAGGATAGCTGAACCATTGCTAGTCCCTCCTATCCAGTACTGTGTATGGTGTATAAGTCTGATGACACTTTTTCGAACTACACTGTATCAGCAAAAATGAATAATATATGTAGAGAGTTAAATATCACTTAAAATATAACAATAACTAATAGCCTGTTCTGTAACTAACTAACATACTCAGATTGATATGAGAGCAGCTCACTTTTCTTATACTGAAGCTTGTATTAAGGGTCAAGGAGTGAATGATGCACTCTCTAGTAAAGGGTTAACTTTCTGTTAACTATAGTGGAGATGAGCTGTACTATATTAGCCTTAAGCTAATTAGCAAATGTGAGCCAACATTCTAGTGTATGGACAAATATATATATATATATATATATATATATATATATATATATATATATATATATATATATATATATATTAGTGTATCTAGTATATGTACAAATATATATATATTATATATATACAGTGGATATAAAAAGTCTACACACTCCTGTTAAAATGTCAGGTTTCTGTGGTGTAAAAAAATGAGACAAAGATAAATCATTTCAGAACTTTTTCCACCTTTTATGTGACCTATAAACGGTACAACTCAATTGAAAAACAAACTGAAATCTTTTAGGTAAAGGGAAATAAAAATAAAAAACTAAAATAATATGGTTGCATAAGTGTGAACACCCTTAAACTAATACTTTATTGAAGCACCTTTTGATTTTATTACAGCACTCAGCCTTTTTGGGTATGAGTTTTTCAGCATGGCACATCTTGACTTGGCAAGATTTGCCCACTCTTCTTTGCAAAAACACTCTAAATCTGTCAGGATGCGAGGCCATCTCCTATGCACAGCCCTTTTCAGATCACCCCACAGATTTTGAATTGGATTCAGGTCTGGGCTCTGGCTGGGCCATCCCAAAACTTTAATCTTCTTCTGGTAAAGCCATTCCTTTGTTGATTTGGATGTATGCTTTGGGTCGTCGTCATGCTGAAGGATGAAGTTCCTCTTCATATTCAGCTTTCTAGCAGAAGCCTGAAGGTTTTGTGCCAATATTGTCTGGTATTTGGAACTGTTCATTATTCCCTCTACCTTGACTAAGGCCCCAGTTCCAGCTGAAGAAAAGCAGCCCCAAAGCATGATACTGACACCACCATGCTTCACTGTGGGTATGGTGTTCTTTTGGTGATATGCAGTGTTGTTTTTGCGCCAAACATATCTTTTGGAATTATGGCCAAAAAGTTCAACTTTGGTTTTATCAGACCAGAACACCTTTTGCAACATGCTATTGGGAAACTTCAGATGTGTTTTTGCAAAATTTAGACGGGCTTGGATGTTTTTTTTTGTAAGAAAAGGCTTCCATCTTGCCACTCTACCCCATAGCCCAGACATATGAAGAATATGGGCGATTGTTGTCACATGTACCACACAGCCAGTACTTGCCAGATATTCCTGCAGCTCCTTTAGTGTTGCTGTAGGCCTCTTGGCAGCCTCCCAGACCAGTTTTCTTCTCGTCTTTTCATCAATTTTGGAGGGACATCCAGTTCTTGGTAATATCACTGTTGTGCCATATTTTCTTCACTTGATGATGACTGTCTTCACTGTGTTCCATGGTATATCTAATGCCTTGGAATTTTTTTTGTACCCTTCTCCTGACTGATACCTTTTAACAAAGAGATCCCTCTGACCTCTGATGCTTTAGTAGCTTTCTGCGGACCATGGCTTTTGCTGTAGGATGCGACTAACAAAATGTCAGGAAAGACCTACTAGAACAGCTGAACTTTATTTGGGGTTAATCAGAGGCACTTTAAATGATGACAGGTGTGTACTGACTCCTATTTAACATGATTTTGAATGTGATTGCTTAATTCTGAACACAGCTACATCCCCAGTTATAAAAGGTTGTTCACACTTATGCAACCATATTATTTTAGTTTTTTATTTTTATTTCCCTTTACCTAAAATATTTCAGTTTGTTTTTCAATTGAGTTGTACAGTTTATAGGTCACATTAAAGGTGGAAAAAGTTCTGAAATGATTTATCTTTGTCTCATTTTTTTACATCACAGAAACCTGACATTTTAACAGTGGTGTGTAGACTTTTTATAGCCACTGTATGTATGTGTATATATATATATATATATATATATATATATATATCAGGAAAAGAATGAATGATTCCAGGCGTCCAAATAATGTAAGAAATCCAAGCTTTATTATTCAAAGTTTGCCAAGGTTAAAAACCCTGAGTAACAGAGTCTCCAGATAAAAAAAATAGACACAGCCTAACATGTTTTTGGCCAGTCTGGCCGTAATCATAGACATATCCCTCCTTCTTAGAGGGTGTGCTTTTATAGGGCCACTCTCCGCCCCCATATTTAAAAAAAAAAAAAAAAAATATTTCAATTTACCTTTACACTACCATTGAAAAAAAAAAAATCTAAATACCTTATAACATACCATGTGTAGATATTATATATATATATATAAATACATACAGTCAGGAGAAGGGCTTATTCATCATCAAAGGTGGACAAAGAAAAAAGGTGTTTTGCAGGAAAATACACACATGAGTAATTTTAAAAAAGAAAATTAATTTACTCAATATAACTACTTATACAGTTACTAATGAATGCTCTGCATATATGCTTCACAAATACTCTACAGATACTTTGTGCAATTTATAGTATATGTTATTAATTGTGTATTATTAATAGTATACTCATTGAAGCAGCATTCATCCTATTTTTCTGAATGTGCTTTAGTTAAGAACTTGATAAATTATATCCCACTATAATAAGTTTAGTATCTAAATATATCACATAAAATATTGATGCAAATAATATGTCATAGAAACTAGCTTTGCTCCATTAGGACACTGTTTACTCAATATTTTAAGTAATTTCAATCCGTAAGGCCTGATGTAAATTTGCACTTGTCATCACATATTGTCTGCTTTTTTGATATAGTGTATTTATATTTTGTCATTATTATTCAATATGTGGAGATGTCTTCTTCACTTTTTCCACAGTTTATGTAGTGCTGGATAGCATTATAATGGGGTACTATGTTATTATAAGGTATGTAAGACATGATTGGCGATATAATTAAACGTGTATATATCATCACTAGTGCCCTAATATACATTGGTATTTTTGGAAGATATCTCCTTATTTTTCACTGGTAACCCCACATTTTCATAATCAGCGGATCAGAGTAATATTGGCATATTTCCACTTTCACAGACGCGTTTGTTGCTATTTTTTACTGTGTAGGTCACTCCTGTCACCTGAAGCCGATGCTTCCAATTATCAGACAGGAAACAGGAGAGTGACCCACGGTTTTTACTGGGTGTGGGCGTTGTGTTTTGGGATCAGGGCTTCTCCCTGTTTTTACCATTTATTATGATTAAAGTTTATTTTTGACATTGTTTACTCTAGTAGTAGGCATGAGTGTTAGTCAAGTCCCTTTCTTTTTCTCTCTTTGTTATTTCCTATAGTATTTAAAGGGGCAGCACCAGGACCTTTAGTTGCGTTCTTCTTTCCTATTATTATTTATTTTCGTAGTGGCAGTACTTACATTTTTTATCCTATGTTAAAGTTCATGTCACCTAGCAATCTGAAGCATTCACTCCAGAATGGTCTGAGTCTGGGGCATTCCCACCATATGTGGACCCAGGTACCCAATTGACCACAATTTCTCCAACATAATGGTGATACATTTTGAAATATCCTATGCAGGTGTAGAACTAAGTGCCATCTTACAGCAACCTTGTAGTGCAGTTCCCATAAAGTAGCACTGTATAAAGCTTTCCTTGCAAAAACTAGTTCCCTATTCCAATAATTGGTGTCCACTGATAAGCCAAGATCTTTTTCCCAAGCTCTTTGAGGATTGGAGATAAGTTCTGTATGTACATCTGTAATTGTTTAATAGATAAAAGACAGGATTCCCCCTGTTCTACGACCTCTCAGCCAAAAATTCTCCCAACACGTCAACTCTCTCAGACCCTCTTTTTGGAAGCCCCGAAGCCTTAGCAATCCAAAGAATCTAAAGATCTCAAATTGATATTTCGGGTGTAATGTATATTTTTCTATAAATGATTGTGGGCTTAACTACCTACTATTTATATATAGGTCTCTGACCCGAAGGGAACCCAAACTATCCCAGAAGGTGCTGTGAGTTTTTTGCATGCAACCTATTATGCTCCAAACAGAATGGATCAGTTAAGGGTGTAGAGCTTCATTGTAAAGATTTTTGATTCCATTCCAAAAGTTTAAATTTTCCAGCAATATAGGGTGATCAATTTCTATACACTTTCTGTAATGAGATGAGATCCAGACCAAATCTGGCAGCTGTATGGTGTATTAGGGCCAATTCCACATCCTGCCACCTACGGAAGTTTTTTATGTTGCCCCAGCCTAATATGTGGGAGAGACGCGCTGCATCATGATTTAGTATCCCATTTGGGAGAGCTACTCCTCCTCTTCTAATTGATTTCTGAAGTATGTGCCTGGATGTACATGGTTTTTTACCTTTCCAAATGATACCCTGCAATTTGTTAAGTATTGTTCTAGGGATTTGAACTGGAATACACCTAAACAAGTAAGTGAACTTTGGAAGAAAGGACATCTTGATGGCTGCTATTCTCCCTGTCCAAGAAATTTCCGAGAACTCCCATGATTCTAACAGGGCTCTGAACTCAAGGAGTCTTTCTGTAAAGTTTTTGGTTATTACTAGAGAGGTGTCTGGGCCTAGGAAGATGCCTAAATGTTTAATAAAGTTTCTAGACCAATTAAATTTGTATCTACTTTGGAGATACTCCAGATCTTCTTTTATGATGTTTATATGTAAGACTTCTGGCTACATTCAATTTGTAATAACTTATGTCACCAAAAAATGTTAAGAGATCCATTACTGCCAGTAATGATGTTCTAGGGGAAGTGAGTAGCAAAGTGATGTCGTCCACAAACAAAGCAATTTTATGTTGGAATCTGCCTATCACCATCCCTTTAATATTATCAGCTCTTCTTATGGCCTGTGCTAATGATTCAACAGCTAGCGCAAAAAGTAATGGAGACAGGGGGCATCCCTAGCGAGTGCCATTTGCTATTGCAAACTCATCTGACACAAAACCCATTCCTCTTACTCTAGCGGTAAGATACAAATATAAGGCCTGGACTGCTAACATAAATAATCTAGGTAACTGGAACGCCCCCAGAGTTTCCCACAAGTAATCCCACCTCACCCTGTCAAAGGCCTTCTTTGCGTCCAATGACAGGGCCAGGAGGGGGACTCCTTTTCTTTTGGCTTCCATGAATATATGGAGTAATCTCCTTGTGTTGTCAGGGCCCTCGCTGCCTGGAATAAAGCCTACTTGGTCTCTGTAAATTACAGAGAGGATGACTTTTGCCAATCAATTTGCCCAAATTTTAGTGAAAATGGTCTATAGCTGCTGCAGCTCTGGGAGTCTTTGTCCGGCTTCAGTAATGTAACTATCAAGGCCCCAAGGAACTCAGCTGGGAATTTACCGGATGTAGCAGTTTCATTAAAAAATCTAAGTAAAATGGGGGCAAGATGGTCCTTGAAGTTTTTATAAAATCTGCCTGTAAAGCCATCTGGGCCTGGTGACTTCCCTAACTTAATTTGTTTTATTACACTGTTGATCACTTCTAAGGAGATAGGGTCTTTCAAATATTCAATATTTTCTGAGGATAGCCATGGGAGCTTTAACGTGTTTAGATATTGCCTTATGAGATAACTATGCATACTGGGATTGTCTGTCTGGGAGCCTAAGTTGTATACAGATTGATAGTATTTATGGATTGTATTCCAAATATCCTTAGGTGATATCATAATTTTTGAACCATCTTTAATAGATATTATTAAATGTTGAGCTGTCCTGTTACAAAGTTTATTAGCCAAATGTGACGTAGCCTTATTATTACTATAGTAATATATCTGTTTAAATTTCTCTTAAAGTTCTCTGGACTCTCAGAATTTCTAGATCGCAAATCTGGATTTTAGTTAGCTGTAGCTGGACATTTACCTGGGGATTGTACTTTTGCATCAATTGATGATGCAGATGCCGCATACAACAAGTCAGCTCAGCCAGTGATCCCCCTTCTTTCCTTTGCTATCGCCGCCAGTTTGATGAAACAACCTCTAATGTACGCCTTAAATGCGGCCCAAAGAGTCTGTATTGAGGTTTGACCATTATCATTTAAATTTAAGAAATCTTTAATTACCTTATTGATATAATCTTTCTGTATATGAGTTCCTATAAGCCAATTGGCTAGTCTCCAGGAGGATCCCACCCCCTGTGTTCCATTCCCAACTGCTACTAACACTGAATGATGATCTGACCAATGAGAATGTAGAATTTTGGATTGGGTCACCCTATCTAATAATCTTGAGGAGGAGTAGAAAGTATCGATTCTAGAGAAAGACTTATGGGGATTTGAGAATTTATGGAAGGCCTGAGAGAGAGACCATACTGATCTGTCTTGTTTTGCGGCTGAGGGAAAGAACCTATCAATTTCTGGGTCCCATACTAGAATAAAATCTCCACCCAACGCCAATTCTCCCTGCCTAACAGCAGACACCAACTTCATGAGCTTCCTAAGGAACCTAAGTTGACCTGTATTCAGAGCATAAACATTCACCAGGGTTAGTAATACATTGTTAATCTTACAAACTAGAATAAT
Source organism: Bombina bombina (assembly GCF_027579735.1). Classification (NCBI taxonomy): domain Eukaryota; kingdom Metazoa; phylum Chordata; class Amphibia; order Anura; family Bombinatoridae; genus Bombina; species Bombina bombina. The sequence goes on from NC_069503.1 coordinate 447,129,928, forward strand.
GTAGCAAGCTTGAGTATCTCGTTCGACATATATTGTCTCCAAGGCGAGAGTGTCTTTGATTAGTACAGCCACCCCTCTCGATTTAGAATTGTAAGATGCTGCTATGACCTGCGAATAATGGTGAAAATTGTATAATCGACCATTTGCAGGCACCCAGTAGTTCTCCTGTAGGAATGCTATATCTATATTGTTTTTCTTTAGACTAATTGTTACAAGGCTTCTCTTAGTAGGAGTGTTAAGCCCCTGCGTTTTGTGAGTTAGAAATCGAACTTCAGACATTTTTTAGAACACAAAAAAGAGAGGGAGTAGGGAAAAAAGATTAGGATAAAAGAGGGAATGAGTGTATCCTTTCCTGATGGGGAGTACAGTTATGGAGACATCTAATTAAATGTAGATTGTTACGAGTTAGCTATCTCGTATATCGGTTGTGGGGAGCAAAACTCTGTACCTTAAATATATTTTGTGATAATTAATCCCTATTATCAGAGAATTATTGGAAAATAGCGGACCAAAGCCACTCCTAATAGTATTGAATAAAAAGACTGGGTGTATTATGAACACCTTTTATGGGGTAGAAATGATTATCTATGCAGTGTGATACTAGGTGTTGACATGGGGGGTAGAATTTAGAATCTTAACTGATTGGGCCTGTGAAGTAGTCTGTAGTGCGTGGCTGCCCACCAACTACCAACGAGTAAGTGTTACTTTAAATAGGAATTAAAGGGGTCATGGAGTGACATCAAAAGTAAAATTGGAAAATATATAAATATGGTGCAGATAGTTAAACCCAACTATAACTAGTTAAACATAACCATTTTACTGAATAAAAATATCAGATACATTGCTCAATGTCAACTGGACTTCAGCTGTGGAGGAAATCTAGCATTAAAAATATAACATTAGTATAAATGAAATATCCTAGTACAATCAATAAACCTATTCTCATGCCCAATCCTGAGTCTTTGTAGCATATAATTTTAAGCTTATTGAGATAAGGCCTAAACCTGCGGTGAAGACCTAGACTCTTTTTGGTGTATCTAGCTAACAAGGAAAACTGGTTAGAAAAGCAATATGAACTTAGCATTGTTTAATGTATGGGATTTATCTCAACTAAAATTAGTTAGCCATCAGCTGTGTAAGGAATTTGGAGGCTAGACTTCACAATAATATAATAACACTGTCTCAGAACAGTCCAAAATCAGAGTCCCAAGACAAAAACTCTTTTTAGCATATAATACTGAACTCTTTATAGGAGGTCCCAGTCCAACTTTTGGTGTGAAGACCCAGTCCTCTTGGTAAACCTACATAACAATAAAAAATGGATATATAAGCAGTATTTGCCATTTGAAAAAGGATACTTTATTCAAACGTCTGCATACCCGCTATGGGCTAGATGCTTTCCGCATTTGGACCTTTTCTTTTAAAAGATGAGTGTCCTCTTTTTGGTAGTGGGTCTCACTCTGGCGCTGCAACTCGCAATCGTTTTCTGATGTCTGTAGATGGGGTCTGTGTAGGTGGAGGTGTGTTGAGATTCAGAGACTTCAGTAATTTGCTGTTGTATTGTAAAAACAGTTTAACAGGGAATCCCCATCTGTATCTGATCCCTGCATTTCATGAGCTCTGAGTTATTGGCACAAATGACATTCTCCTAGCCAGTGTATGAGCTGACAGGTCTTGGTAGAGCGGTATATTTTTATACATGTCAGGAAGGGTTTTGGTATTGAATGCCGCACTGAGGAGGTTTTTTTGAAAGTGAAATAATGTAATCGAATGATCACATCCCTCAGTTGTTCAGAAGAGGCATTTCTTGGTCTGATCACTCTATGAGCTCTATCAATCCAAGAATCTTGAAATCTCCCGAGAAGCACCTTGAATAGTCCCAGTAGAAAGGATGGTAGCTCCGCTGTGTTGATTTCTTCTGGTATCCCTCGCACTCTGACATTGTTACGACAAGACATGTCTTCCAGATCAGCCAACTTTATCTCTAAGTCCACTATCTGTTCAGACAGGCTTTGTGAATAGGATAACAAATTAGCGTGATCTACAGAAAGATCCTCCTTACTTCTTTCTATTATTTCTGTCCTTTCTCCCAGGGCGTTTATGTATCTTTTTAATTCAGTTATAGAACTTTTTATTTAGCTTTTTAGTGGAGCATAATAAGTGTCCATTTTGTAGGAGAGAGCTTTGATGGACTCCATTACTGAGTTGTCACTTTCACCTTGCCTAGATGATACAGGAGTGCCAATGTTCTTTAAAGCTAATCAATAAGTCTCTTGATTCTTCATCTGAGCAATCTCTGTCCAACAGTACTTTAATATGGAAATGATCTGCTACCATCCTCTTTGAACCTTTCGCTTGCCTCTGTTTCTTTTTTGTTAGAATGTACCATTTTAGTTAAGGATCAGACAAGCAATGATTCCTGATGCTCTGTGTACCTAGGATGGATGTTATAAATCCGATCCCACCTCTGCAGTTATATACGATGTTCTCCCCTTAGACCTCCTAGGTTACATTTTTTCAATGGGGTTCATCTGCAATTAGGAAGTGTAGGCTATCTTAAATTAGAGAGGTTATTTAGGCTATTCTGCAAGCCACTAAGTGACTTCCTGTGGGATAATGTTAGTAGACCAACTCACTCATCCCCCGGGGACAGATGTCACTTGACCAGGATGGGAAAAGGTATAAGGGATATGACCCGCTGACACTACATTCAGGGGGAAATGGAGGGGGAGAGTGAACCTCAGCCAGTTAAAGACCTTCAGTACCTCTGATGATGTTTTTTTTTTGCTTTAAGTTAGTTTCCAGCTATGATGAGCAAGTGGAATGTACACTTTAGGATTACTTATATGTTGCAAGTTTTAATTGATGAGGAAGAAACACAAATTACACATACAGTCAAATGGCCCTCTTATGTGAATCAGCAGCTTCATTAGGTACAGGCAAGTCACTAATAAGTCTATGTGTAGGAGAACAAGAGAACAAGTACAAGTAGTATTGGTATTTGTTACACACAAAGTTTATGTGTCCTAAGAGATCCATGTGTCTCATGCCCTGATCCCCCTAGCCGCTCTGGCACCTGGACCCAATGTGTGATGATTGTTCACAGAATGTTCAGCTAGTGTGATGTGGGCTAGAAATCACAGTGGTACAACAGACTTAGGTAATAAACAGTGATTATGACCTCAAAAACTCACCCCACCTTCCGGTTTATTTCATAGCCAAGTTATAGGCAGGCCTGCAGTACATCCACTCACCCTGTTACGCACTTTACTTTGTTTTAATGGCAGCCGTTCACGCTTAAAGGAGGGTGCCTCCCTTGCACCGGAATCTTCTTTACCTTAGTAGCGATGTGCACATGATCCCCCCCCCCCCCCCGGTGAGCTCTGAGATCGCTCCTTACTCTCCCTCTGCATTGACTCTTGGAGTGTGAATTATTTCCAGGTCCAATCTCCAATACTAGCACTCGCAGCTGCAACTTCCAAACTGGATGCCCTTAGGTGCCGGTGATGTTGGGTGCTAAACTTAGTTTCTAGACCTGAGACACAGTAAATATGTGTAGGTTTGTTGGCTATTTATGGGTCTTGATTGCCTGTAGCTTGTAAGGGAGCTGAGATAGAAGGGTTTGAATTACCTCCCCCATCCAGCTCCCTTACCAGCACTCCCATTTGTAGCCTGCCCACTAGACCACCAAAGATCCCAAGTCTGTAGTATGTTGCCGATCCCCTTTGCATGATGAGAGTACAGTGTCATGTGCACAAAGGCCGCAATGTCCATGACAAAAATACCTCATAATGAGATTCGAAGCAGTTAAAGGGAAACTGAATCAATTTTTTTTTTCTTTTGTGATTCAGACAGAACATGCAATTTTAAGCAACTTACTAATTTACTCCTATTACCAAATTGGCTTCATTCTCTTGGTAATCTTATTTGAAAAGCAAGAAAGTAAGTTTAGAAGCCGGCCCATTTTTGGAGAATAACCTGGGTTGTTCTTGCTGATTGGTGGATAAATTCACCCACCAATAAACACGTGCTGTCCAGGGCTGAACCAAATATTGTCTGGCTCCTTAGTCTAAATGCCTTCTTTTTCAAATAAAGATAGCAAGAAAACAAAGAAAAATTAATAATAGGAGTCAATTAGAAAGTTGCTTAAAATTGCATGATCTATCTGAATCATGAAATAAAAGGTTCAGTGTCCCTTTAAATAAGAAAATATCAATAGTGATGTCACGAATAGTTCGCTGGCGAATAGTTCCCGGCAAACATAGCATGTTCGCGTTCGCCACGGCGGGCAAACATATGCGATGTTCGATCCACCCCCTATTCGTCATCATTGAGTAAATTTTGACCCTGTACCTCACAGTCAGAGGACACATTACAGCCAATCAGCAGCAGACCCTCCCACCTCCTGGACAGCATCCATTTTAGATTCATTTGGAAGCTGCATTCTTAGTGAGAGGAGGGACAGTGTAGCTGCTGCTGATTTAATAGGGAAATCGATAGCTAGGCTAGTGTATTCAGTGTCCACTACAGTCCTGAAGGACTCATCTGATCTCTGCTGTAAGGACAGCACCCCAAAAAGCCCTATTTAGGGCTAGAACATCAGTCTGCTTTTTTTTTTTTTTTTCCTGTGTAATCTAATTGCAGTTGTCTGCCTGCCAGCGTGTGTGTCAGGCTCACAGCGTATACTGTGCCCACTTGCCCAGTGCCACCACTCCTATCTGGTGTGACAGTAGTGTAGATTTTAAAAAAAAAACCACTTTTTTGACTGTGAAATAATAGCAGACAGCTGCCAGTACCCAAGATAAATTGTAAATGCTTCTCTGGGATCCCCTTTGTTTAGAAATAGCAGACTTATATTGCTTTGACGTTGCTTTTTGGTAATTAGAAGGCTGGTAAATGCCACTGCGCACCACATGTGTATTATGTCCAGCAGTGAAGGGGTTAATAAGGGAGCATGTAGGGAGCATCTAGGGTTAATTTTAGCTTTAGTGTAGTGTAGTAGACAACCCCAAGTATTGATCTAGGCCCATCTTGGTATATTTCATGCTACCATTTCACCGCTAAATGCGATCAAATAAAAAAAAACGTAACATTTTTCACAATTTTAGGTTTCTCACTGAAATTATTTACAAACAACTTTTGCAAGTATGGCATAAATGATTGCAAATGCTTCTCTGGGATCCCCTTTGTTCAGAAATAGCAGACATATATGGCTTTGGCATTGCTTTTTGGTAATTATAAGGCCGCTAAATGTATTATGCCCAGCAGTGCAGGGGTTAGTTAGGAAATTTGTAGGGAGCTTGTAGGGTTAATTTTAGCTTTAGCGTAGAGATCAGCCTCCCACCTGACACATCACACCCCAGGATCCCTCCCAAACAGCTCTCTTCCCTCCCCCATCCCACAATTGTCCCCGCCATCTTAAGTACTGGCAGAAAGTCTGCCAGTACTAAAAAAAAGGTATATTTAAAAAAAAAAATTGTATAGCATATTTAAATATGCAGCTGTGTAGGATCCCCCCTTAGCCCCCAACCTCCCTGATCCCCCCCAAACAGCTCTCTTACCCTCCACCTCTACCTTATTGGGAGCCATTTTGGGTACTGGCAGCTGTCTGCCAGTACCCAGTTTGCAAATAATTTTTTTTCCCTTTTTTCTGTAGTGTAGCTTCCCCCCCGACAGACCAATCCCGCTCCCAGATCCCTTAGATTTACTTTTATTATGGATTTTATACCCCCTTACTGCCACTTATAACAAATGTTTTTTTCTGTAGTGTAGCGGTTCCCACCCGCTGCCTCCCCGTGCACGCGCCCGCCCGCTGCCCCCCGTGCAGCGCTCCCGACAACCCCGCCCCCCTCTCTCTTCAGTCTTTCATCGATGGCCACCCACATCAGCTCCCACCCACCAACGATTGCGGCCATCGATGCCGGTGCAGAGAGGGCCACAGAGTGGCTCTTTCTGCATCGGATGGGGGAAAAATGTTATTGCAGGATGCCTCGATATTGAGGCATCACTGCAATAACCGTAAAGCGGCTGGAAGCGATCAGGATTGCTTCCAGCCGCTTTTATCCCCAACGTCGTACAGGGTACGTCACTGGTCTTTAAAGACCAGGTTGTGTGCGACGTACCCTGTACGAATTTAATTAAAATTAGTTTTCTTAGTGAGCTTTTTATTTTGAATTATGATTTAATCAATTTAACTAAAAACTATGAGGAATGTGTTTATTTGTGACTTTATCATCTAATATAAACCAGTCACTGGTATACATTTTTACTGAATGCTCTTTACAAAATATTTAAATATATGTTAAAATCTGCTGTTTTTGTTCTTTAAATACAAATAATGTAGAAAACAAAGTATGATTGTATATGCTTAAGAACTGGTGGAAATTATTTTACTTAAATTAAATTAAAATGTTGATTAATTTATTTTGGCTAAATATATTTATGATATTATTGTTCATATTGACATTGATCTGCAGAGTTTTAAATAAATGAAAGCTTTTATTTCTTGTTTTTTTTAGAACAAGAAGTACTATTCAGTTGATGCCAAGTATTCTTTATTGACATTATTTTCAAAGTTTTCTAGTTGCCTTTGTAGAACTTGTTTTGAGTTCTTGCATTTTAATTTGGTTGATTATACATGAAATCCCCATTGAATTGCACCCTCCTATAAACTTTCATATTTTTATTTTATTTTAATTGTTCAAAATCTCTCTATATTTGTTTTTAGCAGTCAAGTAAGCTTACATTAAACAAAAATTATTATAATGGATCAGAAAATAATAAGGTAGCATCAATTAATTTTAATTTTAAATGTGGCTTTAAAATATTAAAATTATAATTTCAAACTATTTTTATTATCAAGTTAATGGGTTCTAAAAAATAGAACAGTTTAAAAGAGAACCATAAATTGGGCATATATATATATGTATATGTATGTATATATATATATATGTACAAAAAGTAGTAAGAAATGATCATCATTTTTCAAGAGATTCCAGGTCTGAATTGTATTACATTTCTAGTAGTGTATCTCTGATAATGTCAAAAATAAAAATATAAAAAGATACATTTCTCAATTATCTATTTTTAGCTATCACATCACAATGAAATATATGGTTATACTTTAAACTAGTTCTACTGTCAAATATCACTGAAAGCACTTCAGTCAAATACAATGGAGATAAAGCTTGTAAAGGTTTTATAGTTAAATGAAAAATATATTATTTCCTGCTTAGAATTTATAGATGGTTTTAGCTTATGTGGCACCATCTTAATCCTCTTAAGCCTAGTATATTCACCTTTTGCTATGGCAAAGGGAACATGCTTAGGATGGCAACTTGTGCCCAAGAGTAATGAGTTAATTGAAATGGGCTTCCTGTAGATGGTGGATTTTATAGTGCCCATTGTGGTACCCTCCAGTGTAAGGTCAAGGTAGTTAATGAAGCTATCATTTAGTTCAAAAGTAAACATCAAGCCAATTTCATTGTGATTCAGAAAATCAATAAACAGAGGGATACTCATGCTGTCACCAGTCCAAATGAATAAGAGGTCATCAATGTATCTCCTATAAAAGGAGATACAGTCCCTGTAGGGATTACTATCTCCAAAGATGTGGTAAAACTCCCACCAGCCTAGAAACAAATTGGCAAAAGAGGGCGCAAACTTTGCACCCAAGGCGGTACCACATCTTTGGAGATAGTAAACCTCCTCAAATTTTAAAAAAATGTGAGTAAGTAAGAAGGTGGTGACTCTCAGAATATACTTAGTAAAGGTATCACTGTATTCAGTCCCCTGTTCAAGGAAAAAAGCAATGGCCTCCACTCCTGCTTGATGTGGAATGCTCGAATACAAAGACACCGCATCAACAGTAAGCCATTTGGACTGCTCAGTCCATTCAATCCCTTCAATCAAGTTTAGGATGTGTTTGGTGTCTCTCACAAAGGAATGGAGGGACATCACAATGGGTTGAAGAATTGAATCCAACCACTCTGAGAGGTTGCCTAGAAGTGAGTCAATCCCACTCACTATTGGTCTACCCTGGACATTGTCCAGGGATTTATGAGTCTTGGGTAAATGATGGAACAAAGGGGTCTTAGGGAAATCTACCAGCAAAAATTCAAATGTGGCCCAATCCAGGACACCCTGTTCTAGACCATCATCTAAAAGTTGCTTTAGCTCAGTCTGGAATCTAGCAGTGGGGTCTCTGTTTTGAACAACATAGTCTTGCTCTTTTTGTAATTGTCTTAGACCTTCCTGGATGTATTGTTCCCTATCAATTACTACTACCATTCCGCCTTTGTCAGAATTCTTGATGACAAGGGATCTGTTGTCCCTCAAGGACACCATTGCTTTCTTTTCAGAAGAGATAAATTGAACTTATGTTTTGGTTAGTTGTTCTTGAGAAGCAACAAATCTCTCTCCACTCTGTTATAAAAAGTCTCTATAATATTACCTCTGTTATGGATAGGGTAAAAATTTGATTTTTTTCTGAAACATGGACCCTTGTTGGTAACCCCAGTGTCACCTGTTGCTTCCAGCTGCAGCTGTTGAAGCATTACAACATCACAGGTATCTCTAAAACTGTAAGAATCAGTACTAGTGGTGCCAACCTGGATCAATGTCAGTTCATTCATACAATCATTTGAAAAATGTTTCTTAAGTGTCAGATTTCGTACAAGTTTATTAACATCCAGAATGTTTCTAAATAAATCAAAATCATTTGTTGGTGCAAAGTTGAGACCACGGTTCAACACTTGATACTGTGCTCCACTAAGATGTTGTGTAGACAAATTTACAACATTACCCACAATCCTAGAATCCTTTGCTTGTACTTTATTCGTGGTCTGAGCTGATACCTGTCCTGACTCTGGTTGTATCTTCAGCAATAGTAGGGATCTCTTTCTTCTAAAGAAAAACGACAATAATCTAGATTGTATACACCACATAAAGCATTCCAGGATGCAAGCCACAGTTCCCTCTGGTAAGAATAGCTACAGACATGCTTTTGACATAGATTTTAATAATATCAAATACAGCATCACAAATAAAATAATTTGTATTCTGAAGCAAACTTAATAGTTATAACCTTTAAACCTTGCAAAAAGGATTAACAGACCAACCCAGTTTAAATCATTCCTTAGCAATCAGGTCACAGAGTGCAGTTAGAAGTAGAGAACATTTCAGGGAGATTAGCAAAAGTTTTAAACATTGATTTTAAACAATAACAAAGTTTTGCATCAGAATATTTGGGATTTTTAATCCTTAAAGTGACTACGAACTCTTTAAAAAGAGAACAATGTGTTCAACTTAAAATAAAAAAGTGTAATTTAATTATCTGGTTTCTACAGCAGATGGGGGACCCTCACTCTTTAGAGGAAATCTCATTATCTGAAGATACCACAGTATCCCTTGGAACAAAGTAGATAGCACTCACAAAAAAAAAATTAACTAACCTTTTTACAAATGTTTGAAGGCAGGTGAGCAGCAAAAAACCTTATAAATAGCATTGCAAATAGTAGTCAGAAGTACTTTGTTAGCATTATCCTGTAATAAACAGGTGTATTAGTACCCTAAAAAAACATTAGATTGGTCAGTATGCATTTAGTAAATCTAAACACAAGTCACATAAATCAGCTGAGGAAAATATTTCAGTTGTTTTATAATAAGCACACTGAAATAATTATAAAAATGTGTTCAGGATACTCAGTTTCTAGGGTAAGTTTAGGGACAGAGTTTACTGCTCCTTATAGCATAATCAAAAGCAAAGCAATAATTACTAAAACCCCTTAAGATAGCTTTGAGAAAAGGAGAAAAAAAAATATACTCCGTTTAAGTAGCTTTACAGATAGTGACTGCAGGTATACCAGTATCCCTTGGAACACGTTCAGTCTAGTTTTGTAAACAAACTTTTGAAGGGACAATCAAGGTGCAAGTACCTGCAGCTGGATTAAAATTCTAAACCTGTCTACTTGCTAGGTTTCTGAGCTAATCATTGGGTAACTAGAGCTGACTTGGAAAGAAGTGTGCCAAAATACATTTGTGTACAAAATAAGGGTAATGGAATATGAGTATAACGTCTATCTGTAAAGTGAAGCAGAAGACGAGTCCCTGCAACCGAATTTACAGAGAGCTCATGAAGGATTTCCCATTAAAGGGAACCTAAACACCATCTTTTTTTCTGTGATTAACTTTTTTTTTAAACGTTTTTGTATGGTTTTAAATGTTGTTGCTTACTTTGTTTATTTACCTAGCCTCTGCTCAATTATTTTTCAGTCTCAATATTACCCCTAAACCACTGCCTACTGAATGCGGTGCTAGCCGCCATGTTGTAACGTGCGTTGTCTATATAGACTGGATGCGCACTCCCTTGCAAATCCAAACCGGAAGCCTGCTTAGTGCTGTGAGCGTGCACACATATAGACATTGCGCTCACAGCATAACTAAAAAACTACTGCTGCTATAAAGTTTGCAGCTATTACCTGCTTCACTGCTAAAGCATATCTTTTGAACCGGTGTTGTGCCGTGAATGGATTCCTCATCGACAATGGTTTCCCCGGCACTCGGCAATCTATGGCGCTCCGCCCCCGCTACATCTACTCCTACTATCCTTGCCCCACTCATTACAATACTATTTTCTAACGCCTCCACATTCTTTGCGCTCCGCCCCGCTGCATCTGATCCCTGCCCTTGCCCTATTCATTCATTGTATATTTTTCATTATACCGTGCGCGTGCACGCACCATGTTTCCCCTATCAACAAATATAATATAAACATTAAAATAATGTTCCTGAAAAAGCTATCAGCAGCATAAATTAGAATATAATCATACTTTATATTTATATATATATATATATATATATAAAGTATGATTATATTCTAATTTATGCTGCTGATAGCTTTTTCAGGAACATTATTTTAATGTTTATATTATATTTGTTGATAGGGGAAACATGGTGCGTGCACGCGCACGGTATAATGAAAAATATACAATGAATGAATAGGGCAAGGGCAGGGATCAGATGCAGCGGGGCGGAGCGCAAAGAATGTGGAGGCGTTAGAAAATAGTATTGTAATGAGTGGGGCAAGGATAGTAGGAGTAGATGTAGCGGGGGCGGAGCGCCATAGATTGCCGAGTGCCGGGGAAACCATTGTCGATGAGGAATCCATTCACGGCACAACACCGGTTCAAAAGATATGCTTTAGCAGTGAAGCAGGTAATAGCTGCAAACTTTATAGCAGCAGTAGTTTTTTAGTTATGCTGTGAGCGCATTGTCTATATGTGTGCACGCTCACAGCACTAAGCAGGCTTCCGGTTTTGGCAACATCACTTTCACCCATATCTGCAGAGAGCGGTCAGAAAGTCACATAAATGTAAAAAAAAAACTAAAAAAAATAGAACACCTATAATAAAAAAAAGGGATTTGCATTTTAAAAACTGAAAAAAACATTATGAATAAAAAAACACAAAACCCTAATGACAAGTGTTTAAGGTCCCTTTAAGCAAATACATTGTATCATAAAGAAATACTCCAAACACATCCCTTTGACATGCACTTTACTGGGGAACTGGATTCATATGAGCTGAAGCACCTTTCACTGTAGAAATCAAGCACATCATTATGTTTTAAACACCTTCAATGAAGGCAAAGTAAAAAATGTGTGAGTATGTGTGAGGTGGGAGGAATTTTAAAGGCTTTTTGAGTTAGTAAACTTTGGACAGATAAAACTTAGATCAACCTGTACCAGAATGATTGGAAGAAAAAACTGTGGAGAAGGCTTGGAATGGCTTATGATCTGAGGCATACCACATTGTCCGTAAAACACAGTGGAGGCAGTGTGATGGCATGGGCATGCATTGCTTCCAATGGCACTAGGTCACTAGTATTTATTGATGATGTGACAGAAGCAGCCGGATGAATTCTAAAGTGTATAGGGATATATTGTCTGCTCAGATTCAACCAAATTCAGCAAAGTTGATTGGACGGTGCTTCACTTTACAGATGGACAATGACCCAAAACATACATTTCACTTGCTGAAGAAAAAACTTAAGGCAGAAATACCCACAAACAACAACTGAAGACAGCTGCAGTAAAGGCCTGGCAAAGCACAAAAAAGGAGAAAACAGCGTTTGGTGATGTCCACACGTTCTAGACTTCAAACAGTCATTGCCTGCAAAGTATTCTTGATAAAGTATTAAAAATTAACATTTTATTTATGAGTGTGTTAATTTGTCCATTTACATTTGAGCACCTGAAATAAGGGGACTGTGTATGAAAATGGTTGCAATTCCTAAATATCTCATACAATATTGTTGTTCAACCCCTTATATTAAAGATGAAAGTCTGCACTTCAATTGCATTTTGGTTGTTTCATTTCAAATCCAATGTGGCGGTGTACAGACTGTAACTACTAATGATTGCTTTCTATTAATCCCAAAAGATATAATGTAAAGATATATTATGGGCCAGATTACAAGTGGAGTGCTAATTAATGATCCCGCTAGAAGTAAGCTTTTTGTTTGCATCAGGTTGCGCTCGTTGAAAATAAACTGTTTAAACAAACCCGATGAGCACAAAATTCCAAACTTAGAATATCACTTGTGTGTTCACATATTCCCCCATAGAAGTCAGTGGAGCAAAAAAAACCCGATCATAGCATATCCTCATGTGTGCTAACCTGAAATGAAAATATGAACATTTCACTTTCCAATGTTCTTCACATAGAAGAATATGTTCTATGTATTCATAAATACATATTTCTGATTTTTTTTTGTACAATATATATATACGATTATATATAGGATTATATATACAGATATATATATATATATATATATATATATATATATATATATATATATATATATATGAATATATATTTAGAAATTCATATAACATATTCTGCTATGTGCAGAACATTAGAATGTGAAATATTTACAGTAATATATATACATTGTTAAAATATATACATTGTTAAAACCCTTATTAAATATGAATATTGCATAAATATGATTTTCCATGTTTTAATCTAAACTGCAAAGGGCTCGAATGCTTTTCTATATATGTCCATATATGTGTACACTTGTATTTATGTGTTTATATATGTCTATAAATACATTTATACATATATAAATACAGAAATACACATATATAGAAATAAATACATACATAAACATCTTTAAACATGTATTATATATATATATATATGTATCTCAATGTTACCTGTCTTTTTTTTCCTAACACATGAGCCTTTGAGCCCTTATAACTTTGTGTGCAATATTGTTTTTAAAATAATTTTTGTTAGATAGTGTTATTGTGAGTGTAACTATGTAATGCATTTTTGATGTGTTTTGTGCAACTTTTATGTTTCGCAAAACAGTTAACCAGAGCTCTGAAGTTGCAGTAATAATTTCAGTGTAAATCGCAATCGCACTCAAGTGATTGTGTTTACTTTCAACATGTAATACCAGCGGTAAGCCCAACAAAACACCCATGATAAACCCTTTATCACTCCCGCACAAATGTTTGCCCTCCACTCGTAATATGGCCATATATCTTCTGTCTGCTTTCGAAAATGATTTAATATTGTATGTTTTGCTTCTGTTTATAAATTAGACCAGTATCAGTTCAGATTTCTCAATTTTGTATTGTTATTGTTTCATCTGGTCAATATAAACAAAAAAATTATATATCTTTGTGATTGCGATTTTCTTTATAAAATCTCCAATCTAATATAAGAATCCTTTAGTGTATCCTATGGTTCTTTGGTTATTTAATTCCAAATTACTCTCCTTATATTATTATGTTTTGCTTCAAAATCCATTGTTTCAAAATATTTTTTTTTACCTAACATAACTACTATAACTGTAAAAAGCAGAGATATTTGTCTACAGGATTTGCTGAAGCAGATGTTGGACTAAGGGAATTGGACAGAATTCCATAGGAATTAGGATTTGTTTAAACTTTTTAATTCTTTATTTTGGGGGGGGGGTTGGTTGGGTGGGGTTTTTTTTTAACTTTTAGGGGGGAGTTTGTAATTTTTTAATGTAAAAGAGCTGTTTAAATTAGGGCAATGCCCTACAAAAGGTCCTTTTAAGGGCTATTGGTAGTTTATTGTTAGGTTAGGGGTATTTTTTATTTTGGGGGCTTTTTTTTTTTTTCATAATAAGTTTTTATTAATAAATAGGGTACATAAACCAAAAAACAACACAAATAGCATTTGACATAAATCGAAATGAGGTTACACGCAGTCAAGTAAAGGAGGAATGAGTTACATTCAGGAACAGTGCATCTAGGATAAAACTCATAAACACAATAAAGATATTGCCCAATGCGTGCCGAACATATCTGTTGTGATGTTTTGGTCATTCTAAGGAACCATTAAAGTTTTATATTTTAATTAAAGTATCGCAGTGTATGCCATACTTAAGATGTCTGACAGTCATGTGCGGAAACTAATAGGTGTTCATAATAAACATGTATGATAGGTGGAGTGCGAGGTTCTACTCTGTATATCCTCACATGAAAGGGGGGTGGGGGGGGAGAGGAAAGGGAAGGAATCAGAGGTGGGAGGTGGGGGGAGAATTTATGTCTCGGTATCTCAGCTCAGTAACAGCGGGGCACATCTCCTAGGGCGACCAGGGACCCAGCCAGAGCAGGCCAACAATGGCCAAGGGAAGGGGGAGTTACGTAGCCAATTTAAGGAGTGTTTCCCAAGGTTCCCATATCTGACTAAAGATAGCAGATTGGTTGTGTATGCGGAAGACATAGTCTTCCATTGATTTGATGTAGTGCAAATGGTCAACCACTGCTTGCCATCGTGGGGGCTGTTGTTTCTTCCAGTTTCTGGCTATCAGCATCTTTACAGATGTCAGCAGGTAGACCAACAGATATCTCTTATACTTCGGAATCTTTTTTATCCCTATATGCAGAAGGGCTAGGCTCGGGGCATCAGGTGTCGGGAGCTCCAGCGCTGTGCAAATCGCAGAGGTCTTAGACCAGAGCGGTCTCAGTCGATCGCACGACCACCACACATGTAGTGGTGTGCCGATCTCGCCACATTCTCTCCAACACAGGGGAGAGTGGCTAGGGTATATAGTGCGAAGCTTGGTCGGCACCAGGTGCCATCTTGTAATGATCTTGAAGTAAAGTTCGTATAGAGTGACACAATGGAGAGCAGCTTTGGTTAGTTGTATAGCCCTAGACCAGTCCAATGGAGTGAAGGTCAAACCCAATTCAGTTTCCCAGGAGATCATATGCCTTGTCTTTACAAGGGTAGGGAGCCCTAGAAGAGATTGGTAGTGAGCAGTCAGGGGTTTGTACAGTTGTTGGTTAGTTTTCCATCTTATCTCCCAGATGGTGGGGGCCCTGATCTTGTCAGTCAGGAATCCCCAAGCCTTCATAAGGGATCTGAGTCTCGTGAGGTCAAAGTCTAGCTGACGAGGGATGCCAAATCTGGCTATCATATCTTGGTTTGTGAGGAGGTTTTCATTCTGGTAAAAGTCACCCAGGGAGGCAATCTCATGGGTCCTCCAGAGAGCTAGCTTGACATTAGGTAGTTCCCGTAGGAGTGACAAGACAGGATGAATGGGGGACGGATGCGGGGCTATCAACTGGTTGTGTCTCAATTGGAACCAAGTTGTTTGGCAACCTTTGATAAGCTGGTTTGAGACTGGTATTCGAGCAGCTAAATGTTGGGGGACCCATAGTAGGTCTGAAAGATCTATGTATGCCGGGAGGGAAGCTTGTTCTAGTTCCCTCCACCTAGTAGGAGGTAAGGTAGGCCCCCACACTGAGACATGCGTAAGCATGGCCGCCTGGTGATAAAGCTGAACGTTAGGTAGGCCCAGTCCACCTCTGGTCACTGGGGCCTGCACCGTGGCTGCCGCTACTCTCGGTCTCTTGCCTTCCCAAACATATGAGTTGAATAAGGTTTGGAAACCGCGTAAGATCCGTTCTGGGACTGGGATGGGGATGCACCTCATAATGTAGGTTAATTTGGGGAGGATCATCATTTTAAGGGCAGCTATTCTGCCCATCCATGAGATTTCCTCGTATTTCTTAGACTTCAGCTTAGGGTCTAACCTCTTTAGTAGAGTCGCATAATTCTCCTGTATCACTGTGTCCTTTACATGGGACAGAAATATCCCTAGGTGTCTGATACCGATCGTAGACCACTTAAATGAATAAGACCTCCTGAGATGTCTCTGTTCCTTCTCCCCAACAAATATCGTGTAGGCCTCTGTTTTAGCGACATTAATTTTGTAGTTTGATATTTTGCCAAAGGCATCAATAATTTCAAGGAGAGGGGGCAAAGAATCTAGCGGGTTTGTTAAGAAGAGGGTGAGATCATCGGCGAAAAGCGCTACCTTCTGTAGGGTATCATGTATCTGAAGGCCTTGGACTCCTATATTTTCCCTAATTGCCTCTGCTAGCGGCTCCATAACTAGGGCGAAAAGAAGCGGGGACAGGGGGCACCCCTGCCTGGTCCCGTTGCTGATGGGAAATTTAGGCGAACAAAAACCCAATCCCTTAACCACCGCCGTCGGGCAGGCGTAGAGGGCTGCGACAGCAGTCTGGAACACTCTGGGGAGCCCAAAACGCTCCATAGTGCAGAACATGTATTCCCACCTCACCCTGTCAAACGCTTTTTCTGCGTCCAGGGACAGGGTGAGGAGGGGCAATTCCATATCAGCCGCTTCCATAAATATATTTAGGAGTCTACGGGTGTTATCAGTACCTTGCCTGCCCTGGATAAATCCCACTTGGTCCAAATGGATAAGTGAGGGTAGATGTTTTCCGAGTCTAGTTGCCAAGACTTTGGCATAGACCTTGACGTCCTTGTTAATTAGCGAAATTGGCCTGTAGCTCTCGCAAAGCGAGGGATCTTTCCCTTCTTTGGGAATGGTCAGAATGCTAGCCTCCAGGTATTCGGGAAGGAAAGTTCCAGTTTCTGCAACTTCCTGGTAGAGGCGTAGTAGAACAGGGGATAAGAGGTGGACAAGATTCCGGTAGAATAGACCCGTAAACCCATCAGGGCCAGGTGCTTTATGAGGCTTCAAAGCGAGGATAGCCGCCTTTACTTCCTCTATGTCAAACGGGGCAAGTAGATCATCAACTGATTCTACATTCAAAGAAGGGAGGTTTAATTTTGCCAGGAACTGTTGGATAGCCAGTCTGTCTACCTCAGTCTCTGAGGATTCATTTTTTAAGTTGTATAGGGAGGTGTAATAGGCAGCAAATGCCTTCCCTATGGCTTTTGGAGAACGAACTACGCCCGCAGGTGTGGTTATCCGGGGGATTCTAGCTTGAACCGCGCGGTCTCTAAGTTTACGGGCAAGTAACCTGTCAGCTCTATTCCCTTTGTAGAAATATAACTGTTTAAGTCTCACTAGATTGGCTTGGACCCGAAGCTGCTCTCTCTTGTTGATTTGCTCTCTAATGGAACCTATCTGTTCAGCTAGGGTAGGCAAAGGAGCATTTTTGTTACTCAATTCGGTTTGCCTCAATTCAGCATATAATTTTGCAAGGGGGAGTTTGTTTTTAGCCTTCTGGATTGAGCTCATTTTAATAAAGTGACCCCTAAGATAGGCTTTAAATGAGGCCCACAATATTTCCTGGCTTGTGTCGCCCGTGTCGTTGAGTCTTAGAAAGTCTGAGACGGTCTCGATAATTTGGGGAATTTCTGTTTCAGAGAGAAAGTGGTCTGGGAGTTTCCAGGAGGGCCTACTGTCGGGGGGACGCAACTCCAAGCATCCAACACTTACCAAATCATGGTCAGACCATGGGCACGGTCGTATACGTGGGGTGCAGAATTGGTCTAACGTCCAGGAGTCACAAAGCAAGTAATCAATCCTGGAGTAGGAGTTATGTGGTTTAGAGTGATGGGTGTAGTCCCTGTCAGTTGGGGCGAGGCAGCGCCAGATGTCGTAGAGACCATGTTGGTACATGAGCTTGCGCAGTGCATTGGATTGAGTATTAAGGTTGCGGTCAGTGGGATAAGCTTTAGGAGTCTTTTTGTCTAAGACGGGGTCCCAAACCAAATTCAGGTCTCCTCCTATCAACAGGTGGCCTCTCCTAACTTCACTCAGTCTCCTTAGAAACTTTCTCAAAAAGGGTATCTGCTTAACGTTTGGGGTATAGATTGAAGCCAGGGTATATAAGATACCGTTGAGGGTACAGATCAAAATCAGATATCTACCTTCCGGGTCACGTTCTATGTACTCTGTAGTACAGCAGACATCTCTGTGAAGTAGGATCGCTACTCCTCTCTTTTTTTCAGTGAAAGATGCAGTTTCACATATGGGATAGTGAGCTGGATTACGAAAAGGTCTAAGTTCTTTATTCCAGTGTGTCTCTTGAAGAAAAACAATGTGTAATCTATGGGCATTCAAAAAATTGGACAGGAGACTTCGCTTAGTAGGGGAATTTAAACCCTGGACATTCAGGGTGGCTACAGTAATAGGAGCCATAGGGTTCGCAGAGTAGAGGTCTCTTTTGGGTAGAGGAGAGGGGAGAGGGGGCAAGGAGGGAAAAGCAGGTTGCAGGGGGGGGAGTAGTTGTGGGGAAGGAGGTAGATAAGGTGTTGAAATGAAGATAAGCTTCGCTCTTCCACTTAAGGGTAATGTATAGTGTCACAAGGACTGTCAAGACTTAGTGTGATGTGTATATTACACTATCTCAATGAGTGTTCTTGCTAGTGATAGCAAGAGAACACAACTATCAAGGTGGGGGGGGAGGCCAAGTGTGAGGCCTAACCCCAGTCAGCCATTTTTGGCTCGTGCTTCTGATCTAAACTAGTATTGGGGTTCTTCTACAGGCGTCTAATATATCTTATTACTCGGAGTGTGTAATGGCTCAAGCATAGTAAATACATAACTCAAGATAGGTCGAGCATTGATAAAATTCAATATACCTAAACATGGCAGTCCAACTATAAACAAATAACAATCATTGGTAAAGGTAATATGGTAAGAATGGAGCTCATGCAAGACCCTATAACGTGGTGAAGGGAGGGCGGGGAGGACGAAGTCAGATAGTAACAAACGGTGGATCAGAGTCCAATTTCGTCTGGTTACACCCCGCATTCCCCACCACCCATAGTGTGTGGCAGCCCTCATATGACAAGAGCAAAGTTCCTAGAGAAAAGAAACATAAAATAAAAAAAAAAAAGGGAAAACAAACAATACTAACATTACAAAGTTCTCAGGACATCTGAATATGCATTTGGGAATGGCGAAGAAGCCATAAACAGTGGCGGTAGGGACATCCTGAATAATAGCAAATTACGCTACTTCTGAACCGGTTGGTAAAACTGTAAATACATAACAATCAAAGAAGGGGTAGTATCCCAACAGTTCAACACTTGAGTGACACTTCAGCGTGGCGAGGGGAGCATGGGGAGGACAAAGTTAGGTAGTGATACGACTAAATTATAGTCAAGCTTCGTCTAATTGTATCCCAGACTCCTCATCGCCTACGATGCGTGGCAGTCAACTTGTGGATAGAGCAAAGCTTAGGGAAAGCAAACTCTCTAGAATGTCAGTATGTTTGAATATGTTATCAAAATAGGGAACAAACCACAATCAATAATAATGATATCATTTTGACACTCTAAGGCAGTAATTGAAATATGAAGGTAGAGAAACCTGATAGACAAAATTTTGCTGAAATTATCCAAGAGCAGTCGTGAAGGTGGCTTTAGAGGGGGAAGATAGCCCCTAGAGGGGATATCTAAACTCTCAAAGGAAAGTACAGTAACTCCCTACACAGGGTGCGGGAGGAAGAGCTTAGCAAAGGGGATCTTAAGTTGTGTGAGGCTCATCAGTGGCACTACTGGTAGACGGGGTCTGGCCCGATCGCTGTTGATGTTTCTTCTGGGTGTTGCTTAGTCTCTGGGGAAGGGGCCGCCACTCAGGGGCCGAGGCTCTCAGTCCTCTGGTGGGATCTTTGTCGTGATGATCTCCAGGCGGGTCTGGTGGTAACAAATCCCACCTCTGCATAAGTTCTCTAGCTTGTTGTGGGGTGGATACTGTATATTGGTGGCCATCCTTAGTGACGTGAAGCTTCACAGGAAATCCCCATCTATATTTTATGGCTTTGTCTCTCAGCAATCTAGTGTAGGGCTGATAGTGGCGCCTTAGTTGGAGAGTGTGTGGGGAGAGGTCTTGATAGACTTGTAGGTCAGAGTACTGTTCTGGGAGGTTTCTGCCACCTACTAATGCTCGGAGTAGCTTATCTCTAAAGGTGTAATAGTGTAGCCGTGCTACAACGTCTCTCGGCTTATCTCCCTCTGCTGACCTGGGTCTCAGTGCCCTATGTGCCCTATCAATCAGCATTTCCTGACCTTCCTCTGGGCCAAGAATAGTGGTGAAAAACTCTCGTAGGTACTTGTCTAGGTCCTGAGGGAGGACAGACTCCGGAATACCCTTAACTCGGATGTTGTTGCGTCGGGTGCGGTCCTCGAGGTCGGCTAGCTTGACCTCTAGATCAGAGATTTGTTCAGCTAGGCACTGAGAGTAGCCAAGCAGGTTGGTGTGGTCGATCATTAAATCTTCTTGCTTACGTTCAATGGTGTCAGTGCGTTCTCCAATAGAAGCTATATCACGTTTCAGATCTGCATGGCTCTTCTCGAATTTCTTTGAGAGGGAGTCATGGTGAGAGGCCAAGAGTGTTGTAATAGAATCCATAAGGTTGTTGTTAACCTCCTGGCCGGCGCGTAGGGATCGCCCCACTGATTGGAGCAGGGCAGTCTCATTGGGGGTTTCAGCAGAATCACTGACATCTGTGAGCTCTTCATCTGTGCCAGCTAGGGATCTAGAGAGGGGTTTACTGAAATGGTCCACCACTGTACGTTTGGGTGTATTAGAGGGCTTTTGTTTTCTTTTGAATGTTTGGGGCATTTTTCGGCTCTGCATGGACATTCAGCAAAATTGAGGATAATGATAGCACTATAGTGGTCTGCTTAAATCAGGCTGACTGGGGTCACGGCATCAAGGAGCTACCTACATAGTTAAAGGATATATTACATCAAAACAGAATTGTTTTGGCCTGTGCCACTATAAGGGGTAGTTAGCACACACTACTCCATCAGCAATATTGTGGGGCTAACTGCACCAGAAACCAATATTCCCTCTCGACTCGGGGTAGAGGGATACGACCCAAGGGAAGGGGAAAAGGGAAGTGGAAGTGACCAGCCTGGACAAGCCAGGCCGGAAAGGGTGAGTCTTGAGGGATTACTCTAGCTCAGCTACACGTATATATCTAAACACAATACACATTAATTATGAAGGGAGCAACCTGTAGAGAAAAATAGCAGTTAGGCAAGCAGTAAAACAGAGCAGTGATTAATTGCAATTTTGTGTGTCCAGTATATCTACGATATCTGAGGGCCTGAAAAGGATTAAGGTTGTTAGGCAGAATAAAATAACACTCCACCTTAAGCAGATGCTCAAGGACACCTGTGCTGACGCAGCAGCAATAAATGGACAACAACAGTACACTTATAGTTGGAAGTTCTTCTGTATAAAGTGTGGCCTTAAGTATATGTGAGAGTACAATTTTTCCCCAGTCAAGCAATCAGTATTAAATGTGTGGCAGATGTAAGGCCCGTTTAGCGTGGGTAGTGAGTAAGTCCCAACAAAGTTACTTTCTTTAGGAAGGTATGGTTGAGAGTAAAAGTCTCTATAGCAGGGGAGC
Source organism: Bombina bombina (assembly GCF_027579735.1). Lineage (NCBI taxonomy): Eukaryota > Metazoa > Chordata > Amphibia > Anura > Bombinatoridae > Bombina > Bombina bombina. The sequence continues at coordinate 447,151,625 of NC_069503.1, forward strand.
TTCTTATTGTACCTGCTGCTGTGTGACAAAGTTACATGTATGCAGGCTACTCACCGGGGTCAGAGGAGATAGAGAAGGATGTCAGCTGAACAAACTGGCTCTTACCCGGTCTTGCAGTGGGGCACTTATGAAGCGAAAAGCTGATGGATTCGTGATATGTCTCAGGGGCCGTGAGCCGTGTAAACAACTGGGCTCTCTGCAGAGGAGCTGTAAAGGTGAGAGGGCCCCAAGATGGCGGGTCTTCGCGCCTTTTCTTAAGGCCTGCTGGAGAAGGATCGTAGTTGGTCCCCAGGGACCACAGAAATCTGGCAGATCTTCAGGGTCACCGGACCCACCGGGAGGTAAGGATGGTCAGTATAGCGGTCAACCTCAGGTCCGGTAACTTCAGGTGTTTCAGAGGTAGTTCAGGAGAGCTCCTAAATGCCAGGCAGCCCCACTCGAGTGGGAAAGAACAGCAGCGAAGCACTCCGGAGCGGATCCCCGACCCTCCGGAGTGATGAGGTAGGATGAGGCTCAATCAGAGGCTGGGCAGGCTAAGGCGGGTTAAGCGGTTACTCCGGAGCGGAGCCCCGACCCTCCGGAGTAGGTGGAGAGCTACCGCACCAGCTGTGGGACCAGTTAGGAGTCTGTCCGTTGCAGATGGTAAGTGGCGTTAGTGGCACGAGAGGCAGGCCAGTTGGTCTGGGTAGTAAAGGAGTCGGCAGTCTCACTCGGGGTACCTCTCTGGCAAGTTCGGCAATGAGCGGTGAAGGCCTGGTCTGTATACAGCAGCGGTGCAGCAAAGAGTTTCTGCGTAGGGGAGGCCAAAAGATCAAGTTGGGTATAATATTTTGCCCCTATTTAGTGTCCACGATGTTTCTAATAGTAAGTTGGGCAAAGGAACCCAAAAATAAACCTTTATATAGCTTTTTATGGTTTTAGGGCTCAGGAGCTCAGCACACGCACGTCTGAACAGTTCAGTGGCTAACTCCGCCCCCCAAAAAAGAATTGGGGGCTTTTTTATTTTTATAGGGCTATTAGATTAGGTGTAATTGTTTTTATTTTTTATAATTTTGTTTCTTATTTTTCTTATTTTTAGTATTTATTATTTTTTGTGATGATATTTTTTCGTAGTATTAGGTTTATATAAAAAAAAAATGTAATTTGTCTTTTATTTTATTTTATTAGAATAGGTATGTTATAAAGTTAGGTGGTGTTAGGTTTAGGGGTTAATAGTTTAATTTAGTGTTTTGCGATGTGGGAGACTGGCGCTTTAGGGGTTAATAGGTTTAGTTTATTAGTTACGAGGTGGGGGGCTGGTGGTTTAGGGGTTAATAGGTTTATTATAGTAGTTGTAATGTGGGGGGCAGATGGTTTAGGGGTTACTAGATTTATTTAGTGTTGGCGATGTGGGGGGCTGGCGGTTTAGGGGTTAATAGGTTTATTTTAGTGTTGGTGATGTGGATAGGTGGCGGATTAATGGTTAATAGGTTTATTATAGTATTTTGATGCGGAAGGGTGGTGGTTTAGGGGTTTATAGGTAGTTTATGGGTGTTAGTGTACTTTGTAACATTTTAGTTATGAGTTTTGTGAAACATTTTTGTTAGCAAAAGCCATAACTACTGGTCTCAGATTGCGGAATGTGTCGGTATAGGCTGTAACGCTATCATTTTAGCCAGACTGCACAACCTGTAATACGTCGAGCTATGGAAAATCCTGCACTCAAACATAATTTTTTGAGTGCAGAATGGATGTTGCGTTACAGGCTAAAATGCTTGTGGTATATCTATACCACCGCAACTTGTAATATGCGTTACCGGCCATTCCACGCGCAATGGCTAATTCTTCAGCGGTATAGCCATACCGCAAAACTCGTAATCTATCCGTTTGTTACTTCAGCTATTTCATTATCTGTCCATTTAATAAAAGTGCCATTTTGTTATTTGTTTCTGAACTAAGAAAACAAACAACAAATACATTTAACATTCATCTAAAAATAAATGCACATGTCAAAAAAATATGCACCATGAAAAACATAGACATCCTGATTTATGTTTCATGAAACAATCAAAATAAAAGTCGGCTAATTAAGTAAATCAAATTCAGAGGTTAAAATCTTCAACTGTGTGTGCAGTCAGACATGCGTTATACATGGCTCATTAAACAATACATGACAAAGCATATAAACTTTCCATTGAACAATCCAGCCTTGCTATGTTTGCACCTGGTAACACTGCAAACCAGTGATTTCAATTTACCTGACCCCATTCTGCTGTGTTAAATTACTTTCAGCTTGTTAAACACCTTTCTACAATCCACCTAGCAGTAACTTATTTTAGAATTAACAAGCCAGAAAATTAGCATGTTGTTTATTGGGTTAGGATTTAAAGAAATATCATAGAAAGAAGAATAAACATTTATTCCATGTATTTTTTTCAGCAATGAAGCACTGTATTTATAAAGAATCTTTATTTTTTATTAAACTTCACTAGACAGTATTTTGGGGCCATTTGGGGCAGATTTTTAAAATTAACCAGAGATCAAATCTCTGGTTAATTTTATAAGCAGTAATTGCTACTGAACTTCTAATGGCTGATTAATAATCATCGCGCTCCCACAAACGGACAAATTTGCCCGTTTTTTGGGGCTGTGCGAAAATTTAGCCCTCCACTTGTAATCTTCCCTATATGTGTTAAAAACATTTAAAACTGTCATTTTGTTAGCATCTGCTGCATATGGAGCCGGAGCGTGATTTGTCCATGGAGGGATGGGGCAGCTACACAATTTAGAAAAGGGGATCTGGGGGTTTGGGGGCCCCCAAACTAAAGATCATGGATGGGGGAGGTGTTGGTAACACTACGCTACAGAAAATATAAAAAAAAAATTGGCCTTTGCGAGCAGAATAGTCACCCGTATTACAAGTCACAGCGGTAAGGCTATATTGCTAACGTTTTAGCCTATATCGCAACAATCCAATCCACACTCCAAAAATTGCTTTTTAGTGTGGAATATTCAGATCATCCGTATTACAGGTTGTGCGGTCCAGCTATTACGCTAGCGTTATAGTTATAGTTATAGTTTATACCATCACGATCAATTCCGCTGTCAAAGACCAGTAGTTATGGATTTTGCAAAACAAAAATGTTTCACAAAACTCTTACAAAGTACACTAACATCCAAAAACTACCTACCCTATGGGGTATGTCTAACAGTTTGAGCTGGAGGACACAGTGTCAGACTTCTCAAAACTTCCTAAATTGGAGCAGCTATAGTAGTACATATGGGCAGGTGGACACTGTGGATAGTCCAGGAGCTGATGGGCATGGTGAGATTTTACAGATAACATTTCGCAGATTGGTGCTGCAGCACAAGTGGTCAAAACACATGGTGGTATATGTAGTTGGAGTCATCGATTGCTGGATCATGTCCGCTGCACATCGATAAATGCCGACAGCATATGCTCTCAACATTTATCATTGCTCCAGCAGTTATGGTGAACTGCTGGTGCAATACCGCCCCCTGCAGATTCGCCGGCAAGTCGGCCGGCCCTGCAGATTTCTGGCAATGTCTGTCCGCCGCCTCAGAGCAGCTTCATAACTTGTGTTTCTGGTGAGCCTCCATATGGAGTTTTATAAATAGGCTTCTATATATTTAGTGTGTAGTTTTTTTTCTAACACTTTTTTCCATTGATCTCTATGGGGAAAACGGGCACGAACACGTTAAGTCAGAACTTGGCTTTTGTGCGTTATGGAGCTTATCGCACCATTCTGCACAACACAAGAAGGTTTTTTTTGTAACGTGTAATGGCAGCGCTATGGAAAGTGCAATACCGCTAAATTTTTAGAGTTATTTACACACCGGGTTTAGCGCACAACTTGTAATCTAGGTGTAATTATGTTATGGAAAATAACAATTTTAATGAACTTTGATTTTGGACAAATCATTTGTATCTTTTTTTTTCGTGACACCTCAGACCACCCATATTTGTTTTTGGCCCAATTTTCTTAACACAATTTAGGCACAAATTAAATGTATTTCACTTTTTTATGTAGATAAAATGATGTAGGGTAAACAGCAACCTAGAAGCAGCTGAACAGCAGCACAAATGGGCAGGGACCCAGAGCCATAGAATAGCTTTCGATACATGCAGAGTAGCAGAGAAGCTGCTTGACATGGCAGAATACAACAAGGTGTGGGGTATGTCTAACAGTTTGAGCTGGAGGACACAGTGTCAGACTTCTCAAAACTTCCTAAATTGGAGCAGCTATAGTAGTACATATGGGCAGGTGGACACTGTGGATAGTCCAGGAGCTGATGGGCATGGTGAGATTTTACAGATAACATTTCGCAGATTGGTGCTGCAGCACAAGTGGTCAAAACACATGGTGGTATATGTAGTTGGAGTCATCGATTGCTGGATCATGTCCGCTGCACATCGATAAATGCCGACAGCATATGCTCTCAACATTTATCATTGCTCCAGCAGTTATGGTGAACTGCTGGTGCAATACCGCCCCCTGCAGATTCGCCGGCAAGTCGGCCGGCCCTGCAGATTTCTGGCAATGTCTGTCCGCCGCCTCAGAGCAGCTTCATAACTTGTGTTTCTGGTGAGCCTCCATATGGAGTTTTATAAATAGGCTTCTATATATTTAGTGTGTAGCAGTGAGAAGCACAAGTGGGTATGAGGGCAGGTGAGCAGTCCTGGTGATATATAGACTTGAAAACTTGAAAAAGCAGTGGGCAAAGAACAGGAGGGCAGTCTGTGCACCTGGAGCACCACAGAAGACATGGCACATTGTAGTTTATGGAATAACACACACATTATTATTCTTTATTTATAAAGCACAGACAGATTCCGCAACGCTGCCCATGGGTACAAGGATAACAGTACAATGGAGAAACAGTACAATAAGACAAATACAGGGGGAACTGAGGGCCCTATTCCCGTGGAAACTTACAATCTAGATGGGTAGGAGGATGGGAAACAGGAGGTGGGAACTGCAAAGGTGAGAATGATAGTAGTGAGGAGATAGAGGGCAACTGTTAGTTAAGTGAAGTTAGTTTGTTAATAAGTCGGATGATAGGATTCCCTGAACAGAAAGGTCTTTAGGGAACGTTTAAAGGAGAGGTTAGGGGAAAGTCTGACAGCTCGAGGAAGTGCGTTTCAGAGGGTTGGTGCCGCACGAGAGAAGTCCTGTAGTCTAGCATGAGAGGAGGTGATGGTAGCGAATGCAAGAAGCATGTCATTGTTGGATCTTAGGGGACAGCAGGAGTATATTTGTTGATGAGTGAGGACAGGTATTTAAAATATGGGGAGGCGAAAGTGATTTTAAAATACTCCACTAAATCCAAAATGTAGAGAAAATAACTAATTGTGTAAACCATTTACTAATCTAGACAAGTCAGAAGACTTGCTTTAACCACAGAAACTCTCTGATTACACTGTTTCCAATGCAGCAAAGGATTCTGGGTGAGATATGCAAATGAGGTTCACAATGACTCATTTTTTTTACTTCTAGCCTGCTTTTTAAAGCAGACTTCCCTTTACGCCATAGCATTGCCGCATTACACAGCTCCTAAGCTTAGCTAGGGGTAGTACAGTGATTCAGACCAATCCCAGGACAGCTGTTTCATGGTTATTGCCACTCATCAGCAGGGAGTAGGTTGAATCACTGCTTGATAAAGTTGTTTTCTGGGGGAAATACAACAGCAATTTAAAATATGGGGAGATGAAAAGTGAGTTTAAAATCCTCCTCTAAATCCAAAATGTAGAGAAAATAACTCATTGTGTAAACCATTTACAAATCTAGACAAGTCAGAAGACTTGCTTTAACCACAGAAACTCTCTGATTACACTGTTTCCAATGCAGCAAAGGATTCTGGGTGAGATATGCAAATGAGGTTCACAATGACTCATTTTTTTTACTTCTAGCCTGCTTTTTAAGGCAGACTTCCCTTTTTTGCCATAGCATTGCCGCATTACACAGCTTCTAAGCTTAGCTAGGGGTAGTACAGTGATTCAGACCAATCCCAGGACAGCTGTTTCATGGTTATTGCCACTCATCAGCAGGGAGTAGGTTGAATCACTGCTTGATAAAGTTGTTTTCTGGGGGAAATACAACAGCAATTTAAAATATGGGGAGATGAAAAGTGAGTTTAAAATCCTCGTCTAAATCCAAAATGTAGAGAAAATTACTCATTGTGTAAACCATTTACAAATCTAGACAAGTCAGAAGATTTTAAATTGCTGTTGTATTTCCCCCAGAAAACAACTTTTTCAAGCAGTGATTCAACCTGCTCCAAGCTGATGAATGGCAATAACCACAAAACAGCTGTCCTGGGATTGGTCTGAATCACTGTACTACCCCTAGCTAAGCTTAGAAGCTGTGTAATGCGGCAATGCTATGGTGTAAAGGGAAGTCTGCCTTAAAAAGCAGGCTAGAAGTAAAAAAGTAAGTTATTGTGAACCTCATTTGCATATCTCACCGAGAATCCTTTGCTGCATTGGAAACAGTGTAATCAGAGAGTTTCTGTGGTTAAAGCAAGTCTTCTGACTTGTCTAGATTTGTAAATGGTTTACACAATTAGTTATTTTCTCTACATTTTGGATTTAGTGGAGGATTTTAAACTCATTTTTAGCTTCCCCATATTTTAAATTGCTTTTGTATTTCCCCCAGAAAACAACTTTATCAAGCAGTGATTCAACCTACTCACAGCTGATGAGTGGCAATAACCCCGAAACAGATGTCCTGGGATTGGTCTGAATCACTGTACTACCCGTAGCTAAGGTTAGAAGCTGTGAAATTCGGCAATGCTATGGCGTAAAGGGAAGTCTGCCTTAAAAAACAGGCTAGAAGTAAAAAAGTGAGTCATTGTGAACCTCATTTGCATATCTCACCCAGAATCATTTGCTGCATTGGAAACAGGGGTAATCAGAGAGTTTCTGTGGTTAAAGCAAGTCTTCTGACTTGTCTAGATTTGTAAATGGTTTATACAATGAGTTATTTTCTCTACATTTTGGATTTAGTGGAGGATTTTAAACTCACTTTTTGCCTCCCCATATTTTAAATTGCTGTTATATTTCCCCCAGAAAACAACTTTATCAAGCAGTCATTCAACCTACTCCCTGCTGATGAGTGGAAATAACCACGAAACAGCTGTCCTGGGATTGGTCTGAATCACTGTACTACCCCTAGCTAAGCTTAGAAGCTGTGTAATGCGGCAATGCTATGGCGTAAAGGGAAGTCTGCCTTAAAAAGCAAGCTAGAAGTAAAAAAGTGAGTCATTGTGAACCTCATTTGCATATCTCACCCAGAATCCTTTGCTGCATTGGACACAGTGTAATCAGAGAGTTTCTGTAGTTAAAGCAAGTCTTCTGACTTGTCTAGATTTGTAAATGGTTTACACAATGAGTTTTCAAATAGAGGCCATGTAGACATACATAATAGGCCAGAACCACAAACTTAAATACCCTTAATAATCATACCCCAATGCTAAACAGGTGTTTGTGAGCTGGACCACGCAGTCATGACTCTCAATGCTGTGTATCCTCCACCGGAGCACATTGCATTGTACGCTGACGTCATCAGCCAACACCGGTCACTATCTCTGACAGCCTGCATCGGATACCATGGCAACTGTGTAAACACACATATGCGGCACTGAGCGTAGAGAGTGAATTCGTGATCTGGGTCACGAATAGATTTCTAGAATAACAACACCAACAAATAATCCATAACACAAGTGTATAAAGTTACAAAATATAGTAAACAGTTAAATACAGCATTCATAATATAATAAACTGTATCAACAAAGCTTAGCCCTAATACTACATATCAATATGGTATCAATATGACCAATGGCAGAGCAGAGCTTTCATAAATAAGTACAACTCAACTGGGCAATTTGAGACATTAAACCCCCTTCATATCTCAAGGGATAGGTAGAATTTTTTTTAATTTTTAATTGGATGGAAGAAGATCCCCCAGTCTGTTTATTTATTAAAGCAACATTCATAGTCTTTATTGGTATTCAGTCCCCTCGGGGAGACTGTGTCTAGATCAAAAATCCACCTTGCTTCCAGGCTTAGAAGGGTCTGAGCCCTATCCCCACCTCTCCTGAGGTTAGGGACATGATCTATAAGCATTATTCTCAAAGATGATACAGAGTGACCAGCAGTCATGAAGTGCCTGGTGACCAGTTGGTTCGAGCAGCCCTTCTCTATTGCCTGACGTATTGCCAACTTGTGATTGGCTAGCCACTCCCTAAAGGAGGTCACCGTCTTCTCAATGTAGTAAAGGGAACAGGGGCAAATAATGGCGTAGGTGACATACTCAGACGTACAAGATAATCTATGCCTGATGGTATATCTCCTGTTAGTGTGCGGGTGATGGAAGCTGCAACCTGTGATCAGGTTATTACACATCATGCAGCTCCTACAGCAAAAACACCCCTGTTTCCCTGTAGGTAGCCATATCTTCTTCTCATAACAATGACTTGGATCAAAACATAGAAATATGTCATAGTGTCTGACTTCCGGTTGGAGGCGGGGCCGTCAGGTAGCTGCAGGTATCTGCAGGTGTCTCTGAAGCTCTGCGCCTCTATGTGAGGCCTAAGCCATCACCAACCCACGCTGTTTCCCTTGGCCATTGGGTCCCAGGATTGTGACCCGGCATTGGAAGTCTACACCTACAGCCTAATCGTGCACGGTGGCTGGTGCACGCCAAATTCCAGGAGCCTTCTGGTGTCCTATCGGCTAAACCTGCACCCTAACCGAAGGCTCTTGGCTGCCTCCCCACTGGACGAGTTACTGCTTACCTGGATGAGGATCAACCGAAGTGCCATTGCTGGCCTTACCGGAGCCAGTTTGCTTCTGTCCCTGGGTGCCTGGTTTCACCTGTGTCGGAGGAGAGCTGTGGTGGCCCACCTGGTTGGGCTATACCTTCTACAGCAACACCCGAGTCCCCTGGCTGTGACGGAGGGTGTGCTGTACACTTTGGGCTCTGCTCCGCTCCCAGAGTCTGTGGTCGGCTGCAGTTCTGTGTACGCGGAGATCTCGTAGCTTGGCTGGCTTGGCCATTCTGGTCGGTGGTCCCGCTGGGCCACTGTATTATCCTCCCCGAAGCATTGCCTCCTTTGGGTCCTCCACCACGTCATGCTACGGCGCCGATAGCCCGCAAGGAAGGCGGAAGCGCTGAGACTGTCATCATCCCTGCAGAAGCTGTGAAAGCGTGGGTGTCTGTATTTGAGGTACTGTTTTCTGTTTGCCCTTATGTTATGCAAGTGTCTTTGATCAAGCAGCTGAACTCAGGAAGTTAGGCAAGATTTTGATACCATGGAGTACAGGTCCAGCTAAAAACAGTAGCCCCAAGGCTGGTAATGGGCAGCTGCCCGCCTCTGTGTGCAGAGCACATACACTTTTTTGTAATCTGAGCTTTGAGTTCTGTGATAAGGGCCGGTGCACTCAGCGTCCTCTAAGACAAGTTGGTTAAACTGCACGACTGACCAGCCTGCCCAGGCGTTTGGCAGGACTTGAAGTGTACTTTACATATTATATACTAAACACTGTGTACAATAATATGGTTCTTATTATTTGGCCAGACTCCCTTAGCATGAAGTGTTTCCTAGGCGGATTCTGCAACAAGTGAAGTCCGATATTGAGTTCGGATTAATCTGGGGGACATTGTGTCACTAAGGAAGTTACTAGTGTTTCTATCTTTCTCCCTCCATTCATTCTTGTTAAATTGCTGACATATATTGGTCACGGTGTGTCATGTTCTGTCTCAGGATATCATGTGAGAGCCTCATTGTCTGGAACAGTTGCTTTAAAGGAAGATTAGTAGAAGCCATACTGATTGAAAATGAAAACAAATTTATTTAAACAACAAAATACTTTGTTTAAGCAAATACTTGCAGAATATTTAAATATGCTACTCAGGTATGTTAAGACCACATACAGCAGGAGTGAAAATAAAGAAAACTAGTAAGCAGAGATGCAGATTCAAAAAGGAAAGTCTTTCTCTTGGTAATAACTGAAATGTAAGATTTGCACAAGGCAGAAAACAACTTGCAAACTGGTAACAGGTTTAAAGGTAAAGTCTCTCTCCTTGTAATTGCTGAGTGCAGGAAATGCACAAGGCAGGAAACAAACTTGAAGATTGGTAACAGGTTTAAAGGTAAAGGCTTTCTCCTGGTAATACCTTGTAAACAGGTGCAAAGGAAAACTTTCTCCTGGCAATGGCCAAGTGCAGGAATTGCATAAAGCAGGAAACAAACTTGTAGATTGGTAACAGGTTTAAAGGTAAAGGCTTTCTCCTGGTAATACCTTGTAAACAGGTGCAAAGGAAATCTTTCTCCAAAGAAATACAGGAAACAGGTTCTGACTTGACAAAACAGATCCAATGTGAAGACACTAATGCAGACTAAAAGCCATCCTTAAATAGGGAGGTTTTGCACAGGGTTGGTTCTGATTAATTCCAGAATTGAGAACACATGTGTGTTGCACAGGTGTAATAACAAGTAAGGCAAATAGTTATTTATCAGATCTTTTAAGATCCATGCTATTGCTACAACTGGCTGTGGCTCAACATGTAAGCAAACAGAAATAGCAACCACAGAGCCACAGGTTCAAATCCCCACACAGCCCTTCTTAGCAGAATGCCTCCCAGACCTTTTCTTTTTCTTTTTCGTCTGGAGGCTTGGTTCATGACAGATGCCCCCTCCAAAGAGCGCACTTTGGGCGCTCAAAGCCTGTTCAAACATCTGAAGGTGGGATTTACGAACAAGTGTTCCATTTGAAGCCCTAATACAATCAGATGGAATGGATTCTTTGCTTGGAACAGCTGCCTGAGATTGGGGACCCTTAGAAGATATCCCTGTAGGCATAACAAGAGCTGAAAAACCAAGACAGTTTTGATTTAGAGGTTCCTGATTATACCCAGCAGCTTGCAATGGACTGGCTGATGGGCAGGGTACCTCCGGGTAGGAAAAGACCTCTCCTTCAGAGTCAAGGAATTCGTTATCTGGGTCATATCTGCCTGATGGGTAGAGTACCTCCGGGTAAGGTATGACCTCTCCTTCAGAGTCCAGGAATTCATTTTCTGTGTCATTTATATCCAATTCAACCATCTCATCCAATTCTTTCTCAGTCAATGAGTAGCTGGGTGAAGGTGGTACAAGGAGGTGTGGATCTTTAGAATTGGCAGAGTCTGATTCAGCTGGAAGGTTTGTCACTTTTATGTCTGATGAGTGACTTTTGTTAGCTGGATCACCAGCCAGGGCAGAAAAAAGGTAATGTGCAGGATTTCCAGGAGGTATTTTTGCAGAGTTCCCCAATGTGGTTGATGCAGAAACAGACGCAGTGGTATGGGTAATGGATGTAGTTGGAGTTGTACTCCCAATGACCATCTGTTTCAAATCAGGTACCATTTCTTGAAGCGTGTTAGAAACGGTTGTTTGTAGAATAGATGTATTCTCCATAGCTGGGTCATCTCCAGGGGTATCATACAGTTTGCTAGTGGAAGTATAATTTGTTCCCTTAACATCAGAGTTCATTTTCAACTTGGCTGTATCTTGACTTGATCCTCTAGGAGGTCTTACTGGACACCCTGTGATGCGGTGACCAGGTCCCCCACAATAGAAACAGAGGTTAAGTTGTCTTCGCCGAATTTTCTCCTCTTCTGTTAAGGGTTCTTTAAAACCTTTCCTTGTTTGGGAGGTAACTTTAGACAAGGTTTCGGTTGGGAGAGATAACATTTCCACCAGCTCCATAAAGTTAATGAGTATGTCCTTAATAAACTTTAACACTGAATCCAATACAGCAATAATCCCAGAGGGCTCTCTTTTAAGGTCTTCACATTCTGTCATGTTCTGTCTCAGGATATCATGTGAGAGCCTCATTGTCTGGAACAGTTGCTTTAAAGGAAGATTAGTAGAAGCCATACTGATTGAAAATGAAAACAAATTTATTTAAACAACAAAATACTTTGTTTAAGCAAATACTTGCAGAATATTTAAATATGCTACTCAGGTATGTTAAGACCACATACAGCAGGAGTGAAAATAAAGAAAACTAGTAAGCAGAGATGCAGATTCAAAAAGGAAAGTCTTTCTCTTGGTAATAACTGAAATGTAAGATTTGCACAAGGCAGAAAACAACTTGCAAACTGGTAACAGGTTTAAAGGTAAAGTCTCTCTCCTTGTAATTGCTGAGTGCAGGAAATGCACAAGGCAGGAAACAAACTTGAAGATTGGTAACAGGTTTAAAGGTAAAGGCTTTCTCCTGGTAATACCTTGTAAACAGGTGCAAAGGAAAACTTTCTCCTGGCAATGGCCAAGTGCAGGAATTGCATAAAGCAGGAAACAAACTTGTAGATTGGTAACAGGTTTAAAGGTAAAGGCTTTCTCCTGGTAATACCTTGTAAACAGGTGCAAAGGAAATCTTTCTCCAAAGAAATACAGGAAACAGGTTCTGACTTGACAAAACAGATCCAATGTGAAGACACTAATGCAGACTAAAAGCCATCCTTAAATAGGGAGGTTTTGCACAGGGTTGGTTCTGATTAATTCCAGAATTGAGAACACATGTGTGTTGCACAGGTGTAATAACAAGTAAGGCAAATAGTTATTTATCAGATCTTTTAAGATCCATGCTATTGCTACAACTGGCTGTGGCTCAACATGTAAGCAAACAGAAATAGCAACCACAGAGCCACAGGTTCAAATCCCCACACAGCCCTTCTTAGCAGAATGCCTCCCAGACCTTTTCTTTTTCTTTTTCGTCTGGAGGCTTGGTTCATGACACGGTGTTACATTGATGCATATGTTACTGCAACTATTTTGTTGTTGTTTTGTTTTTTGCTTTGTTTCTGAGTTTTTTTTTTTTCATTATTGCATAATACTAGACAGGTTACTTTCACAGAGTATTAGATATGTTTCAATTTTTTTATGTTATTTAGCATAACAGCTGCAGAAAAAATACCCTGTTTTTTTATGCTGATGTAACAAAACCTGCTCTAGTGTTATTTAAAATTTTGCATAGCTGTTGTTATTCTAGGTTTCACAAGATCTTTTGTTAGGGTTGACCTGTCTTTTTGTTTGTATATAATTATTAGGGCCACATACACTGGGTAGGTAACTCATTCACATCCTTTCTGAATGTATTTTGGTTTCTAATTGGTTGGTATATTAGGTCAGAATTTTAGTTAAGTTTAGGAACTTGTAGCTAATTCCAAGGTTTCACTAGTCACGTTAGCAGTATTTGCATTATTATATGTCATTTTTTCTCAATTTCTTTCTTTTTTTTTTTTTTTTTTTTTTCGTTTTTCAATAAACTTAGACCAAATTAAACTGGGGCCACCACACATAATAGAAACACAAGCTTGTTAAGAAGCGTTCCCTGCATACTTGGCTTTGTGTGGGACGCCTAAGAGTTATAGCTACATATTAATAGTAGCACACACACTTTTAAGAGGTACTTTGTTTAGGGGTACTGTATTCTTTGATAGCTTTTAAAAACGCTATCACATATATAAAAAGTCATTAAGCTATCAAATTCACCACATTTTGCACAAGTATAAGCACTACGGATAGCACTTTTCTACAAAAAAAAAAGAAAAAGGAAAGGGAAAAAAAGGGTGAACTTTTATTTTTATTTTTAGAAGCACAAGCACTTTAGTAGTCTTTAGGACTTAGATTCTCACTTTCCCTGTATATATTTGGCTAACAGTACATAAAGTTCTGTAATTTGATCAGGATTGGTAGCACTTTTATGAGTAGGTAACCACACATAGACAAAAAATAGAGTAAAAAATAGGTCACAACTGTGTAGGTTCCAATACACCGTGTCTGCCTCAGGACTCCGACACGCTTTATTCCTTGATTTTCTTTCTTTCTTTCTTTCTTCCTTTTTTTTTTTTCCTTCTCCTTATTCAAATATCTGTAACATTATATCTAAAGTTTTGGGTTTTTTTGGTTCATGGATAGATACATGCTCCAAAGGAGTTCACCTTCCAATATGCCCCCTAAACCTAAAGACAAAAAAGGGAGTAGCATGACTCTGGACTCTAGCATCGATATTCCCCCGGAGAAAGGGACCCCCATAGGTAATAGTATGACAGAATATGCAGCTGAAGTTGCCAAAATCCTGCTCCCTCAATTTGACTTGATTAAATTTGAGATCAGGAATGAGATATCCAATCTTACGGTGGAGGTCCGGCAGTTTTCAGCAAGACTAGATTAAGTTGAAATCAGAGTTTCAGATCTAGAAGATAGGCTTAATATTCACAACCCGACCTTAGATACGCACAGCAAAACGATCGCAGCGCTACAAGCTAAGATCGAAGATCTTGAGGATAGCTCAAGACGTAATAATCTAAAAGTGATAGGCCTCCCCGAATTGCCCGAATTTCCAGACTTAATGAATTTTGTATCTAATACATTACCCAAGGCACTGCAGATTCCAGCTCCTGCCACTCCCTTTCAGATAGAGAGGGCCCATAGAATAGGGCCGCGCAGGGAACACACCGTGGGCCAGAGACCGAGGCCAGTGATATTCAAATTTGTTAACTTCCAAGACAAATTATTATATCTTAAGCATTACAGGAAATGTAATCCTTTTGTCTTGGATTCACACAAGTTACTAATCTTTCAAGATTTTTCCTCTGAAACCCTATCTAAGAGAAGAGACATGTCTTTCTTCTATGGTAGATTGCAGAGGGAAAGCTACAATATCAAACTTTTCTACCCTGCAAAGTTAGTGGTACTCAAAGAGGGAATTTCTCATACATTAAATAATGTCTTGGAAGCTGAGAATTTCTGTTGAGAAGCGGGTGTTCCTTAAAATAACCTGATTCAATAGCACTGATTTATTCAGAAGTTATTTATGTGGTTTATGTGTTTGGGGTTTTTTTTTTTTCTCTCGCCCCCTCCCCGTATCTTCCTCCACGCCCATGCTGCCCTTGGCCCATCGCCCTCAGTAGGCTTCCCCCTCCTCATGTATATGTCGATAGCTATTAGGACTTGATGGTCTCTAAGTTTAACTTATTATCTTGGAATGTTGGCGGCATAACCTCCCCAATTAAAAGGAAATCCATAATAAAATACTCGGGGAAATTCAACCACAATATAGTTTTTCTTCAGGAATTACATCTTAAACCTCCAGAAATTCCTAAACTTAGAACTAAATTGGTTGGGGAGGTTATAGCCACACCTTCCACAACTAGGAAGAGGGGGGTCGCCATTTTACTGAATCGGAAATTGGATTATCAAATAATTAATACTGAAGCGGACCCTGAAGGTAGATTTCTGATCTTGGAGATTGAGATCAAAAAGATCAAATATATACTGTGTAATATTTACGGCCTTAATCAAATTGATCAGAATTTTTGGGCGGCCTTAATGGTCAGGCTACATAGATTCATAGGGCAGAATTTAATCACAGCGGGTGATTTTAATTTGACAGCAGATGCAACTCTGGATTGCTCTAAAAAAAGATCCCTTAACAGCAGAGGTAGAAAAGTTCACATCTTCCAAAAATTCTGCTCTCAGCTGGGTTTAGTAGATATTTGGCGGGTACAGAATCCGGATGCGCATGTATTCACATGCATATCTCAAGCTCAGCAAGCATTCTCCAGGATTGACTACTTTCTGGTTTCCGACTCGCTACTAAGATGGGACTGGGTGACTAAAATCGAAGACATAGTTGTATCCGATAACGCTGCCATCTCGTTGAGCTGCAGACCCAGTAGTCAGAATTCAGGGAATAAGTATATATATTTCCCTAGATTTTTAAGTAACAATGCCAGCTTCCAAAATTGGTTACGAATCAAGTGGGCAGACTATCTTAAGAATAATGCTAACTATCTGGATAAAGTTGAAGTGTTTTGGGAGGCCTCTAAGGCCGTTCTACGCGGGGAAATTAAATTGTATACGATACAATTGAAGAAGAAATGTAGTCAGGTGGCTAGACAGTTCGCTAATCAAGTAAAACACTCTTTTAGAGCATACCTAAACAATTCTAGCAAAGGACATTGGGATGCCTAAGTAAGGGCCAAGGCACTTCGGGATATGCATATTAAGCAGAATAGTGCCCAAGAAGAGCTTAGAACCAAAGCCCGATATAACGGTTTTGCAGGCAGATCCGCTAAATTTTTAGCCAGAATAACCAAATCCTCCCCAAGGCAGGCAATCTCTGCCATTAAACAAGGTACAAAGAGGTTTACGAGTCACCTCAACATTGAACGAGTGTTCTTTGAGTTTTTTCAAGACTTGTACAAACCAGATTCACCTAACTTAGGACAGAAAAGAGAATTCTGGTCGAAGATTAAGACCCCTAGACTGGCGTCGGAAGCTAGGGATTCTATTAATGCCCCTATCTCTGAGGAGTTGATTATATCAGCAATTAAGAACGCTAAACCTAATAAAGCGGCCGGGCCGGACTCATTTCCCATTGAATTCTACTGAATATTACAAACCCAGGTGATTCATATCTTAGAAACATAGAAACATAGAATTTGACGGTAGATAAGAACCAAAAAGGCCCATCAAGTCTACCCATATTACATGTTACTTTTTCCTTAGGATAGCCTTATGCATGTCCCAGGCATTTTTAAATTCCTTTACAGTCTTTGTGTTTACCACCTCAAATGGAAGTTTATTCCATGAATCCACCACCCTTTCTGTAAAAAAATGCTTCCTCAAATTTCTCCTGAATCTACTACCCTCTAACTTTAGATTGTGACCCCTTGTTTTGGCATTTATTTTTTTGTGAAAAATGCTTTCAGCTTCTATTTTATTAAGTCCCTTCATATATTTGAAGGTTTCTATCATGTCACCTCTTTCCCTTCTATCCTCTAAACTATACATATTTAGATCATAGAGTCTTTCTTTGTATGTTTTATATTTTAGACCATGTACCATTTTAGTAGCCCTCCTTTGGACAGCTTCTAGTTTATTTATATCTGTCTTAAGATATGGTCTCCAGAACTGTACACAGTATTCCATATTTGGTCTAACTAATGATCTGTAAAGTGGCATAAGAACCTTGCTATTTCTGCTAATAAAACCTCTTCCAATGCAACCAAGCATTTGACTGGCCTTGCTGGCTGCACTGCGGCATTGTGTACCAAATTTTAAATCATCTGAAATAATAATTCCCAAATCCCTTTCTTCTTTAATTACAGTCAGTAATGTACCATTGAGACTATAATTGGCCTTTGGGTTTTTGGATCCTGTATGCATAATTTTGCTCTTGGTAATATTAAATTTCAGATCCCATTTATTTGACCAGTCCTCTAGTTTATTAATATCACAGTTCATTTGATCAACTCCTCCTGGAACATCTACCCTGTTACAAATTTTTGTATCATCAGCAAACAAGCAAACCTTCCCCTTAAGCCCACTTCCAATATCACTTATGAACATGTTAAACAAAACAGGCCCAAGAACTGACCCTTGGGGAACACCACTAGTAACTGATGCCTCATTTGAATGTACTCCATTAATTGAAACTCTCTGTCGTCTATCTTTAAGCCAGCATTCTACCCACTTAACAATCTTAGCATCTATTCCAAGGCAATACATTTTGTGAATAAGTTTGTTGTGTGGGACGGTGTCAAATGCTTTGCTAAAGTCTAGATATGCAACATCTACGGCTCCTCCCTGGTCTATTATTTTAGTTACATGGTCAAAGAAATCAATTAGATTAGTCAGGCATGATCTTCCAGCAGTGAAACCATGCTGTCCTTTGTCTTCTAAGTTGTTTGTCTGAATGAAAGATACAAGTCTTTCCTTTAAAAGAGTTTCCATTAATTTCCCTGCAATTGAGGTCAAACTGACTGGCCTATAGTTAGCAGAATCTTCCCTACTACCCTTTTTATGAAGAGGGACTACATTGGCAATTTTCCAGTCTTTTGGAACAACTCCTGTTAGAAGTGACTGATTAAATAAATCAGCTAATGGAGTAGCTATTACGGATCGAAGTTCTTTTAGAACTCTTGGATGAATATTATCTGGACCCACAGCCTTATTAACTTTTATTTTTGATAAAGCCCTTGAAACCTCTTCCTCTGTAAAAAGAAAAGTACTACTCACATTATTATTTACAGTAACATCCCTTAATAGAATCTCACTATCTTTACCATCTGTTGTAAAGACTGAACAAAAGTAATCATTTAAACAGTTTGCTATTTGTTTATCTTCTTCCAATACTCTATCCTCATTCTTGAGTCTAACTATCCCTCTGTTAGTTTTTCTCTTTTCACTAATATATCTAAAGAAGGTTTTGTCACCGTTTTTTACAGATTGTGCTATTTTCTCTTCTGCATCAGCTTTAGCCTTTCTGATTAACTGCTTTGTCATCTTTTGATGGGTTCTCCATTTTTCTTTATCCTCTTCTGAGCCAGTGAGTTTGAATTTTTTATAGACTGTCTTTTTTGTCTTAACTGCATGTGCTACTTCTCTTGAAAACCATATTGGTTTTCTTTTTCTTTTACTTTTACAAACAAGCCTAATACAGTGTTTAGTTGCATCTAGAATAGCATTTTTAAAATATCCCCACTGTTCTTGTACTCCTGTAATCTGTGCCATCCCTTTTAGGGATTCATCTAGGTACCTGCCCATGTAAGAAAAATCAGTTGATCTAAAGTCTAAGACTTTTGTTTTACTATGGTTGCTTAGTACCTTTGCCTGAATATTAAACCATACAGACTGATGATCACTAGAGCCTAAGTTCTCACCCACAGACACCTCAGATACTATATCACTGTTTGTAAGTACTAAATCTAATATAGTTCCTTTTCGTGTTGGTTCTTTTACTAGTTGCTCAAGAGATTCCCCTTGTAAAGATTCCAGGATATATTTACTTCTAGTTGATTTGGCAACAGGTACTTCCCAGTCTACATCAGGCATATTAAAGTCCCCCACTACAATAACATTGCCCTTCATTGTAATTTTGGCTATTTCATCAATTAATAAATTGTCTGATGCTTCATCCTGTAATGGTGGTCTATATACTACTCCTATTCTAAACACCTGTTTCCCTTCAGTTTCTATAGTTACCCAAACACTTTCTACATTGTCATTTTTTTCTACAATTTCAGTTACTTTAATATTGTCTTTCACGTACAAAGCAACTCCGCCCCCTTTTTTACCTACTCTATTTTTTTTAAACAAGATGTAACCAGGTATGACTGTTTCCCAGTCGTGAGAGTCATTGTACCATGTCTCTGTTATAGCTACTAAATCCAATTTATCTTGAATCATTATTGCAGTAAGTGTAGGTAATTTACTTACTAAACTGCGAGCATTTGTGCACATTGCACGTAGAATATTTTTAGAATTCTCAAATCCTTTTGCATGGTTAATACAACCCCTAGCGTATCTTGTCTACGCTATTTAATTTCTATTGCTCAGATAATACCAAGTGTTCAACTTCTTTTGCCGCTGCAAATATTACGCTAATCTTAAAAAAAGGGCAAGGACCCTGAGCTTCCAAGTTCTTTTAGACCTATTTCAGTCCTTAACACCGACTACAAATTATTAGCAACCATTATAGCTTCCAGATTGAAACCTTACATTGGGGAAATAATTCATGAGAACCAATCCGGATTTTTGCCCGGTCGGAACCCTGTGAGAAATACCAGGAAATTATTAGTCATCATTGAGTCTTTTTGGAAATAATATAAGGCCACTTCTAACGAGATCCTAGACAGGGCCATTCTAACGGTCGACGCAGAGAAGGCTTTAGATCGGGTTAGTTGGGATCATCTTTTTTTACCCTAGATAAGTTCGGACTTTCCGGGTTTTTTCACAATTATATTAGGTTAATCTATAGCGCCCCTTCATCATCGGTCATGATTAATAATGTGACCTCCCAACGATTCGTTATGCACAGAGGGACCAGACAGGGGTGTCCACTCTCTCCCTTATTATTTAACATCAGTTTGGAACCTCTGGCCATACGATTACGTCAAGAGCTTGAAGGCATATCATTGGCAGGTGAGAAATTGGTTCTGCTATTATATGCAGATCACCTATTGATATGTCTATCTAATCTTATGGTCTCTCTGCCAATCCTCCAGGATATTATCCATGAGTTTGGCGAGATTTCTGGATTCAGATTTCTGGATTCAGGGTCAATGCCCTGAAGTCAGAATTAATGTGGCTCTATAGAAAGCCTTCATGCTCTGTGAAACACCCCTTTGTGGAAGTCTCTCAGATTACCTATTTAGGTCTTCATATTTCTAGAAACCCGGAGGACTGGTATAAGTTGAACCACGGGCTTGGGGTTATGCGTTGTAAAAAAATATTGAAAGAATGGACTTTGCTGCCTATCTCTTTATCTGCTCGTGTAATACTAATTAAATCAATTATTTTTCCCAAACTTATGTATATTTTTCAAAACATCCCTTTGTTTCTGCACAATAAAGACATTGCTATATATATTAGCGCTTGCTCTAGATTTCTGTGGAAAGGTGGCAAACCACGGATTGCCTCCCATCACCTAATGAATTCCAAGTTGACAGCTGGACTCGCACTTCCTAATATCCAGACTTACAACCTAGATTTGCGCTGGACTGGATAACGGGTAAAGATCAGATTTCTGCTTTTGATTGGGAGTCGCGGTTAGTGGCCCCTTTCAATTTGAATGCTTTATTACATTGCCCAGTGACCTCTATCCCTTCAAATATATTCTGTTTGTCCACTTTTAGGAATATTATAATTGCATGGCAGAGGCTCTGTACAGAGTTAGAGTATTCACCGTATCTCTCACAATATCTACCCATATGCGGTAACCCCAATTTCTGCCCTGGACTCTCAAGTCAGATATTTAAAGATTGGGATTTGAAAGGCTTAAAAGCTATGAGTCAATTTTTGGGAGCAGATGGGTACCCATTAACCTATGCCGAAATTGCAAAAAAAATGTAATCTAGGGGCTCGTGAATTCTATGCCTACCTTCAAATTAGGCATTTTCTTCAGGAGTTGAACAAGAACTTCGGAAATAATTGGTCTTTGAGTGAATTACAATCCAGGATTTCCTTTTATGCCTCTGGGAAATTTGAAATTTCTCCACTATACCTACTTGCAATTCAGAAACCTTCGGATCGGCAGGTAGGCGAGATGGTTTCTAAATGGTCCATTCAATTCCCAGATATAGATAAGCAATCTATTGTTGGAAGCTTTAAAATCATTCAACAGAGCTGGGTCCCTACTACTTAGAGAGAATCTCAGATAAAAATTGGGCTCAAGAGGTACTTTACCCCAGGATTGCTTTCAAAATGGTATAATGCAAGGATTCTATGCTCTAGATGCTTGATGATGGATGCAGATCTATTCCATTGTTTGTGGGGTTGTCCAAAAATTCTACAATTCTGGAGCAAGATATCATATTGGATGAGCACCGTCTTAAAACTGGAACACGAGCTATCTCCCATTGAGATTTTTTTTCTGGTGAGATATCAAGGATTAAAAAAATATTATCGCCTTATAAATACAATAATATTAACAGGGCGCAACCTCATCCTTAAACTATGGAAGGCACGCTCTGCACCTACACTGGTTCAACTTAAAGCGGCCGTAGTTAGCCAATTCACAACAGAGCAGTTTAACATGCCCTTCCCGTATGATCAACACTTGCTGGCGTTCTTCAGAAAATGGGAGAAATTTATAAGATCCCTGCCTCCAGTATATAAAAAAAAAATGATTAAACCATTCAGGGAATCCGAATTCGTTTTGACAAATATCTTGGCAGGGCACTTTCCTGGGGACTGGGCAGGGGATGTGGAGTGAGGGGTTACGGGGGGTTTTGTGCCTAGTTGATATTTTGGTCGAGTGATTAATGTGTTCCTCTTCTTGGCCGGGTAATCCTGCTTTGGTCTGTGTTTTTTGTCTATGAAGGCAGAATTATTTAGGGGTAATATGTTAAAAACTTTATTGCTTTGTTTTAAAAAAAAAAAAAAGAGAGAAAGGAAGAGAGGGAAAGGAAGGGAGAAGGAAATAGGCACATTAGCGTAGAGTGTGTTGGAATCAGCTACTTGCACCTGAGGCTGCGCGCCATTACTATTACCCCCTATTTAGCATAACCAGTGTATTAGATTGTGTATGCGGTAACTCTGTTGCGACAGTTAGTGACTGCTATGTATTTTGGTGTATTATATTTTTTTCTTATTTTCACTGTCTCTGTGTTTTATTATATTATGTAAATGACCTGACAGTGAAATTTATGTATTGCTACTCTGTTTTGATATAAATAAAGTATTTAAGAACAAAAACAAAAAACAAACAAAAAAAACAAAAAACAAACAGTGAGTTGGATCATTGAGCACCAGTAAATCATGTAAGTTCTTTGCCCTCTTATATACCAACAACCGGGATGGAGGGCAATCATAAAATGGGAGACTAGTGTCCTTAGAGATAATGCTCCAATTATTTTTGATCATGGTGGCCACAACCTGTGAACGGTTGTCTTTGATTTGCTGTTGTTTTCTGACAATCAGACCCTCCTGGGACCATTGTTTCGCAGTCCTATACTGCTGGGTATTCAGTTATTCGGGATATCCTCATTGTAGAAATTGTTGTGCCATCTCAGCAAGTTGAATCTTCTTGCAGGAATCTTCTGTGTTGTTACAAACGACCCGCAGGAGCTGCGAGTAGCTGACTCCATTTTTTTTTTTGAAAGATGGATGGTAACTACTGTAATGCAGAATAGAGTTTTTATCTGTATCTTTCTGAAATAGGGTGGTTTGTAAAGTGTATACCGTTGTAGTTGGGGCCTTAAAGATCTCCAAACCAAAAAAAAATATTTTATGTGTATCCCATTCAATTTTAAACCTGATGTAGAGTCCAAGGTGTTTAACTGGTTGAACCACTCCAAAAGAGCTTCTGGAGTGTCCCTCCAGATTAGAAAGACATCATCATTATACCTGCAGTAAAATCTGAGTCCTGCTTTGGAAAAATATTGCACTGCTCATACATAGCCATATAGATGTTGGCATACAATGGGGCCATTGTGATGCTGACCTGCAGGAGCTGCAGAAGACTCCAACTAACATTTTTAATAAGTTATTACATCTTGAAAATAAATAAATAGATTTTTATTTACCTGCAGTTTATCTTTCTAAATGTCACAAACTTAAATTTTTCCTAGAGGGTTTAGGGTTAAAAATATACCCACCCTAGGACGCACTAACTTTGAGTTCTGCAGGAGGTGTTGTGGGATCTTGAGCAAATGCTCACATGATCTTATGCTTCTTGTCATAGAAGGCGTTTCTAGACTTAAATGTTTTTGTGAAACAAGAGATTGCTGTTTTTATGGACACACTCATGAATGTTCTCACTGCTGACACGGGGACTGACTGGTTATCAAAACTTAAGACCCAAATAGAAAAGTACAAACAGGACCTACTGACCTTTAAGAACAAAAAGTTTGTGACAGTAGAGAATGACTATAGAGATCAAAAGGTTTACAGATGGTTATACAGAAAGGATAATACCCCTACTTATGGTCGTAGAAGATCCTTTAACAAAAACAGAAGGGTAAATTTCACCACTGTAGATAGTAGTGGAGGTAATTCCTCTGATGGTGATACACTGACAATGACACAACCACAAACACAAACAGGTGTGATTACTAGATCAACACAGTAGCCCCTTTACCCCAGGGTCTGGACACAGATACTTCAGGAAGGGGGGGCGGGGGCGCAAAAAGAAAGACCGCCCCAAAGAAGACGACCAATAGTATTCAATCTCAGCTCACAGATTTCAACAAATGATGACCTGAGCATATTTAATAAAGGTTTGTCGTTTGTCCCCAAACCCAAATGTAATTTGTTTGAGTTGAATGTGAATATGAGTAGGTTTCAAAGACAACTGAAACTGAAGGATTTCTTCAGAGATAAAGGAGAATATGTGTCTAAACCCTTTAAAGCTTCTAGCATCTTTGAACCCACTAATGCCTACACATCGATAAAAACTTTTAACCACATTTGTATTTCCATCCTATCTGACATACACAAAGCCATCCCTCCTAGCAGGGATAATTTGATCAAAGCTGAAAGAAGTGCTATCCAATAACTATCTACTGATAGTGACATAGTCATCAGGCCTGCAGACAAGGATGGAGACACAGTGATACTTAATTACACACAGTGCAGGGATGGAGCACACAGACAGCTGTTAGATGGTATTACATACTGTAAATTATCAGTCAATTGATGAGTTCCTAAGTCTGGCACATATGGCTAATGTCATTGATGATGATGCATTTGGTTTCCTTAAGGTCAATAAACCCATTTTCCCCATTTTGTACCTGTTACCAAAGGTGCACAAGTCACTGGAGAACCCCCCTGGCTGACCCATTGTTTCCGCCAGGGGATCGCTTCTACCACCGCTTGCTGAATATGTTGACTTCTTTTTGCAACGGGTGGTCATATTTAAGAGACTCATTCAAACTTATCAATCTGTTGAAAAATGTGGGACCCATTCTAGACACTGATATACTTGTCACTATGAACGTTTTGAGTCTGTACACAGTTATATCTCACCAACATGGTATATAAATGGTCAAGCAAATGCTTATCCACAATGAACACTACTCAGGTCCCCCCATTGAATTCTTGCTACATCTGATGGAGTTCTGCTTGGAAAAGATTTTTTTTAGGTTTGAGAACTACTATTTCTTACAAACCTTGGAGACTGCGATGGGGTCCAATATGGCCCCATCGTATGCTAACATATGTATGGCTATGTATGAGCAGTGCAATATTTTTCTAAAGCAGGACTCCATCAGATTTTACCACATGTATATTAATGATGTCTTTCTAATCTGGAGGGACACCCCAGAAGCTCTTCTAGAGTGGTTCAACCAGTTAAACACCTTGGACACTACCATTAGGTTTACAATCAAATGGGATACATATAAAATCAATTTTTTGGATCTGGAGATCTTTAAGGTCCCAACTACAATGGGATACACTTTACAAACCATTCTATTTCAGAAAGATACAGATAAAAACTCTATTCTGCATTACAGTAGTTACCATCCATCTTTCCAAAAAAATTAAGTCAGCTCTTCGCAGCTCCTGCGGGTCGTCTGTAACAACACGGAAGATTCCCGCAAGAAGACTCAACTTACTGAGATGGCACAATGCTTTCTACAATGAGGATATCCCAAAGAACTTATTACCCAGCAGTATAGGACTGCTAAGCAAAAGACCAAGGAGGGTCTCATTGTCAGAAAACAACAGCACACCGAAGATAACCATCTGAACTGTGTTACCACATTCACACCTGGTTCACAGGTAGTGGCCACTACAATAAAAAATAATTGGTGCATTATCTCTAAGGACACTAGTCTCCCATTGTATGATTCCCCTCCACCCCAGTTGGTGTATAAGAGGGCAAAGAATTTACATGATTTACTAGTGCTCAATTATCCAACTCATTGTTATGAGAAGAAGATATGGCTACCTACAGGGAAACAGGGGTGTTTTTGCTGTGGGAGCTGCCTGATGTGTAATAGACTGATCACAGGTTGCAGTTTCCAACACCTGCACACTAACATGAGATATACCATCAGACATAGATTATCTTATACATCTGAGTATGTAATCTATGCCATTATTTGCCCCTGTTCCCTTTACTATATTGGGAAGACGGTGACCTCCTTTAGGGAGGGGCTAGCCAATGACAAGTCAGCAATATACATCAGGCCATAGAGAAGGGCCACTCTGACCAACCGGTCGCCAGGCATTTCATGACTGCTGGTCACTCGGTATCATGTTTGAGAACGATGCTTATAGATCATGTCCTTCGTCTCAGGAGAGGTGGGAATAGGGCTCAGATTCTTTTACGTCTGGAAGCAAGGTTGATTTAGACACAGTCTCCCCAAGGGTACTGAATACCAATATAGACTATGCATGTTGCTTTAAGAAATAAAAGGACTGCAGGAATCTTCTTCCATCCAATTAAAATTTAAAACATTTCTACCTAACCCTTGAGATATGAAGGGGGTTTAATGTCTCCAATTACCCAGTTGGGTTGTACTTATTTACGTTAGGTCTGCTCTGCCATCGGTCACATTGATACCATGGGGTATAGATTTGTCCAGTAGTATTAGGGCTTAGTTTTGTTGATACAGTTTACTATATTAGGAGGCTGTATTTATCTGTTTACTATATTTTGTAACTTTATACACGTGTGTTATGGATTATTTGTTGGTGTTTTTATTTTAGCAATCTATTCATGACCCAGATCATGCATTCACTCTCTACGCTCAGTGCCGCATATGTGTCTTTACACAAGTACCATGGTATCCGATGCAGGCTGTCAGAGATAGTGGCCGGTGCTGACTGATGATGTCAGCGCACAGCGTGATGTGCTTTGTTGGAGATGATTGTATCTCAATGTAAAAGCCCTTTAACTGCCTTTTTGTTTTTTTCTAACACCTGAGACATCATATCTTTGAGCCCTTATAACTTTTGTGTGCAATATTTTTTTTGTATTGTTTATTAGGTGGTGGTATTATGTGTGTAACTTTACTTTGTAATGTATTTTGATCTGTTTTATGCAACTTTTTAGTTTTCATATGTTCATCAGAGCTCTGAAGTCACATTAATCATAGTAGTGTAAATAGCAATTGTGTTTACTCTCAACTCGTAATACCAGCGGTAAGCCCAACAAGTGCAAAACTTCACAATAAACCCCAAATGTTTGCTCTTTACACGTAATCTGGCCCTTTTGTGGGTAAAGTTGTTAAAATTGAGAGGGAACTTGCCTGTGTTGGAATTCCCTGTTTTGAGCTGTGCGATACTACTATAGCCTACCTTTCCCACATAGGTCACTTTGTCTTGCACATCCATAGAAAAACACAGATAAGCTGTGTATAAAAATATGCCATTAATGTTACATTTAAAGGAACATACAGCCACAGCTTTCAAAATATAAATATTAGCACTTTTTGGTCACACCTCTGTCAGCTGTAGAGCTCAATTTACTTTTATCATCCTCTTATCTCATTATCTTATTTTTACAGTTTTTCACAGTTAGACAGTGCTGGGTCATGTGTTCCATATAGATAACATTGTGCTCAATCCTGTGGAGTTACCTATGAGTCAGCACTGAGTTCCAGGAGCCCAGGAAGGCCGGTGATGTTCTGCTGTTGACGCCAGCATTTTAGCGCATGTCTGTGACACATTATTTAAACATTAATTATACATTTAGCAACATATCTTCAAAGTTATAATAGAAGGTTTATTATTTATAGAATAGTTTATTATATAGAATTATTTAGGTTAGCTCTGATGTAGGTGTAGGCGGTAGGTAGGACATAGCAAGGTGAAGCAGGGGGAGTGTACATTAGGCGTGATGTAGATAAAGGCGTTCAGGGAGAGTTAGCAGGGCATGCTAGTGGTAGTAGCCTGCACTTTGCTTCAGACACATCAACTGGAGATCGATATTAATCAACTAAAAGGGACATGGCTGGATAGTGGGTTTGCCTGCTGGGAATCAAATTGATAAAAAATTAAAGGAGGGACTGCTCCTTAAAAGGAATGCAACCAATACGACAAAATCTGTGTTTTTTTGCATCTGACAAAATCACAATGCACATTTCTACATTTAAATATCAATTGTTTTCTTTAACACTTTAACAGTAAACGTAGAAAAATAAATACAAACATGGTCATTTTGTACCCTTAGCTTGAAGAAGCTTAGCAAAACCCAGCAAATATAAATGTAGCATATCACATTATGAAAACAAATTTCATGGTGCAGACTTACCAATTTTCTTCCATCACTTTTTATACAAAGTTCTTGCTCAATAGTACATTGTAATTAGAAAACAAAAGGACAATTTGCTATGCCAAAGTAATATGGCTCTTGACTCTCTTTAATCTAACCCTATTCAAACACAACATTTCTTTATAATGATAATCAAGTGCAATGTTGGCAATGCGGTGGTGAAGTCATGCTGTTATTGGCTTTCATTAGGGAGACAGCGCCACTCGCCGGCATTGGACGGACATGCCCCTTTTCTTAAAATATCTTGACAGACCTTTGGGCTTTCAAGGCCGACAAAGCCATTGAAGCAGTTTCCTGATGGTCTGTTGAGGCTTTAAATATCGGGGCCCAAGTGTGAAGTGAAAGCAAACTTAGAGGCAGGGATTTAAATCGTGTTCCTAAGCCATCCCCTAATGAATCAACTAAAAGGGTCATGGCTGGATAGTGGGTTTGCCTGCTGGGAATCAAATGGATAAACAAATGAAAGGCGGGACTGCTCCTTAAAAGGAATGCAACGAATACAACAAAATCTGTGTTTTCTGGCATCTGACAGAATCACAATGCACATTTCTACATTTAAATATCAATTGTTTTTTCAACACTTTAACAGTAAACGTAGAATAATAAATACAAACATTGTCATTTTGTACCCTTAGCTTGAAGAAGCTTAGCAAAACCCAGCAAATATAAATGTAGCATATCACATTATGAAAACAAATTTCATGGTACAGACTTACCAATTTTCTTCCATCGACTTTTATACAAAGTTTTTGCTCAATAGTACATTGTAATTGGAAAACAAAAGGACAATTTGCTATGCCAAAGTAATATGGCTCTTGACTCTCTTTAATCTAACCCTATTCAAACACAACATTTCTTTATAATGATAATCAAGTACAAACATATTCTGCAACACTGTAAAGGCTTATAAAAATGCAATAGAAAAAATAAAATGTTTTGTCATCCACTGATAAAGAGTGCAGAAAGTATAATTACTAGGATTTACTACCCCCTCAGTGCTGTTGAAATACTGTAACTGATATATGCTTCTGGTGCAGATATTACTTTAAAGGGACCCTAAACACCTGTCTTCTAATAATCCCCAAAACTTACTTTTTCTAAATAAGGAAGGAGATTGTTTTAAAGTACAGCATTGATCCAGTGCTTGACTTCCTATGTAAGCTGCAATATTGTAGCGTATGTTACAGAGGCACAGTAGTCATGTGACAAACACACACAGCTACATTACATATACTTAGAGGATCACATCTGTTTGCAGAGTATGAGCTGCAAAATGCGTATTATGTACAGTTTTTTATGTTTCTAACTCCCCCCCACAGTTTTATACTTCAAAATGTCCACAAGTTTCATGTAAGAAAAACCGCTTCAGTGCTGGGCTGTAGGCACCATTATCAGTGTAAATAAATAATTTGTAACCTCCGTGAGGGGGAGAGCGAGGGGGAGGCTGTGACAATGCATATAGTCTCTGGCAGAAGATTTCTGCTTTTCAAGACCTCTCCTCCTGGCTGAATATGTAAATCACTAAGGGCTGACAGATGTACAAGCTTAGTGATCATTTAGCAATGATCATCTCTGCATTACATAGCAGTGCGATCTGAGCCAATGCAGAGACGATCATTGCTAAACAAACACTAAGAATACAAGAAGGCCGACATCGGCCAAGAACTAGGACTGCTAACTAAACTAAAGTTTGCAAACAAAGCCCGGTGCCATGACAACCGTGGCGTGGTAAGTGCTGCTAAAGGATACTAACCTAAACACCAAAATGACTATGGGACAGTGTGAGATATATAGATATGAGATATGTTAAAATATACCAAATACCAAAATATTAAATATAGATGCCGCCGAAACTGCAGGAAATGTGTGATGGCGGAACGACTGAACAGGTTTATTATCCTGTAGTACAAGTCAATTATATAATTGCGATGACACTAATCCTAAAGATCTGGAGGCATAGAGTCACAAAAATAAAAACTAAAAATAACAATAACAATCAAAAAGCCAGCAAAAAAGCCAGCAAAACAGATTAGCAGACCAGCTAAATAATGTGCAAAGGTCACAAAAAATTATAAGACCCAAATCAAAAGGGTGAATGGGAAGTGGCTCTCAATGTTTTTGAGTATGTTTAGTCATAGAAACACCTGCCAATCCAGGTAGGCATTGAGTCCCTTTGGTGTCACGGTTTCCAGCTTGTACATCCAACGTGCCTCTCTTTGAAGTAGTAACTTATTGCGATCACCCCCTCTCACCAGAGGGGGGACATGATCTATTATGGTATATTTTAGATCCGCAACCGTATGATGGTAGTCTGCAAAATGCCGTGCTACCGGCTGTTCTGAAGTTCCCTGTTTAAGGGCGGTCCGGATTGCTGAACGGTGGTTCACCATCCTGGTCCTGAGGTCGTCAGAGGTCTTGCATAGTACAAGACCTCATGCCACATAGTACAGACCACAGATGCAGTGTAACAAGTACACAATGTAGACCTTGGATGTCACAAGCTTGTACACTGTGATACCCCATCAGGAGGGTCTAAAAGCAGTTGAGTTCCAGTTGTCCAGGATTCTCTATATAGGACCGCCACCTGAAGTTTTACTCCATCTATTAGAGTTTTGTTTAACTACGAATTACTTCAGATTCGAACATCTATTCTATCTGCAACTAACCGGGACAGCGATGGGGTCCAGTGTGGCCCCGTCATACGCCAATTTATATATGGAGTATTTTGAGGACTTTGAAACGGATTCTCTTCTTTCGAAGATACATAGATGACCTGTTATTATTCTGGTCGGGGTCAACAACCGAGTAAATAAGGCCAACCCTGCTCTACAATTCAAGATACACTATGATAACACCAAAGTGGATTTCTTGGATGTTAGGTTATATAAGAAACATGACAAATTACACTCCACATTGTTCAGGAAGAGTACGGACAGGAACTCACTGCTACATTTTACGAGTTGCCATCCTCCTGCGACTAAGAAATCATTGGCTAAATCACAATTATTAACGGTTGTGAGGAATAATTCTGAAGAGGAAAACAAAATTGAACAACTGGATGAGATGTCACAGAGATTCTACATGAGGGATTACCCTCAGGATCTCATCGTGAACCAGAGATCCAAAATTACTGAGTCGGATAAACCCCAGGTACCAAGGACTGATCCACGCATGACGTTTGTAACCACCTTTACAGGGCATAAGAGTTCTATCTCACAAGTCTTTGAGAAACACTGGAACCTCATTAGGTCTGTCAGCACCCAGACTTGGTTTTCTGAGGGCAAAATCTTTGAGAGACTTTCTCATCAAGACTGACCCAATTGAGTCCAACAGGCACTCGACCTGGTTGGATACCAAAAAGGTGGGAGTATTCCGATGTCTGGGCTGTGTCACTTGTAGTGGATTAATCACGGGGACATCCTTCACACACCCACATAGACGACAGACGTAAAAACACAGGTTTCGCCTTACATGTACTATGACCTACATTGTGTACTTGTTACACTGCACCTGTGGCCTGTACTATGTGGGCAAGACCGCTGACAACCTCAGGACCAGGATGGCGAACCACCGTTCAGCCATCTGGACCGCCCTTAAACAGGGGACTTCAGAACAGCCGGTAGCACGGCATTTTGCAGACTACCATCATACGGTTGCGGATCTAAAATATACCATAATAGATCATGTCCCCCATCTGGCAAGAGGGGGTGATCACAATAAGTTACTACTTCAAAGAGAGGCACGTTGGATGTACAAGCTGGAAACCGTGACACCAAAGGGACTCAATGCCTACCTGGATTGGTAGGTGTTTCTATGACTAAACATACTTAAAAACATTGAGAGCCACTTCCGATTCACCCCTTTGATTGGGGTCTTATAATTTTTTGTGACCTTTGCACATTATTTAGCTGGTCTGCTAATCTGTTTTGCTGGCTTTTTGCTTGCTGGCTTTTTGATTGTTATTGTTATTTTTATTTTTTATTTTTGTGACTCTATGCCTCCGGATCTTTAGGATTAGTGTCATTGCGATTATATAATTGACTTGTACTACAGGATAATAAACCTGTTCAGTCGTTCCACCATTACACATTTCCTGCAGTTTCGGCGGCATCTATATTTAATATTTTGGTATTTGGTATATTTTAACATATCTCATATCTATATATCTCACACTGTCCCATAGTCATTTTGGTGTTTAGGTTAGTATCCTTTAGCAGCACTTACCATGCCACGGTTGTCATGGCACCGGACTTTGTTTGCAAACTTTAGTTTGCTGCTTACATAGCAGTCCTAGTTCTTGGCCAATGTCGGCCTTCTTGTACTATGTTGCCATGGCGACCGGGATGGATACAACTGCTCTTATTAAGAACGTTTTTATTTTTCAACATTTATTATTTTTTAACAGTTATTTTGGTGTTGAGGCTACCACCCTCTAACAGCGCTTACTCCGCCACGGATGTCATGGCACCGGACTTTGTCTGCAATCTTTTGCTTGCTGCTTACAATGCAGTTCCAGTCCCTAGCCTATGTCGGCTTTGTTGTATTAGGTTGCCATGGTTACCGGGATGGATACAACTGCTCGTACTCATAAGGTTTATAGTACTATTCCGTTTACTATGTATATACATTTGTAAGTATAGTTGTTTCAATGTATCTGTCTTTTCCCTTTCCAGTATGGCCATACTATGTTTGTGATAGTATAGCTTTTAGTGTCTTAGCCGTTTACGGTCTTGGCTTCTCAGTTTCCATGGTTACCTGACCGGAAGGGGTTTGTAATATATTTTATGACGCTATATGATATCTTGGTTTGGGTCTGTTTTCAACATTTCTGGTTTAGACGCACTGGTTAGGATGAATTTACATATGTTTGATGATGTATATATGTCACATTTGGGTAATACTGTAAATGTTGCTACGCTGACACGGCTTACTACTCCTCCCCTGGGGGGCGTGGCAAACATGTAGAACGTGCACGTTCAGTTCACTGGGTATAAAAGTCATGGTGGTGGTAAATGCAATTGTTGTTTTCCTGTCTGTCTGAGGACGAGCTAACTTAGCTCGAAAACGTTCACAAAATAAAGTGGATCTTCAAGTAAGCCCTTAGGAGTGCGCTTTCTTCCGTTGAACTATATATATATATATATATATATATATATATATAT
The DNA here is from genome assembly GCF_027579735.1 of Bombina bombina. Lineage (NCBI taxonomy): Eukaryota > Metazoa > Chordata > Amphibia > Anura > Bombinatoridae > Bombina > Bombina bombina. The sequence continues at coordinate 447,184,562 of NC_069503.1, forward strand.
ATATATATATTGTTTTAGAATACATCCTCTTATTACAAAATAAGGTCCACAAGCAATAGCAATAGCAAAAGTCTCACCTTCTTATTATGAGCATGACTCTGGTTACTGCAGTCTCAAGAGGATGCTTACCTGTAGATGTTAATACATAAAGAGGTTTACATACCCATTTCTTGTATAAAGCAATATTATGTATGTTTTGTGTATAATATTGAAAGGAGGCTGATAGATAAAATTGCTTTTCCATATTTATAATTCTCCAATGAGAAGAGTGGTAAGTATCAAACAGCTGTGTTGCAAAGTCAGTTCAGAAGTGAACGTTGGTCCTGAGGTGACATTGTATTGCCTGATCAAGAGTCACTGGATTAACATAATAATCTGGCCCACTGTCAGCATGTTAGTTGGTAAAGAGCATGTTAGTTGGTAGTGATGATATGAAGACAAGGTATGGCGTATCAAGCAGGAGGGCAAATAAATCAACAGAGAAAGGCAGATCATATCCAGGCTGGGCCAGTAACATAAAAACAACCAGAACCAGCAGACCCTGGTAAATAATTTCCAGACGCAAATAAAAGGGCATTTAAATTGCACAGAGATGCTTGATGACACAAGCATCAGATAAATCGTAATGGGGAACAATAGTTTTCACATATCTTTTAACTTATGCTTGAAATCTTATTATATAGTTTGTTCAATTAGTCAGCTGTGGTGCAGTTCTACTAGGCTCTTGATCTTATAACAGTTGCAAACAACAAAACCTCAACTGAAAGACAAAATTAATATAAAATAATTTTTTTATCCTTCTGAAAACAGATGGTGATAAAATAAAAATAACTTAAACAATATGCTTCTGAGGTTTGAAACATTATGCTGTTCTGAAGTACATGGAGGTTGGTTTCTAAAGACTGTTTTAAGCCGATAGCAATATTATTATTATAATATTTATTATTTATGCAAGGCTATAGGTTAAACAAAAAGCAAGGAATATAAAAAATGGAATACAATGAATAAACTGATAGTCACGTTTAGTCTAAGGACCGATTGAAAGATCTAGAAGAAAAGTGTGACTGTTACTTGATGTTTCTCGGTCAGTAGTTATTTGCTGGGTACTGTATAGGCAGATCAGTATACTTGGCCTCAGTAGGAAGTTTGTACCAAAATACCATCAAATATATATAGAAATATATATTTATAAATAAATAGAACATTTTTCTATGTGAAGAATATTGTAATGTGAAATATTCATATTCTACGGGGGAATAGGTTATCGTGCACACACAATATTGTGAATTTGGCTTTTTGCACTTGTTGGGTTAGCGCAAGAGCGATAGCATTTTACTTTCAACTCGTAATAGGAATGCAACCGGACATACGCAAAAAAGTTTAATTCTAGTGAAAATTACGGGAGCATTAATTGTTATTATTACCCATATTCATTATTTTTTAATACAACTATAATGGTATTTATTTTTATATATATATATTTTTTTAATTATCTTTTTTTTTTAAATTCACAACATTCTCAGATTATATTAATTAAACTCCCTCCCACCCTGCTCTTCATAAAAAGCATTTACCCAAAGTCAACAGGGTCATGGAGGGGGCGGGGGGTTGGTGGTGTTTAGAGGGAGGGTTTTCTGTGGTCTCTCACCCACAAGTGCATCTTTGCCCTCAGACAGCCAGTGCTACATTTGTAAACAGAAGGTGTCCCTGCAGTTTCCACCTGGTCCCCTGCCAACACTAATCATTAGGGCAGGGAGTTACCAATGAATTGCAAAATACCTCATTCAGTTACCAGTGGGGCAAGAGCAGAGGAACCCAACACAGATGTGTATCTACACTGCAGCAGTACATAGGGATAAAAAGGGCTATAAGATGCCATTTTTTTATATTAGCACCATCTCCTTCTTGTAGAGTAGGATCTGAAGTGATTTACATGGGGTGATTAGGGGCCACTCTCTCTCTGTTCACTGTAAAATCAGGTAAGAATTGAATTTAAAATGTTACTAGTTGTTTTTGTTTATTTGTTTTGTAAAGCGAAGTAAAACTATTTTGTTAAACCATCAATAGTTGTATTATTATTTAATGAAGCAAAAGGCAATTCTAATGCAGTCTGGTCAATGAGGACAGTGTGCAAAAGGTGAACAGTAATTACCTCAAGAAATTTCTAAGTACAATGATGATCTTGGGCAGCTTTGTCAAAAATACTCCATAGTACTGAGATATAAACTTATAAATGTTTTTAACTTTCTGCAATTTCTACAAGATAGATGCTTTTTTGGGTACTGCAAAGTTTAATTAGCATAAAAAAGAACATTAATGAATTAATTAATTGACAACTTAAGACTTTACCAATATCATCTATCCTTTCAGCCACTATAAAATATATAAGCTTAGATAACTAAATAAGCATTACTGAAAAAGTCCCCTAAAAATAAAAAGCCCCCTAAAACTCAACCCTAACAATAAAAGACCCTTAAAAAATCATATTCTTAAAAACTAAAGACTCCCTTAAAAAAGCACTATCAAAAGCTTAAGTAAAAAAAAAATGATAAGAGGGCGGAGCTAGCTGCCGAGCGAGGTAGACGCACAGAGAAGGAGCTCTGCCTAAGTATATTAGAAAAAATGAATTTTATGCCCTAATTTCCCGCTATTTGCCCTGATCTTGTTCCTGGCAGTTACTTTGGCACTGGCAGAGGACTTTAATAAACTTTTTAAGTGGTTCGAATAACGCCAGCGGTCCTAAGAAGAAAACAGAAGGAGTGGAGGCGCTAGACGCATATAGCAGCCGTCGGAGGGTCGGGGCTCTGCTCCGACGACTGCAGAGACAAGCTAAGGAACAGTCCAAGGGTCCAGAACCTGACACCCGGTGATCGTTACACAGCAGTAAGCCGGGAGGAGCTGCAGGGAAGCTGCACACTTACTTTATGCAGGTTGACCTGGGCCACGGCGGGAGAAAGATTTGACTGCAGTGCAGAGGCTCAGTCCAGGGTCGGGGCTCCGCTTCGGACGGTGAGATCATCTTGCTCCCCAGGGAGGGCCGACTCGCTCTCTATAGCACAAGCCGCTCCTTCGTTGCGACCCCACGGCTGATTGAAGTTGCGGTAGTGGAGGAGGGGTCAATCTCAGACTCACCGTGTGCCGAGGAGATTGCTGACAACCGCTCAGGGCCATATTGGAGGTCCGGTGGGTAAGCAGGCCAGTGGCCTTTCATTGCACAGTTGAACTAACACACTCAATCTTAGGCCGCAAAGGGTGCGAAAAGATGCCATTTTAATTCCTGACCAGAGGCTCTAAGCAGCAACAAACTCTGAACACTGAGGTTAGTACTCTACAGGGGCTCCCTAGACCCCAAACTTATCGGGCAGTGTGTATCTGAATGCCATAACCCCTTATGTGATATAGTTCTGAGCAGCCACATATTTACACCTCCTATTACGTATAATCATCTCACCTTCCCTGTGAATTCCCATACCTACAAGTTTTCCAGCACAGCTAATGGTTCCTCTCATTGGTTAATTTTCAAGTTTGCCTTGTGAACTGGACATTTTCCTGTACTCTCAACTCCACAGTGACTGTCCATATAGCTGTGCCTGGACTGTGCCACTATGGACATCTTAGAGCTTAGTTTATGTGCTACTTTTATTAGGCTGCTGCGTCAGCATATACATCTCTGTAGCTTATGCTCAGAGTGGAGTGTTTTTTACAACTTCAGTATATATTTGTTTTTTGGGTATACATGTATGCTTATCCTGCATTCTAAGTTCTATCCTCATCCAGGGACATTAAGCTATACTTCAACTAAATTGCATTGGGGTACATTATAACATAGCAAGCTGCTATAGGTTGTAACTACATTACCTGCGTATAAGCAAGTCAGAGGTTAGGAATATCCCTCCATCTCTAAACAGCCCCCCTAACTCTCTCGCTGGCGCCAGTAGTCAGTACTGTAAATAACTAGCCACTTGAGGTTCAGGGCTCACAGTTGGCCTATCTGCTAATCTACTTCAGCTGTGCCAGCAGCTTAGATACCTCTGTAACCCCTCAAAGTAGAGTGTTGTATATGTTACCTAACCTTCTCCTTTTTTCCGCAGGGGGCTGATTTTGAAGTTACCTTATACATACAATTGTAAACCTTTTTACTCTGTACTCCTGGACACTCTCTCCATCCCTTTCCTGCTGTACACAAGTGCAGTGTGTCATACCCCCACTTCCATTTCCGACTTGGCCTAGTGAGGGCACCTCCCCCGGAAAGAGTGCATCCAAAGTTTAAGCCCCAACCTAAACTTCCCCTTCAGTGTCCCTAGCTGGCTAAGACTTACCTTGTCCCTTGCCCAGCCTAGATGCCCCTCTGGCACACTACTTAATAAAAAATAAAAAAAAGAGGGCTCCCAAGCCCTGACACTTTTTCTATTATATCACATAGACCTTCTAACCCTATAGTTACTACGCCAATCCTTTACAATTAGTTTATTCACCTAAGCCGTAGTGTTAACTTGTTACTTAATTTTAGCCTCCTTATTATAAAGGTGTTGGAATTTAAGTTTTGTGTATTACGGGCCACCGTAAATTTGCATAAGTAAACCTTGATATCCGTGGTTTCTGCTGCGGGAGGACCACCAACTGGCTCTCCCTTTCCGGCTCAGCTTGTCTGAGTCAGTCACTCCCCCTTCCCTTTTTCCCTTCCTTCAGGTCATATCCACTGTTCGTGGGCCAGTTGGGGGTGTGTGGGTTTTAGTAACCACTTTGCTCAACCTGTGCTGGGGGGTTCCGGCGGGCCCCTGCCCCTGTGTGGCGATTGTCTCTACCTCCTCCTTTGCAGGTAGTGTTTTGGTCTGATTTTGACCGTCAAAGAGGGGGTAAGAGCCGGATGGATCTTCTAGGCCTCACTCCCTAGGTACATGCTTATTCTCGTTTGTAAGTGTAACCAATGTGCGTTAATGTAACATAACTAAATCTGTCAATCTAACTTAGCCATACATTGCCTGGTCTGTTTAATATCTTGCTTCTAGGATTGCTTCTTGGGTGGCCAGACGGTTGCTCAACCATAGCGAAAATGCCCCACACTGCTAGGCGACAGTCTAGAGCTCCTGGTCCAACTAAGAAAACAGTCTTGGACCATTTTACTCAGTCAGTCAGAAGACCTGAAGAAGATTCACATGATGACCTTAGTGAACCAGAATCGGTTGAAGAGAGGTCCCAACCTGATGCTACTCCACTTTCCAGATCTCAACATTATATCACAGAGGAAACTCTTAAAAAAATGTTTGCACAGCAAACGGGCTCCATCACAAAGGAAATCCAAAGGAGCCATGCTGAGCTCAAAAAGGACATTGGAGAAATCGGAGATAGAGTGGACTCTCTAGAAAGATGCCAAGATGATATCACCACGGACCAAACAAATTTACTTGCATACTCTGAGTCGCTGGCTGATCAGTTGAGCCAACTTGGATTCAAACTGGCGGATGTCGAAGATCGTGCCTGGCGGAATAACATTAGATTCCGGGGCATCCCGGAAGATGTTTCACCCGCGGACCTGCAGAGCTACTTATCGGAGCTCTTTAATAATTTGTTGGATACTACTGAAGGTATGACCACCACGATGGAGAGAGCTCACAGAGCCTTACGACCAAGATCTGTCTCGCAAGACAAACCTAGAGACGTCATTGTCTGCTTTCACAGCTTCCTCTTCAAAGATAAGCTCATGCAGGCTGCCTTCCGTAAACCACCATTGGCAGAAAAATTTCAAAATCTTCAATTATTACCAGATCTATCGGCTCACACTCTACAAAGTCGCAGACTATACCAACCAGTCACCTCTGAGCTGAGAAAGGCGTGTCTTAAATACCGATGGGGCTATCCAGCCAAGCTGATTATCACTAAGGAAAACCAAACTCGTACCGTATCATTACTGGCTCAAGGCTCCACTTTACTAGCACAATGGGGCCTCACAAAAGGCAGTACAGTGGAACCTGCTCCTGTCAAAGCAAGATTGAGTGCCACGGCGCCTGACTGGCCTCCTAAAGACCAGCAAGCTAAAAGACTGAAAACCCAAACAGTACAGGACTCTGGGCAGATGGTAACGTTGCTCTTTACTTGAACTTCTGTTCCTTTTTTGCTCTTTATCCCCAGCATAGACAAGAAAAGAAACCCCTGACATATGAATTGTCTAATTGGACCTAAATAAAACCAGATTTCAACCTCTTGTTATATCCTAACTAAAAATAAGTGACTGTTGATGTCTCTAGATATCTTATTACCTGTTGTTAACCTTTTTATAGCAGGCACTGTTGCACCAAAATGTCACAAGGGGTCACCCTAGCGCAGGTTGAACATTTATACTCCGCTGGGGAAAAACTGACAATGATGATGATAAAGTTGTTGATGTTATAGTTTTTGTTGGCTAATGTTTTATTGTTATGGTTTATGTTTACACATTACTTCACCAGGGCACTACTGATTGGATACCTCTATATCATAGATATACACGAACTATACACCCTATCATTAGGGCACCGTTAATTAGATGCCCCCATATTATAGATACACACGAGACTTATCTTAATTATTGACGGAGTGGGGCCAGATAACCCGGCCCCTCCTCATATAGCTCCCCCCCCATATAGGTAGCCCACGCCAGGGTTCCAACTAGGTGGACTATTTCCACCCCAAAACCCAGTACAGATCTGCAGGATATATAATTTAATCAGAATCTCTTAAAAAACTGCACTTCCATTCTTCCCTTCCCCTTCCCTTCCCTCACCATGACAATGGCAAACCAAATTAGATTTCTTACCCACAATGCTAGAGGCCTTAATTCTCCCCACAAACAAAGTCTTCTGGCCAGGGAGCTCCAGCATCATAATCCTGATGTTGCTTTTATACAAGAGACGCATTGGAAACTAGATTCCCCACAACGCTTTCAATCCCGTTCCTACTGGATACCTGACCACACTCCCTTTACTAAAAAAGCTAGAGGCACGGCCATACTTTTACACCACAGAGTAGCCTATGAACCCATTCAGGCTCTTATAGACCCGCAGGCCAGATACACTATCTTAACCTGTAAGCTAAATCACGTACTGCATACACTAGTATCCATCTATCTCCCTAATTCCCACCAACCCGCATGCCTCCGTAAAATCCTTCAATTAGTGGACCAGTACAGACAAGGACAAGTTATTTTGGTGGGTGACTTCAACATGACTTGGGACCCCTCCTTAGACCGTAAAACCACGACTCCCGACAATACCAACCCCCAGGCAAACAGTATCTCTGCTAAGTTCCGGAGTGTAATGTCTCACTATGGAAATTTTGACGTGTGGAGATCCTTACACACAAGGGAAAGAGACTATACCCATTACTCACATCCCCATAAAATGTCAAGCAGAGACCTTGGACTCCGTCATACGGTCAGAGATTGCTTTAAGGTCCTGGTCAAATCACAACTTACTTTTAACTGACTTGCACCCCACGGACAAGCCATTTCCTCGGGTGGAGATGCCCACATCATATTCTGACAGATATCGCCTTTAGAGAGGAACTGAGGCGTGACTTATCTGAATTACTTAGCCAAAATGACAATGGGCAGACCCCTGATGATATTTTATGGGGCGCCATTAAAGCAATGGATCGAAGACTCATAATCCGCAAACAGAGCCTTCTGAGGAAGCGGGCCGGCTTAACGCTCGCGCAGGCGCATACCAAGCTCAGGCATCTGGAAATATGCAATCGGGCCTCTATTTCAGTAGACCTGACAGAGCAAATTAGAGTAGTCAGGGACCATATAAATCAACTGGAGTTAAAGAGCACTCAATGTGCACTTTCCAAGCTAAAACAACTCTTTTATCATAAGGGAAACAAGGCTGATACGCTTTTAGCCAATAAATCACAAAACAAACATAGTAAAACCCGCATCTCACAAATTCTCCATAACAATAGGCTGCACAATAAACCATCTCTCATAGGGGAAAGTTTTGCAGATTTCTATTCCAAACTGTATAACATTGGCACTGCGGAAAACTTAAAACCGTCCTCCATACCCGAAATCAAAAAGTACTTATCCACCCTGAATCTGCCCACGCTCACGACAGAGCAGCAATCTGTGCTCACCTTACCAATCTCGCTGCTCGAAATTAAGCAAACCATTAAGCCCCTAAAGCCTCTTAAGGTTCCCGGCCCTGATGGGTTCTCTGCCCAGTTTTATAAACAGTATATCCATGAACTGGCACCATACCTACTTAGGTTCTTTGACTTAGCAAGCAGAGATGGGTCTCTCAAAGAAGAGTTCCTGCAGGCTGCTATTGTCACGATACCCAAACCGGGCAAGGACCCGTCTCTCTGTTTAAACTATAGACCGATTTCCCTGATCAACATAGATATTAAGATTTATTCCAAGATTTTAGCTACCCGTATCGGTAAATTGTTACCAGATCTAATTAGCCCTGATCAGGTAGGGTTTATCTATAACAGAGAGGGTCGGGATAGCACCAGACGTCTCATCAACATCATGAGCGAGTCAACTAGAATGAATAAGCCCTTCTCAGTCGTCTCTCTAGATGCTGAGAAGGCTTTTGATCAAGTTCGGTGCGAATACCTGTGGGAAACATTACAAGCGTTTAATTTCCCACCTGAAACCTGTGTGGCTATCAAAGCTCTATACTCGGCCCCAACGGCATTTGTTAGAGGCCTGGGATTTCAGACCTCACCGTTTAGCATATCGAACGGCACTAGACAGGGGTGTCCACTTTCACCCCTGCTGTTTGCCTTAGCGATTGAACCTCTGGCCACAACAATTCTTCCATCCGCTTCCCGCCCTCCTACTCCGTGGGAATCTATCTGGCAAGGAGGGCGTAGACTGGTCAGGCCGCTGTCAAGACATTATGCCCTCCTGGATGGCACCTCCCCACCCACTTTGGCTCCGCATCTTCTAAGATGGGACTCCCTTCTATGTATTGAAATCTCTATCGACTCTTGGCAAAGAGCCATCCAGCTGACTAAGAAGACTCTACATTGTGTAACGATGTTTGAGACATACTACAAAGTTCTCTCACATTGGTACTATGTTCCTACCCGCTTGTCTAAAATGTTCACAGGAACGTCCCCACTATGTTGGAGAGGCTGTGGCCTCCATGGTAGTTTTCTACATATATGGTGGGAGTGTCCCATCATTAGTCCCCTGTGGGAAAGAGGAATACGTACCCTTGCTGATTACGGCTTTAGAGTTTCTGCTGGTCCAGCGCTTGCCCTTCTCTATCTAGGTCTTCACGCCCTTCCCAGACACCAGAGTCTCTTTTGCGTCTATCTCTTGGCCTCAATTAAAACTAATATAGCCCGGGCTTGGAAAAGAGATGCTCCTCCTAGCTGGCAGGACATTATGGAAAGGGCGATATACTTTGATCTGAACAAATCTGACCTGTTTGAAATGACTTGGGCTGATTGGAAGAACAACCACGATACTTTGTGGCACCCACAAGTCCTGGCAAATGACGCCCAAACTGACAGTTAATGATCTGACTATCCTCCCTGACGGATAGCGTGCTCAGTTACCTAGAAGTACTGACTGTAACATACCCCCCCACCCCACTCCACACATATGTGCCCTCCCCCCATTCTTTTCTCTACACTCAAAATATCTAAGCTGAAGTGCTCTACTGTATTACCACAGATCCGCTCAACAGTGTGAGAAATAACTTGAACATTGTCTCTGTGCAGGGTGAGGCCAACTTGATGTATTCGAATCCGAATGGATTTGTCCTGCTTGTTTGTTTCAGTTATTTTCCTTTTCAAATGTGCAGAATTTTCTGTGTAGGGTCAGACGACCCTTTATTCTATTTATTTATAATGTTGAAAAAGGGGTCCTGTGAGTCCCCAATTGTTATGTTATGGATTTGCAAAATCTTGAATAAAAATAATATAAAAAAAATTAAAAAAATAATAACCCCCCAAAAAAACTAATTCTACTTACTTTCAGAAGTTTCCTGTCACGTGTCCAGCATCTTGTTACAAAGTAGGCCATATTCCAGCGTAGTCCTCTCCCTCCACGGTGGGATCCTTACTATTGCAACCATTTTTTGGTCTCTCCTTTTCATGCTTTTTTCCACTGTTGAGTTGCTCTTCTTTACTATTTTCCCTCTAAGATCACTAGAGCACACAGCATAGCACTTTTTAATCTCATATTACAAGTAAAATATTAGCACTAGCCAGGGTGCTAGTGCAGAATATATATATAAGTAACAAAAACTTGCACTCGCTGGTCTTTTAAACACACTTTTTACTGTGAAAATATAGTGACGTTTCGGGGGCATAATATCCCCTTCCTCAGTAAAAAGTGTGTTTAAAAGACCAGCTAGTGCAAGTTTTTGTTACTTCATACATATATATATATATATATATATATATGTATTTAGTTTGTTGTATTACAATAAGTGCCAGATTATAAGTGGATCACTAAATATCGCTTTAGTGAAAATGATATTGCGCTCTACTGTCTAATACCAGCGCACGCTAATGTGTGCTGGTATTACAAGTTTTAAGCAATGCAAATCCAAGCTCGCGTTCACATTGCTAGGAAGCATTGTGCTCACAAGAGTTTGCTTCCATAGGCTCCTATGGGAGACTCGTTCTCATGCTTTGAGTTACGGCATGAGAACCTCATGCAGAAAAGTGGGAAAGTAGTGCAGCGATGGCAACAAAGTGTAAATATATCTTATGATTATATACATATACATATTTATGTGTTTATATGTGTATATACACATATTAACACATAAATATATATGTGTATAAGCATAGGAACACACAGTTACAATAGACCGCAATGTAAAGGCACTTTTCAGTGCCGTTGTTTTTCTAACACCCCACTCCCGCCAAATCTTCTGCTATCTTTATTTTTTAATATAATACTTGCTTTATGCCCTGTGTTTCTGGCGAGCCCAGACCGCTGACCGCTGCTCCATAACCCTGTCCGGCTGCTCAGAGCAGGCGGAGAGGAATCACCACAATTCAACCCGATTGAGTACGATCAGGTTGATTGACACCTCCCTGCTGGCGGCCCATTGGCCGCGAGTCTGCAGGGGGCGGCATTGCACCAGCAGCTCTTGTGACCTGCTGGTGCAATGTTAAATGCGGAGAGTGTATTGCTCTCCGCATTTAGCGAGGTCTTGCGGACCTGATCCGCACTGTCGGATCAGGTCCGCAACACCTTTAATAAATAGGGGCCATGATCTCTGGTTAATTTTATAAGTGTTAATTGCTACTGCAAGCTCGTGTTAGCAATTACCAGCCACTTGTAATGGCTGGTTAATTATTGCACGCCAGCAAATAAGCAAATTTAGCACTCCACTCGTAATCTAGCCCTAAATGTTTTAACAGTGATTTCAAATTATTTAACATACACATATATGCATACACCGATATACACACTGTGTCATATTCATATCCATTTAAATCACTTTAAAAATATTTATTTAAATACATTTTTTTTAATTTAATATGTATTAATCTGAGATAAACACTATTATACATGTGCTAAATACAGCACAACACATGACTCACCACTTATATGAGCAACAACAGTGCACCCGACCCTGGACTATACATTGAAAGTATAGGACAAGCTAAAAAATGTCAGACGTGTTAAGATTCTGTGGTAAATTTCTTTTAATATTCACTTGTAATACCAGATTTTGCACAATCAATTGAACTCCACTTGTAATCTAGGGCTCTTCTGACTTATTTGAATTTTAAAGCTTTGACTAAAATAAATTCCAGAAGCAGCTCTGGAGACTACTGCTTTAGACTTACATAATGTGGCAGTGCAGTTTCTACCACCTGCTTGTCAAACTTAGAAAAAAAACTATTTCAGAGAGGTTATTATTGGGGTGCCTAAAAGCTCAGAAAAACTTCAGTGGAGGCCGCGCCTAATAGCTCGGAACATGGTATACTTTATTTTTTAATAGAAAATATGTGTTTTCACAATACTGCACGTGCATGAGCTCAATCTTATCTATATGAAACACATGAACTAAAGCCCTCTAGTGGTGAAAAACTGTCAAAATGCATTTAGATTAGAGTCGGCCTTCAAGGTCTAAGAAATTAGCATATGAACCTCCTAGGTTTAGCTTTCAACTAAGAATATCAAAAGAACAAAGCAAAATTGGTGATTATTTAAAAAAAAGTTCCATCCTTTTAAGTTTTGTAGTATAGACAGACAGAAAAGACAGACAGATGATAGATAGATATTTCGTTTGAATGCCATGATTTTCACAATCTAAATAAGCGGTTTTATGTCCTTATAGATGTCAAATGGGAAAAAATTATTTGGAAGCAGCTGGTAACCTATTTTGTCATGTTGTTTATGTCAGAACTTATAGATCATTGTTTTTCTGAGCTAATAAAAAATTATCCAAACAATGGGACAACAGAGTGAGTTTAAAATCAATTGGCATTTTTTGAAAGCCTAAAGGATTTTTGCTTGGTGGGTTTTTAAAACTGATTTGTTACTACTCGATATAAGAGTATGCATACATACATTTGTATGGTTAGACATGCTGTTCCTAAAATGGGTAAAAATGACAAAAACACTGAATTTTAACTTATTGGGGTAGATTTATCATACCCCGGGAGGACATTATTTGCTATAGCGAATCATTTCCGCCCTGTATCACTGAATACAGACAGAGTGCGCTGTCGGCATTTACCATTGCACAAGCAGTTCTGGTGAACTGCTTGTGAAATGCCGCCCCCTGCAGATTCAAAACAAATCTGCATATAGCAGGGGGTGTCAATCAACCCGATCGTATTTGATCAGGAGCATTGATGTCCGCCTCCTCAGAGAAGGCAGACAAGTTAAGGAGCAGCGGTCTGAAGGTTCGCGCGGAAACAGGGGTATATGGCTCCATTCGGGCTGTGATAAATCGGCCCCATAGTTTTTAATTAGTATTTACTTATATATAGAATCCTACAGTTTGGTGGTTTGGAATATGTGCGTTTGAAATACTTCAGCCAAAATGTCATTGGTTAAATGTATGCTATAGAAAATAAGACATATTTTGATACATTTCATATGATGGCTTTTCCAATATATGCTTATTTCTACAAACTGATGTTATATAGTACTTGGTTTTTAATAATACATATTCTTTTTAAGCAATTTGATTGATGTCCATATTTGTAAGATATTTCCTAAGGTGCTTCAGAAATTATAATTCCTATTTTCATACGGAATTGGGGGTCCATATTTTTTTGCATAATTGTTTTCCTTATATAATTGGGGATTTTGATTATAATTGGATGCACTGAGTTGGTCTTTAGAGAGAATTATTTGAGGTAATTAGGTAGCCTTACATTTTTCTATTACAATCCAGGATTTTAAGAAATTTCTTTAAAATTAAATCTCTCCATTCAATTAGATGTCACCAAGTCAATTAAACCTAATAATATTGCTTTATTGTTGGCTTAGCAAATGAACCATGATGAAACATTCTCTCTCAATGCTCAATTTCACAAGTTAATTTATCTTCAAAGTGCACTCATTCTAATTATTTTGACATGTTTTATATATCTAAAAAAGATCCAAAAAAAAAAAACTACATTTAAATTAACTTAGTAATTTGTACAGTTACATAAAAGTAAAATTTTAGGACAGTGATCCTCATAGAATTTTAAGATAATCATGTAGATTTCTAAGGCATTTTGGCACTCGTTGGAATTATATATTTCACATTTTTTTGAGGTACCAACACAAAATCACTTGGCATGTGACCTCTCATTTGAAAGAGGCGCATTTCTTTTTTTCAGTAAAGGAGTCTCTTGCCACATTGCAATAATTAATACATCTAAGATGACTTTAAAAAAATCACATAGTAGACAGATGAGGGCAAGGTCTATAGCAATCACCTGATACCTTAGAAACATGAGGTTCTTCATTTTAAAGTTGGTAGTTCCCTCTTTCATGTAAGAGGTATCATGTGCATGAGTGTTGTGTATTGTATGTTTCCTTTAGGGGATAGGCGCTCGCTGCCCACTATGGACCAGAATATGAGTGACACGCTAACAGCTACACACAAGAAAAAAGTGGTTTATCGTGACTGTTTGTGAACATCTCGTGTAGCACTTAGCACTTATATTACAAGTTGAAAGTAAACACAATCAGATATGAGGTATCACGTGTTAGAAAAAAAAAGGCAGGCAAAAGGCTTTAACATTGAGATACATACAGGGCTGGTGCTAGGATTTTTGGCCACACAGGTGAGGATACATTTTGCCACCCCCCCCCCCCCATTATATACCATCCCATTGCTACTTTAAGGGAAATGAAACCCATGTTTTTTCTATCATGACATTTTAAGCAACTTTTTAATTAACTCCTATTATCAATTTTTCTTTGTTCTCTTGGTATTTGTATTTAAAAAGCAGGAATGTAAGCTTAGGAGCTGGCCCATTTTTGGTTCAGCACCTGGGTAGCACTTGCTGATTGGTGGCTAAATTCATATCAAACAGTGGTAGTGCAGCATAGCAAACTAGACAGTGGTTGTGCTGCATAGCAAATCAGACAGTGGTTGTGCTGCATATCAAATCAGACAGTGGTTGTGCTGCATAGAAAATCAGACAGAGGTTGTGCTGCATAGAAAAGCAGACAGAGTTGTGCTGCATAGCAAATCAGACAGAGGTTGTGCTGCATAATAAGTCAGACAGTGGTTATGCTGCATAACAAATCAGACAGTGATAGTGCATTACAGCTTAATCTAATTGATTATTACTGCCAGTGACAGTGAATGAGGGGGCAACGTGTGAGTGAAACAGCACAGCAGTCTGACTGAAATAGATCATAGTTAGAGCCACCATTCCAGGAGGACTTACCTCCCTCAATATTTATAATGTTCTCCGTCAGTGCATGGCAATGTGTGTTGTGTGTGTATATGCATGTATATATGTGTTTGTGTTTGTGTGTATGTATGGGTGTCTGCATGTTGTGTGTCTATATGCATGTGTATGAGTGTGTGTTTGCCTGTACACATGTAACTATATGTGTGTTATGTGTATGTACAAGGTTGTGTGTGTGTGTAGGTGGTGTATATATATGTTTGTGTGTGTGTACATAAAGTTTGTGTGTGTATGTATGAGGGTGCTGTGTGTATACATGTGCATATATGTGTATATGTGCATGTATATATATATATATATATATATATATATATATATATATATATATACGTGTGTGCATGCAGAGTTTGTGTATAAGGGTGCATGTGTGTATATGCATGTACTGTGTATGTTTGTGCAGTGTTTCTATGTATGTAGAGTGTGTGTGTATGTATGAGGGTGTTGTGTGTATACATGTGCATATATGTGTGTATATGTGTATGTATATACTGTATATGCGTGTGCATGCAGAGTGGGTGTATAAGGGTGCATGAGTGTATATGCATGTACTGTATATGTTTGTGCAGTGTTTCTATGTATGTAGAGTGTGTGTGTGTGTGCTGTATGTGTACATACTTGTGCATGTGTGTATATTTGTGTTGATGTCTTTTTGTGTTTTGATAGTTTATTGTTTCACCCTTATGATTAAGATACAAGAAAAAAAATTGTAGACAGCAGTCACATATCTTTTACATGGGAACACATTCCGTAGCACTTATTATCTATGAGCAATAAAAGCATTAGTTAGTTGGAACTCAGGAGACAAACTGTTACAAATAGGCATTAAAATATTTTATCCCATAAAAGTGTAGAATTAATTTCATATACAATGGTGAGTCCAAACTCCACTCCAAGTGTACCTAAAGAAGCAGACTCTAATTATCACGTTACATTCTAATGTGTGCTTGGAGTTGGTTTAATTTCACTGACTTACTAGCTCCTAAAAAATAATCTTAGAAAATGAAGTATAATCCATCAGAAATACTGATAAGAGGTGGGTGGGTTCTAGCTAACTGGAGCACCCTTATAGACAGACAGTGGTTGTGCTGCATAAAAAATAAGACAATGGTAGTGCATTACACCGTAATCTAATTAATTATTACTCCCACCAGTGCCAGTGAATGAGGGGGCAAAGTGTGAGTGACACAGCACAGCAGTCTGACTGAAGTAGATCATAGATAGAGCCACTGTTCCAGGAGGACTTACCTCACTCAATATTGTTGATAATGTTATGTTCTCCCTCAGTGAGTTAGTGCATGGCCATGTGGTTGTGAAGTAAATGATGGAGCAGCCGCTCTAGCTGGGAGAAGTTCTCCGGGACTGGGTGGGCGTGGGAGCGCAGCTGGAAACCACACACCACCAGTGGGAGAGTAGTAAGGGAGGAGGGCAGGCCAGCTTAACCTGTCTGTGCTGTAAGCCAGGATGGAACCAAGCATCGCTGATTGCTGCACAGGGGGGGCCGCCCCAGTGTCCGTTCCGGTGAGCTTTGACACACAGTCAGTTATGGCCAAACATCTCCACTTTGGTTAAGTCTGTCCAAAGGACATTGTTCCAGAAGTCTTGTGGTTTGTTCAGATGCAACTTTGCAAAGCTAAGCCATGTTGCCTTGTTCTTTTTAGAAAGAAGAGGCTTTCTCATGGCAACTTTTCCATACAAACCAAACTTGTTCAGTCTTTTTGTATATTCAAATTGTAATGTAATTATCCTTAACATTTAACATGCTACAGTAACTAAGGCCTGTAGAGTCTGAGATGTAATTCTTAGTTTTTTTAAAAAAAATTTCTCTGAGCATTGCATGGTCTGACCTTGGGGTGAATTTGCTGGGTTCACCTTGTGTGTGCCATATCAAGGGGACAGTTTATAAGATTGAGGCAAAATAGTAATGATATTAAAGGGACAGTCTAGTGAAAATTAAACTTTCATGATTCATATCGGGCATGCAGTTGTAAACAACTTTTAAATTTACTTTTATCATCAAATTTGATTTGTTCACTTGGTGGTATTTTTGAAAAGCTAAACCTAGGTAGCCTAAAACTGATTTCTAAACCGTTGAAAACCGCCTCCTAGCTCACAGCATTTTGAAAGTTTTTCACAGTTAGACAGTGTTAGTTCACGTGTGTCATATAGATAACATTGTGCTCACTCCCGTGGAGTTATTTAGGAGTCTGCACTGGTTGGCTGATCTGCATGTCTGTCAAAAGCACTGAGACAAGGGGGCAGTCTGCAGAGGCTTAGATACAAGGTAATGACAGAGGTAAAAAGTATATTAATATAAACGTGTTGGTTATTCAAAACTAGGGAATGGGTAATAAAGGGATTATCTATCTTTTTAAACAATACAAATTCTGGTGTAGACTGTCCCTTTAATATTTACCTGCAACAGTTAGAGGAATAGGTGAACAGGCTTTCTTCTAGGGGATATGATCCTCTTAGATTAGAGGAAACTAGATTCACTACGGAATGCACAAGAGAGGTAAATGTACATATACGAGAACACATTAATGATGTTAAAAACTTCAACAAGATTTCTAAGTTGCCAGGTGGTAATACATATAAAATCCTTGGAAAAAAAGAACTATATTGGATATATAAACTAAAAACTAAAGGCCAGATTACGAGTTTTGCGTTATGAGCGGCTCGGTAATAACTTGCAAGTTATTACCACCGCTCACCTTTAATAACGCTGCTATTACAGGTTTGCAAAAACCCGGCGTTAGTGGGCAAGATGGCAGCGTTGAGTTCCATACAGCACACAAATACCAGCACTGCTTGAGCTGGTTTTATGTGCTCGTGCATGATTTCCCCATAGACTTCAATGGGCAGAGCCGGCTAAAAAAAAGCTTAACACCTGCAATAAAGTAGCGTAAAGATCTGTAACGCAGCCCCATTGATTCCTATGGGGAAAGAAAATGTATGTTTAAATCTAACACCCTAACATAAACCCCAAGTCTAAACACCCCTAATCTGCCGCCCCTGACATCGCTGCCACTTACATTACACTTATTAACCCTAATCTGCCGCCCCCAATGTCGCCGCCACCTACCTACACTTATTAGCCCCTAATTTTCCGCCCCCAATGTCGCCGTCGCCACTATACTGAAGTTATTAACCCCTAAACCTCTGGCCTCCCACATCAATAACACTAAATAAATATATTGACCCCTAAACCTAACCATAAGTCTAACCCTAACCCCTAAGTTTAATATAATTAAAATAAATCTAAATAAAACTTACAATTATTACCTAAATAATTCCTATTTAAAACGTAATACTTACCTATAAAATAAACCCTAACCTAGCTACAAAATAACTAATAGTTACATTGTAGCTATCTTACGGCTAGATTTAGAGTTTTGTCGGTAACGACCCAAAAAGCTAACGCCGGCTTTTTTCTGGCCGCACTATAAAAATAACTCTGGTATTGAGAGTCCACATAAAGGCTGCGTTAGGCTCCAAAAAAGGAGCGTAGAGCATATTTAACGCAGCTTCAACTCTCGATCCCAGAGTTGCTTACGCAAGCGACCAGCCTCAAAAACGTGCTCATGCACGATTCCCCCATAGGAAACAATGGGGTGTTTGAGCTGAAAAAAAACCTAACACCTGCAAAAAAGCCGCGTTCAGCTCCTAACGCAGCCCCATTGTTTGCTATGCGTAAACACTTCCTACGTCTGCACCTAACACTCTAACATGTACCCCGAGTCTAAACACCCCTAACCTTACACTTATTAACCCCTAATCTGCTGCCCCCGCTATCGCTGACACCTGCATATTATTATTAACCCCTAATCTGCCGCTCCGTTAACCGCCGCTACTTACATTATCCCTATGTACCCCTAATCTGCTGCCCTAACATCGCCGACCCCTATATTATATTTATTAACCCCTAATCTGCCCCCCACAATGTCGCCTCCACCTGCCTACACTTATTAACCCCTAATCTGCCGAGCGGACCTGAGCGCTACTATAATACAGTTATTAACCCCTAATCCGCCTCACTAACCCTATAATAAATAGTATTAACCCCTAATCTGCCCTCCCTAACATCGCCGACACCTAACTTCAATTATTAACCCCTAATCTGCCGACTGGAGCTCACCGCTATTCTAATAAATGTATTAACCCCTAAAGCTAAGTCTAACCCTAACACTAACACCCCCTTAAGTTAAATATAATTTACATCTAACGAAATTAATTATCTCTTATTAAATAAATTATTCCTATTTAAAGCTAAATACTTACCTGTAAAATAAATCCTAATATAGCTACAATATAAATTATAATTACATTGTAGCTATTTTAGGATTAATAATTATTTTACAAGCAACTTTGTAATTATTTTAACCATGTACAATAGCTATTAAATTGTTAAGAACTATTTAATAGTTACCTAGTTAAAATAATTACAAAATTACCTGTAAAATAAATCCTAACCTAAGTTAGAATTAAACCTAACACTATACTATCATTAAATTAATTAAATAAAATACCTACAATTAAACCTAACACTACACTATCAATAAATAAATTAAATACAATTCCTACAAATAACTACAATGAAATAAACTAACTAAGTTACAAAAAATAAAAAAATATTTACAAACATAAGAAAAATATTACAACAATTTTAAACTAATTACACCTACTCTAAGCCCCCTAATAAAATAACAAAGATCCCCAAAATAAAAAATGCCCTATCCTATTCTAAATTACTAAAGTTCAAAGCTCTTTTACCTTACCAGCCCTGAACAGGGCCCTTTGCGGGGCATGCCCCAAGAAGTTCAGCTCTTTTGCCTGTAAAAAAAAACATACAATACCCCCCCAACATTACAACCCACCACCCACATACCCCTAATCTAACCCAAACCACCCTTAAATAAACCTAACACTAAGCCCCTGAAGATCATCCTACCTTGTCTTCACCTCACCAGGTATCACCGATCCGTCCTGGCTCCAAAATCTTCATCCAACCCAAGCGGGGGCTGGCGATCCATCATCCGGTGGCTGAAGAGGGAGAAGAGCATCTTCTATCTTCATCCGATGACAACCGGCTCCATCCTGAAGACCTCCACCGCGGACCCATCTTCTTCCGGCGACGTCCAACTGAAGAATGACGGTTCCTTTAAGGGACGTCATCCAAGATGGCGTCCCTCGAATTCCGATTGGCTGATAGGATTCTATCAGCCAATCGGAATTAAGGTAGGAATATTCTGATTGGATGATAGAATCAGCCAATCAGAATCAAGCTCAATCCGATTGGCTGATCCAATCAGCCAATCAGATTTAGCTCGCATTCTATTGGCTGATCAGAACAGCCAATAGAATGCAAGCTCAATCTGATTGGCTGATTGGATCAGCCAATCGGATTGAACTTGATTCTGATTGGCTGATTCCATCAGCCAATCAGAATATTCCTACCTTAATTCCGATTGGCTGATAGAATCCTATCAGCCAATCGGAATTCGAGGGACGCCATCTTGAATGACGTCCCTTAAAGGAACCGTCATTCTTCAGTTGGACGTCGCCGGAAGAAGATGGGTCCGCGGTGGAGGTCTTCAGGATGGAGCCGGTCGTCATCGGATGAAGATAGAAGATGCCGCTTGGATCAAGATGGTTGCCGGTCCGGATCGCCTCTTCTTCCCGGATAGGATGAAGACTTTGGAGCCTCTTCTGGACCTCTTCAGCCACCGGATGATGAATCGCCAGCCCCCGCTTGGGTTGGATGAAGATTTTGGAGCCAGGGCGGATCGGTGATACCTGGTGAGGTGAAGACAAGATAGGATGATCTTCAGGGGCTTAGTGTTAGGTTTATTTAAGGGGGGTTTAGGTTAGATTAGGGGTATGTGGGTGGTGGGTTGTAATGTTGGGGGTATTGTATGTTTTTTTTTACAGGCAAAAGAGCTGAACTTCTTGGGGCATGCACCGCAAAGGGCCCTGTTCAGGGCTGGTAAGGTAAAAGAGCTTTGAACTTTAGTAATTTAGAATAGGGTAGGGCATTTTTTATTTTGGGGGTCTTTGTTATTTTATTAGGGGGCTTAGAGTAGGTGTAATTAGTTTAAAATTGTTGTAATATTTTTCTTATGTTTGTAAATATTTTTTTATTTTTTTGTAACTTAGTTCTTTTTTAGTTTTTGTACTTTAGTTAGTTTATTTCATTGTAGTTATTTGTAGGAATTGTATTTAATTTATTTATTGATAGTGTAGTGTTAGGTTTACTTGTAGGTAATTGTAGGTATTTTATTTAATTAATTTAATGATAGTATAGTGTTAGGTTTAATTCTAACTTAGGTTAGGATTTATTTTACAGGTAATTTTGTAATTATTTTAACTAGGTAACTATTAAATAGTTCTTAACTATTTAATAGCTATTGTACATGGTTAAAATAATTACAAAGTTGCCTGTAAAATAAATATTAATCCTAAAATAGCTACAATGTAATTATAATTTATATTGTAGCTATATTAGGATTTATTTTACAGGTAAGTATTTAGCTTTAAATAGGAATAATTTATTTAATAAGAGATAATTAATTTCGTTAGATGTAAATTATATTTAATTTAGGGGGGTGTTAGTGTTAGGGTTAGACTTAGCTTTAGGGGTTAATACATTTATTAGAATAGCGGTGAGCTCCGGTCGGCAGATTAGGGGTTAATAATTGAAGTTAGGTGTCGGCGATGTTAGGGAGGGCAGATTAGGGGTTAATACTATTTATTATAGGGTTAGTGAGGCGGATTAGGGGTTAATAACTTTATTATAGTAGCGGTGCGGTCCGCTCGGCAGATTAGGGGTTAATAAGTGTAGGCAGGTGGAGGCGACGTTGAGGGGGGCAGATTAGGGGTTAATAAATATAATATAGGGGTCGGCGGTGTTAGGGTAGCAGATTAGGGGTACATAGCTATAATGTAGGTGGCGGCGCTTTGCGGTCGGCAGATTAGGGGTTAATTATTGTAGGTAGCTGGCTGCGACGTTGTGGGGGGCAGATTAGGGGTTAATAAATATAATACAGGGGTCGGCGGTGTTAGGGGCAGCAGATTAGGGGTACATAAGTATAACGTAGGTGGCGGTCGGCAGATTAGGGGTTAAAAAAATGTAATCGAGTGGTGGCGATGTGGGGGGACCTCGGTTTAGGGGTACATAGGTAGTTTATGGGTGTTAGTGTACTTTAGAGTACAGTAGTTAGGAGCTTTATAAACCAGCGTTAGCCCAGAAAGCTCTTAACTACTGACTTTTTTCTGCGGCTGGAGTTTTGTCGTTAGATTTCTAACGCTCACTTCAGCCACGACTCTTAATACCGGAGTTAGAAAAATCCCATTGAAAAGATAGGATACGCAATTTACGTAAGGGGATCTGCGGTATGGAAAAGTCGCGGCTGAAAAGTGAGCGTTAGACCCTTTTTTGAGTGACTCCAAATACCGTAGTTAGCCTAAAACCAGCGTTAGGAGCCTCTAACGCTGGTTTTCACGGCTACCGCCAAACTCCAAATCTAGGCCTTAGGTTTTATTTTTATTTCACAGGTAAGTTTAAATTTATTTTAACTAGGTAGAATAGTTAGTAAATAGTTATTAACTATTTACTAGCTACCAAGTTAAAATAAATACAAATTTACCTGTAAAATAAAACCTAACTTAAGTTACACTAACATCTAACATTATACTAAAATTAAATAAATTACATTAATTAAATACAATTAACTAAATTACAAAAAAAAACCACTAAATTACACAAAATAAAAAAGAAATAATCAAATATTTAAACTAATTACACCTAATCTAATAGCCCTATCAAAATAAAAAAGCCCCCCAAAATAAAAAAACCCATAGACTATACTAAACTGCCAATGACCCTTAAAAGGGCCTTTTGCAAGACATTGCCCAAAAGAAATCAGCTCTTTTACCTGTAAAAGAAATACAAACAACCCCCCAACAGTGAAACCCACCACCCACACAACCAACCCCCCCAAAAAAAAACTACCTAAAAAACCTAAGCTCCCCATTGCCCTGAAAAGGGCATTTGGATGGGCATTGCCCTTAAAAGGGCATTTAGTTCTTTTACAATGACCAAAGTCCCTAATATAAAAATAAATCCCACCCAATAAAACATTAAAAAAAAACTAACACTAACCCCCGAAAATCTACTTACAGTTTTTGAAGACTGGACAGCCATCCTCAAAAAAGCCGGGAAAAGTCTTCATCCAAGCAACAAGAAGTCATCCTACAGGCGGGCAGAAGTCTTCATCCAGATGGTATCATCTATCTTCATCCTTCCGACTCGGAGCGGCTCCATCTTCAAGACATCTGGCGCGGAGTATCCTCTTCTTTTGCTGGCTCTTCAAGAATGAATTTTCCTTTAAATGACGTCATCCAAGATGGCATCCCTTGAATTCTGATTGGCTGATAGAATTCTATCAGCCAATCGGAATTAAAGGTTAAAAAATCCTATTGGCGGATGCAAGCCAATACTATTGGGCTTCAATCCTAATGGCTGATCACCCACAACCCACATAACCTTAAACTTAGCTCATTCTCCCCTGTTACTGAGGAAGAAGTTTCAGCACTTATACTGCGCTCTCATCTCACTACCTGTCCCCTTGACCCTATCCCCTCACAGCTACTCCCCTCCCTCTCTGCCACCCTTACCCCTATACTCACACACACTCTCAACCTCTCCCTCAGCACCGGTATATTTCCCTCATCGCTGAAACATGCACTGGTCACCCCTATCCTCAAAAAAACCTTCCCTTGATCCTACCTCCCCATCCAACTACCACCCTATTTCCCTCCTCCCTCTTGCATCAAAGCTTCTCGAAAAACTAGCTTATGCACGTCTATCCCATTTCCTTATAATAAACTCCCTCCTTGACCCATTGCAATCTGGATTTCGTACCCATCACTCTACAGAGACAGCAATTGTTAAGGTTACCAACGACCTACTTACAGTAAAATCAAAAGGCCACTTCTCTCTGCTTATCATCCTTTCTGTCCGCAGCCTTTGACACTGTTGACCACCCTCTTTTGCTCCAAATCATCCAATCCTTCAGCATATGGGACACAGCCCTCTCGTGGCTCTCTACCTACCTGTCAAATCGTACCTTTAGTGTAGCCTTCTCTGGGGCCTCCTCTGCCCCATCACCACTTTCTGTCAGAGTACCGCAAGGCTCTGCCTCCATCCCCTTCTCTTCTCAATCTAAACGTCATCACTATGTTCACTAATAAAGTCCCACAGTTTAAAATATCATTTGTATGCCGATGACACCCAAATCTACTTCTCTGCACCAGACCTTTCTCCTTCCTTGCTAACCCATGTCACTAACTGTCTTTCTCACATCTCCAACTGGATGTCTTCTCACTACCTCAAGCTAAATCTCTCCAAAACTGAGCTCCTTATTTTCCCCCCTTCTTCTAAACTCTCCACCCCCAATCTCTCTATAACTGTCGACAACTCCATCATTACTCCTACCCCGCATGCCCGATGTCTCAGGGTCACATTTGACTCAGATCTTTCTTTCACTCTCACATTCAGTCATTGGCTAAAGCCTGCCGCTTCCACCTTAAAAACATCTCTAAAATTAGACACTTCCTTACACAAGACACAACTAAGATTTTAATCCACTCTCTCATTCTCTCCCTCCTCGATTACTGCAACTCTGTCCTCTCTGGTCTCCCCACCTGCCGCCTAGTTCCTTTACAATCCATAATGAATGCCTCTGCCAGGCTCAACTTCCTTACACGTTGCTCTTCATCTGCTGCACCTCTCTGCCAATCCCTTCACTGGCTTCCTCTTGCCTCTAGGATCAAACACAACATTCTCATTCTGACATACAAAGCCCTCAACTGTACTGCTCCCCCCTATATCTCAGATCTTGTCTCCAGATACTCTCCCTTCCATCCCCTTCACTCTGCTCATGACCTCCTACTCTCCTCCTCTCTTGTCACCTCATCACACTCCCGTTTACAGGACTTCTCCAGACTGGCTCCCATCTTGTGGAACTCTCTGCCTCGCTCCACAAGACTCTCTTTTAGTTTTAAAAGCTTCAAGTGCTCCCTAAAGACTCTACTGTTCAGGGATGCATACAACCTATGCTAACCTTTCTTTATACCAGTTCCTCTCCTCCATTGCTTTCCCCTGAACCCCCTTAGCATGTAAGCCTAAGAGTCCAGCTGTTTGTTGATCACCTTCTTAAGAGCCGACTACAACAGTGCAACTCTTGGCAGGGCCCTATACCCATTTGATCCCTATAATTATTTTGCTGTACTCTGCATTTGTTTATAGCGCTGCGGAATCTGTTGGCGCTCTACAAATAACCGATAATAATGGAATTCTATAGTCGTCGAACTTCATCCATCTTCTTTATTAATTTTCAAATTCAAATTAGCCAATAGAATGAAAGTTTTTTCTACTGACTAATTTATATTTGAAATTGAAAATCAGCCAAGGCAAGGGTACCTCTATATAAAGGGAGTAAAACGCATTCATAATTCAGTGTGCAGAGGGTAAATGAATGAAGAGAACATTGGATGGAAGATCAGCAGATAAGAATAAAAGAAGATGGAAGAAGATAGAAGACCTTGGTTGCCGCCTCCGCCGGGATGGAGATAGAAGACAACTACCGATGCGATAGAAGAAGTGCACCGCAATTGGCTATCATGTAGGAGGTGGATTCAAGTTTGGTGAGTATTATCTTTGCGGTTTAGTGCTAGGCTTTTTTTGGTTGGTGTTTTTTTTTTAAGAATAGGGTGGTTTGTTTTTATTTTCTTCTGGGAAGCAAAAGAGCTTTAGGGCAATGCCCAACCAAATGCCCTTTTTTAGAAATTCTTTTTTTGAGGGGTTACTTGTAAAGTAGAATGGGCTTATATTTTTATATTTTTATTTTTTTAAGAGGGGCTATAGTTTTGGAATAGGCATAACTATTTTTTTTTTTTTTGGTAAAAAAACATGTTTCTGTAATGCTAGTTTTTTATTTTCTTTAAAGCTTTTTTAATGTAATGTTAGGTTGTTTTTTATGTAATGTTAGTTTTTTTATTTTTAAAGTAATGTCAGGTTTCTATTGTTTGTGAACTTAGGGGTGTTAGGTTAGTGGTGTTAGGGGGTGTTAACTGGTTAGGGGGATTAGAGGTTAGTGGTGGGTACTTTGCAATGGGGTTGTGGTGGTTTAGTGGTTAATAGTGTAGCAGGGATTTGGCAATGTGGGGATGCGGCGGTACAGGGTTAGTAGTGTAACGGGTGCTTAGCAATGTATCTGGTGGTTTCGAGGTTAATAGTGTAGTGGGGACTTAGCAGTGGGCTATGTGGTGGTTTAGGGGTTAATAGTGTAGTGGAGAATTTGCAATGGACTATGGGATGGTTTAGGGGTTAATAGTGTAGTAGGGACTCTGCAGTGGGCTATGTGGCAGTTTAGGGATTATTAGAGTAGGGGGCTTGTGGTAATTTAGTTTAGTGCACAAGTAAGGTTGTTAGTGTTTTTCTCTCCATTGAAGTCTATGGGGGTATGTTAACATAGTCGTGATTTTGTAACTTCGGCTCTTTGCGCATGTCAAGTTAGCGCACAAGAGAATTTTTTTTACTGTTAATTAAAAAACTGTACATTGCCTTTACGTGTGCAAAGAGCCAAAGTCTAGCTTAGTTAACATGCAAGTGGGAGTGATAAATAGCGCTCCACTCAATATAGCCCTAGGTAGGTGATTTTTATGGCATATCATTTTATAATGGCAATTATCTAATAGCAGAAAACAAGTTGAGTGGAACACACTATTAAGGTTCGACAGCTTTCATCCCAGGCCATTGGTGGAATCACTCCCAAAGAGTCAATTGCTCAGAGTAAAGAGAATTGTGAGCAATGAACAGAAATGCAATCTGAGGATTAAGGAGATGTCCAATAAATTTTTGAATAGAGGCTATCCAAAAAAACTAATTGAAGAAAAGAAAATTGAAATTTTTCAAAGAAAACAAGTAATGAGTAACCCTAAAAATAAGGACAATAGAATGGTATTCATTTCTCAATACAGTCCACTCAGCAAAGAAGTTTCAAAAAGTATATGCAAACATTGGCATGTGCTGAGGGACTGCAATGAGAAAGTATCCTTATTTAAAAAACCCCCACTCATAGCTCACAGGAGAGTAAAAAATTTGAGGGACCACTTGGTTAAATCCGATGTGGGCCCTAGTAAAATTAGTGTACAGTCCTGTATTACCAAGAAAAACTATGGCTCATATCCCTGTCTTAACTGTATGAGTTGCAGTTCCATAATAAAAGGAAATTTTTTTCACCACCCATATAAAGGTACAAAATATGAAATCAATGGCTACTATACATGTGATACCACTCACGTGGTATACCTTATTAAATGCCCATGTTCTTTGTTCTATATTGGCGAGACCACTCGCAAGGTGAAAGACAGAATGAGCCAACATCGCTCTAATATACGTTGTGGCAATACTGAAGCACCAGTGTCTAGTCACTTTATTACAAAAGGGCATAATATTAGCCAGATGAGGTGGCAAGTCATAGATCATGTAAAAACACAGAGAAATGGACAGGACAGGGAGAAAGTTCTCAAACAAAGAGAATCTTGGTGGATACATAAATTGGAAACCATGATCCCTAAGGGGTTAAATAAAGAGTTGGATATGTCTGTATACCTGTAATAAAGTAAAATATTAAAATTGAGATAAATTTCAAATAAGATATTCAATATGTACATACACACTATGCTTGATACATGTAGCATTATTCAGTACCAATAGTGTAACAACTTTGTAACTCCTTCTTTGTTTTTAATATATTTGTTTTTAATGTTGTATAGTTATACATGTGGTCACCACTAGATGGTATCAGAGAGACATTAAGTGATGAAAAATTGCCATTTGGCGCCAATACATAAGGTATAAAAGCTTACACATCACAGTATTAACCCATGCATGATTAAGGGAAACTAATCCCGAAACGTCGCTGTTTTATTGTGTCCTGAAATAAAAGAAATTTGTCATTTGGAGTGCTGTGGACATTATCATCTTGGCAATTATCTAATAATGATAGGTTTATGAAATCCCTCACTGGAAAGAGTGGTTTGATCTTACTAGCCTGTTAAGTGTGTGTCTTAATTGAGCCCAACATGCCTGTGGATTAATGTTTCCTTTTTTTGTCTAGAATGAAATATGTAATCTGCATTTTTAGCTGTAAGAACTTAAAAAACAAAAATCGCTCATAAGGTTACTATGATAGAAAGTAATTGTGTCACAGTGATACTCCAAAGAAACGTGGAGCAAAACTGCTTCTGATGTTTTCTTCTCCGGATTGAATTTGCCGAAATTTCTTTGCACTTAATAGTATTCATGTTTGGTGCCACATTAGGACTTCCCCGTGGTGTATTTTCACTTTATATAACTGACAACTAGTTTACTTGCTTATTTGCTTGGGCTGTCTTGGAAATCTAGACTTTTAAAATCATCTAGCATTTACCAGCCTCCAGTTCCTAACATTAAAGCCACACCCTGTTATGCTATTTATGAACTCCTGGCTTCTAGCATCTTCTATATACTTTGCCACCTGCACCTGATCTTTGCACTGTCCTGACTGTTTGCCTCTGATCCTTTGGTTTCTATATTTAGGATTTGTCTGCTGTTCACCTGTGTCCTGATCCCCAACATGTTCTTACAGTCCAAACCAGATATGGGCTAATATTCCAACCTAGTCATGGGTCTTCATTCCAGACCACTTGGGCTCTATGGTCTCTCATCCTGTATTCCTGCTTTGACACTTTGGTTTCTGCCTGTGCTCTTGATTCTGCTTCACCTTCTTTATGCATCACCTGTGAAACCACTTCATTATACTTCAGAACAAGCCACTTATCTTTCTTTGTCATCGATCAGAATCTTTACAATAGCTCCTCTTGATAATGAGCTATATTACAAGTTGAGCACAATTGTGCATTACCATTGCTTGAGCGCAATAAATAGTGCTTCTAATTTTGTGCTTATATTACAAGACCAAAGTTATTTCTTTATTGCTCAAGTATAGAGCAGAGCAGTGGCTGTAATTTTATAATGTTGGAGACCTAAAATCTGTAATACTCTCCCGTGTAATACAAATAACCCCTTTTTATTTTTAAATTGGCATAGAATGAATAAATGAACAGTTTATAACAGTCTGAACTAGCTGGCGGAATTTTTTTACACCTACCTCAATTTGCCCAATTGCCCAAAAGCATATAACTGAGTCTATGTACTAACTCCAAAATGTGTTGTACACTGACTGGACCCATGTGAATCTTGAGGGGAGGCAATGGGGGAAGCTCCTCCTGGATTTTCTCTTCTTCTATCTTAATGGAAAAGTCCAAATAAAACTTTTCATGATTCAAATAGGGCATGTAATTTTTTTTTTTTACATTTCTTTTTTTATGGACAACAATGTAAATAACAACAAAAGTAGCTGAATTTTAACCCCATCTGGGGTACAATAAGAAGATACAATGTGCATATAAAACATTCAGGTGATAAATTAAAAATGTATCTTTTTAGCTACACATTGTTAATACTATTTTACTTTTGCACCAACAATAATCTAATAACCATACTATGAACAAGCATGTGAGTATCAATAAAGAGAGGTGAACTTAAATCTAGACTTGTGCATGATCGTAAAATTTGTTTCGGTTCGGATTGATTCGGATTTTTTAGAATTTTGGTTTGGATCGATTTGAATTCTGAAAAATTTGAACAAATTTGTTTCGGATTCGGCTGGATTCAGCTGGATTCCGTTTGGTTCAGAAATTCAGAATTTTCGGTATGTGTTAGGTGGGATATGCTGTGTATTAGACTAGTATTATGTACTGTATATTAGGTGTAACCCATAGCAGAGTGATATAACCTAATATACTGTACAATATTAGTGTAATCCATGGCCATCCGAATTTACCGAATAAATTTGAACTAATTCGGATTTATTCGGTAGATTCGGCACTATTTTAATTTGGAAATTGTAATCGATCGGAATCTCCGAATTTACCGAATTCAGACGAATTTCCAAATCGATCCGAAATGAATCGCACATGTCTACTTAAATCCCACCTGGGGTATTATGAGAGAAATACCCAATTGAATATGTAATTTTTACATTTTTTAAGTGCACACTGTCGTCACTTTTTTTACTTTTACACAACCAATACTCTAAAATCCATAATAGAACAAAAACCTAAACATAATAAAAAACAAAACACAACAAAACAACAACGAGAAAAAAAAAAAAGGGAAGGGGAGGAGAACCTATTTACTAAATCCCTGAGAACACTAGTTCAAAGTTTCATAGAAAATATATTCGATTTCAGTAAGGAGGAGTACTTTTATAAACAAGATACAATAGGGGGAGGGGTAAGATGTATGCACTGTTATTAAAGAAATATATATATATGAGTAGTCCTGAAAACAATTCCTTGTAAGGCCACTGCACAAATTAGACTGTTTATAAAAGAAAAATGTGGCGGCGTTCCCCCAAAACAACCCCCACAATATTATCATTCACAAGGGACCACTCCCAGACATCCGTGTATATACAAGATAAAGTGCTTGACTCACCACTCTTCAGTCCCTTGGTGAGGTGTTTTTTTCTTTTCCTCTCAGATCAGGATGCTGTATCCAATTTTGGTGTGAACAGTTGTGTCCTGTAATCCAGGATTGTTACTCTCTGCCCATTTATTCTGTTTTTGGGGCCCTGAAAAAAGTCCACCTGTGTCCCTTGGATATTAAGACAGTCAGTGCAGTGTGCCTCTAGCTCACCTACCGCAATTTATATCCAAAACCTGTGCTCACTGTTTGGCCAAATAATAAGCGAAGCATCAGAAAAAGTGTATAACAGGAGCACCAAGTATATGGATAAAAAATTAAACTTTATTTAGAACATAAAGTTTTAAACCTATCAAGTTATGTTCTAAATAAATCTGAAGTTGAAGTGTTGAGTTTAGGTTTAACATTTGTTCCATCTGCAGATTTCAATTTGTTCAGAACTCTTTTGGACGTTAACAAAATGATTCGAAACCTAACGTTGAGAAAATTCTTTAAGACACAGGATCAACGTCAGTGTAATGAGAGTCCAAGTTCTATTGATGTATCTGAGCTTGAATGTCATGTTAATATTGATTTGAATTTTCAAGAATTATGTGATGTGAGGACTCTGGAATCCCTCCAAGAAGAGGAAGAGATGGAAGAAAGTAGACGGGTGGCAACCCCACTACTTAAGAACAAATCTTTGTTCTATCCCATCCAGAACAGGGGTCCTCTTTTGGAGAAATTCCAGAAGCGAGTGGAAAGTGATTTAATCAAGCTCCAATATGTTACACAAAGGGGCAAGAAGTCCAATGTCACACGAAAACAAAGAATGGCACTAGATGGCCTAAGAGATAACAACGACCTAGTGATTAGGTCAGCCGATAAGGGCGGAGCTATTGTGGTTCTTGATAAAAGGGATTTCATTCAGGAAGCTTTTAGACAGCTGAGAGTAGAACAGGATTACGAGGTATTGTCATTTGATCCAACACGCCAATTCCAGAGACAGTTGGTCTCCCTTGTGGACGATGGGGTTGAGATGGGCTATATAGACCAAGAAACTAAAGATTATCTTTTGGTACAAAATCCAGCCGTTCCGGTGTTTAACCATTTACCCAAAATCCACAAGTCTACTGACAATGTCCAAGGGAGACCAATTGTTAGTGGAATAGGCTCCCTACTCGAACACCTGTCAGAGTGGTTGGATGGCATCCTGCAGCCCTTGGTAAGCTCCCTTTGGAGTCACCTGTCGGATACCAAACATGTGTTGAATTTACTTTCTGATGTGGTATGGCAGAGTGACTTCAAGTGGTTGACAGTGGATGTAAGATCCCTGTATTCAACCATACCACATGATAAGGGCCTGGAGGCCATAAAATTCTTTCTGTCAAAAAAGTATCCAAATGATCAGGATTTTATTGGATACATATTGAGAGTAACTAGATTTCTCCTTACCCACAACTATTTCCTGTTTGAGGGGGAGTTCTTTCTCCAGAGGCGTGGGACAGCGATGGGGGCCAAATTTGCCCCCTCTTACGCCAACCTTTTCATGGGTTGGTGGGAGCTCTCCCACGTCTTTGGAGAGCGAAACCTGTTCAGGCAGGAGATAGTGTGGTATAGGCGCTTCATTGACGATCTCCTCTTCATTTGGCAAGGCTCCCGTAAAGATCTAGAGAAGTTTGTAGAGGGACTTAACAACAACAATGTAGGCATTAGCTTTACGTCCGAGATACAAGAGCATACAGTCAATTTCTTGGACATCTCATTAAAGGGAGAGACAGGCCAGAAGATTACCACAGAGACATATCGGAAACCTATCACAGGGAACTCTTTGCTACATGCCGCAAGTTGCCACCCAAGGAGGGTGTTTAGGGGTGTAGCTAGAGGTCAGTTCATTCGCCTGAAGAGGAACTGTACTGATCAAAGTACATATGAGAAACAGGCCGACGAACTATCAGTTAGACTCATGGAAAGAGGCTATCCGGGGTCAATAATTACAAAAGAGAGAAAAGCAGTTACCAAAATTAACAGAGTTGATCTTTTGAGACAAAAAAACACAAAGTACAAAAAAAGGACAAAAGGGACTGAGGACAGGAAAATCACATTCACGACAGAGTATTCACAACAGTACACACAAATATGTCAAATCATTAGAAATAATTACAATTTGTTGTCTGCAGATGATGCTCTAAAGGAGACAGTATCTGAAGGCATCAGATGTACATATAAAAGAAACAGAACGATAGGTAATATAATTGCACCCACAAGACTGAGGAAGGAACAGACAGATGGGTCCTCTTGGTTGAGACTCAATGGGACCTATAGGTGTAACCATTTATCCTGCAAAGCTTGCGAGAAAGTCACTATAGGAGACTCCTTCAGCTCTCTAGTCACGGGGGAACACTTCCAGAAGAATTTATGTCTTAACTGCAGGTCTACCTTTGTAGTGTATTTGATCTCATGCACCCACTGTGCCCTCCAGTATGTAGGTCTCACGACAAGGGAAGCCAGGGTAAGGATAAAAGAACATCTAGCGGATATTAAAGCGGGGGTTCTCACAACGCCACTTATTAAGCATTTTTGGATTACACACAACAAAGATAATTCGTTCTTTTCCTGGACCATCATTGAGAAGGTACCAGTCCAGATGAAAGGAGGGGACAGAACCCGCAAACTAGGCGAAAGGGAGGCCTTCTGGATCTTTCGTTTAAAAACAAGGATACCAGACGGCCTCAATTCGGAATTTGACCTCATTAATTTTTGGTAGTATATATTTTTACTTTTTTACCTCTCTTCACACATTTAAAATATGTAGGCAATAATATGATTACCATGTAAACCCAATCTACCTGTATACTAAGAATACTTACATATGTATAGAGAGTATTTACCAAAATATTAATACACAAACAAAGCACAATATACATCAGGTCCTTGGTAGGAAGTAGCACACACATGGTTTAACAGAAATACTAAGGTTAAATACATAGCTAGTGCATGAACTCCCAAATATACTTTGAATAGGATATAAGGGTTCTCCACTTGTTGAGGACATTTACTAATAACTAGTATATAGATAGAGTATAAAACAATTGGCACTTTTCAATGTGTATTTATGGGTATAACTAAATTAAGTTCTTAAGGGTACATCATAGCAAAGGTGTTATACGTTAATTAGTGAGTGTTTAATACATATAACTTTTTTGGTGTTGGGCACAGTAGATCAGAATTAAGCTAGGGTAAATATACCTAAAATAGTAAATTAAGATTCACTTCTAATTGGAGAAATCTACTGGAGATAGGTTCTATGCTAGAGCGCAACACACCTACCCCTTTAAATAAATGTGTATCTACACTTGGATAGGGAACAAAAGGGAGCGTCATAATGGAGACTTTATTCTTTAATTCAGGTTTGGCAGGCAATACACGCACGCAGTGTACGGATACATTCCATTATTCACATGTAGTGAACATTTAGCAGTGACAGCTTAGGAAACAGGGACTGACAGAGAGGTGTGACGTGACAGGCATCGTTATGATTGGTGCACACATACGATATTTGACCAATCAGGGCACACTAAGCAAGGACCAATAGCTACTGACATGACTTCCTGCAAAGCACAGCTTAGGAAAACAGGGACTGACAGAGAGGTGTGACGTGACAGGCAACGTTATGATAGGTGCACACATACGATATTTGACCAGGGCTCACTAAGCAAGGACCAATAGTTACTGACATGACTTCCTGCAAAGCACTGGGGTTTGACAGATCGCACCGGATTGGCCGGCACACACGGTATCTAACCAATAGGGATTGGGGAATAGCCTCCATTTATAAACAATAATTACGAACAGGCACAGAGTTTAAGCAAAATACACCGTTTTCTCCATAACAACAATAGGCGATCTAGGATGTATCTAACAAAACTGAGAGCTGCTATGTATATATAAAAGTCTGGTTAAATACTAACACACAGTACTAGAGTTACTATATATCTCTATACACAAGCGGCCCAGCCCTAAGACAATTTCCTTATACAATGATACAAAAATGTATGTTAAATAGACAGTTAACAGTTTTCTTCATGTTTTTTTATTAATGATAAACAGGAGATTAGGAATGTAGTCTTTTGCAATATTGAGTAAATAGATGAATATAGCTATGTTAAAGAGGAGAGTTAATTGATTCAAGCTGAAGGGAGTTTAAAATGAGGGGTGTGGATTTTTGGACCAATAGGATTACAGATGAGGGTTTTTAAATCTGAGAACTGACAGACAGTTTTAAGCAGGCTAGGAGTAAGGCAACAGCCGAAACCGGTCAGCCTTTTGTTCATCTGTTTGACTATTCATGTATGTTCTTACCCAAGGGTGAAGACACCCTTTATGTTCTAAATAAAGTTTAATTTTTTATCCATATACTTGGTGCTCCTGTTATACACTTTTTCTGATGCTTTACTTTTATAAACACTAACCATTGGGAGAAAAAAAAACCCTAATAATATTTTCATTGTTATCTATGTTAATATTAAGTTGTTCAAGGATACATTAGAAGGGAAGAAAGGGAAGACCTATTTACCAAATCCCTAACAGAACCAGTTCAGAGTTTCACAATGGATATATTAAATATTCGATTTCAGTGGGGGGGTGCTTTTATAAACGCTGACCATTTGAGAAAAAACCTATTAATGTCTTCATCGTTATCTATATTAATATTAAGTTGTTCAAGGATACATTGCTTTTTTAAACAATTTTTAATTTCCGTAATACTAGGGACGGTTCACATTTTCCACTTTTTAAAAATAAGATATCTAACGGCCAGTATGGCCGTATTAATGATTTTGGTATAAGGCCGCTTGTCTTCTAAGTTAAGACAGAGAAAAACTATATTTATTGGTGACAGAGTTAGAGAGAGGACATTCAGTATCTTATGAAGCCAAAATTGAACTGTAAACCAAACATTTCTAATTTTTGGGCAGGTCCATATCATGTGCAGAAGATTTGCTGGAAATAAGCACTTAGGGCAAACGTTAAAATTTATATTGCCACATTTAATTCCCATTTCTGGGGTAAAATAAGTCATATATAGTGACTTCAGGTGTGACTCCCTCCATGTAGAAGAGAGAGTTGCTCGAGCAACTTCTTGAATAGAAAGATGGGGTAATTTCTTGAGATAACAATATCATCCATTTAATACAAATCTTGTCAAGATTGACTGTGCCTCTATCAGAAACCAAGATTGAGTAGCAAGGAGTGATTGACATAAAGCCATTCTTAACTAAGGTGAGACAATTCTCAATAGGCCCTAGCGACCAATTCCAACCATAGTCATTCGCGAGTTTCAGAGCATAGTGTCTAGCCTGAAGATACACGAAAAAGTTTCTATGTGGGAGATTAAATTCCATTCTGAGAACATCAAATGATTTAAAGCAGCATTTCTCTATATCTAAAATCTGAAATACATTGGAAAACCCTTCAGCCTTTTTCATTTTACAAAAATTGTCGAAGGTGTACCCACCTGAAATTGAGGGTTTCCCAATAATGGGATGTATCTCGATACATGGTGTTCTATAGCTAGCATTTTGCAGATCTTTTTCCATGCTAGAATTAGATTATATAAAGATCTGAGTTTTTTATTTGAGAAGGAATATAAGTAGTATCTAAGTGAATAAGTGCCGCAGGAGAGAGGGGTTCATTATGCTATTTTCCAGATCATTGTTTGTAACATAGTTGCGTAGAAATGGCCAATCAGACACTATGCGAGCAAGGAAAACATAATTATATACCCTAAGGTCAGGTAGCGCCAGGCCTCCATATCTTACCTGCAAAGAAAGTTTAGCAAATGAAATTCTAGGCCTCTTATTTTGCCATAAAAAACATCGAAGTTAAGAGTTAAGAAGAATTAAATCCTTCCTTTTTAAAAACAAAGGAATATTCTGGAGAACATAAAGCATTTTAGGGAGGAGAATCATCTTATACGCTGCTATACGCCCAGACAGAAAAAGAGGTAAGTTCTGCCAATTTTTGAAAATAACTTTAATTTTATTTAAGATTGGAATACAATTAAGAGTACCAAGAATCAGGATTATTAGATACATTTATACCTAAATATTTAAAGGACTCGTGAACTATAGAGAAGGGTACATCTGTGCATGAGTTAGCTGTCTGCCTAATCCATAAGAGTTTGGATTTAGTTATGTTCACCTTATACCCAGAAAAGGAGCCAAACTGTTGTATAATTGAAAGAAGTATAGGTATATTCATGCGGGTATTAGTCAAACATATAAGACTATCATTCACGTAGAGTGCTATCTTTAGTTCCTTCCTACCAAATTTAATTCCCACAAGTTGCTGTCTGATTATTGTGGCAAGAGGTTTGATAGCAATATTAAAACGAAGCGGAGAAAGAGGACACCCTTGCCTAGTTCCCCTATGCAGAGTTATTTCAGAAGACAACTATCCATTGACTACCATCCTTGTGGAAGCCGTGTGATATAACTTTTCAATAAACTTGTTGAAGTTACCTTTCAGACCAAATTGTTCTAAAGAGAATAAGAGATGGTCATGATGAACTGAATTGAAATTGCAAGATCTGTGGTGGTCACTTCCCCTGCTTGAGCAGAGACCTTGATATTCGCAAAATAATCTATAGTAAGGAGAAGTTCCCTGATTTTGGCCGCAGAATTCCTATACCTCATAAATCCAGCCTGATCTGTATTAATAATAGCAGGAAGAAGAGATTGAAGCCGTTGAGCCAATATGGTGGCTAGCAGTTTATAATCTATATTCATGAGAGCGATAGGTCTATAGGATTCCATCAAAATTGGGTCTTTTCCCTTTTTTAATATCAGTGTCGTGTATGAGGCTGTAAAATTGATTGCAGGTTCATTCCCTTCTATATATATGTAATTAAATAGAGAAGTAAGATAGGGCATTATAGTAGAGGATAGCATCTTATAAAATTCGTTAGGCAGTGCGTCCGGGCCAGGTGCATTATTATGGGCCAGCTTTTTGATTGCATTGGCCACTTCTGATTCAGTGATAGGAGAATCAAGGTCTGCAAGTGAAGCGGCTGTTAACGAAGGGTGAGAGATTTTTCTCCAAAAATCCTCGCGCTCCGTAGTATTAGAAGATCTAGCCAAGTATATACCATTATAATAGTTAAAGAAAGTTTGAACAAGGTCTTGCGATGATCTAAGCATTTGGCCTTCTATGTATAAGGAATCTATCAATTGGGGGCCTGAGTCCTGCTTAACAAGTTTTGCTAAAAGTTTGCCTGTCTTATTCCCATATTAGTAAACTTTTGCGGAGAACCGAATATCTTTTTGGGTTGATTTATATAGTAGCAGCAAATCTCTCGCCTCTAATGTGGAGATATATTTAGCCCATTTCTGTGGCGACTTTTCCAGTAAGTATGAATTATAAGCATTTGTGACCGCATGTACCAGTTCATTCTCATGCTTTTTAAATTTCCTAGCCTGCATAATAGTGTATGCTAAAATTTCCCCCCTTAATACTGCTTTAGCAGTTTCCCAAAATAGAGCAGGACGATTCTTGGATTCTGAATTAAATGAGGCAAATTCCGCAGTCTTGACTTCAAGCCAATTTTTAAATTTAAAATCAGAGAGTAGAAACTTGGGGAAAATAAAACGATTATTTGTAGGTGAAGAACCATTCTGCTGATACTCGAAACAAATAGGGGCGTGATCCGAGACTGCAATAGGTAAAATTTGAGCCAAAACTTTGTATTTACATAGTCTTTCATCAATCAAGAATAAGTCAATCCATGACATTGACTTATGTGCTTTTGAAAGGCATGTAAAATCCTGAATATCCGGGTTTTGTAACCTCCATATATCCTTCACTCTTAAATTAGTAAAAATCCTAGAGAAAAGTCTTGACTCAAGATCATCCCTTTTAGTCTTTTTAGAGAGAGCATGCTGTCTCATTCTATCAATGGGATACTGAGGAGCCATATTGAAATTGCCACCCATTATTAAGAAACCTTCTGCACAGGTCATGAGCCTAGCCTGCAACGTGTCCCAAAATGATAGATTAAAAACATTCGGAGCATATATATTACATAAGGTAAAGATAGAATTAGCAATTTTAATTTTCAGTATAATATATCTCCCCTCTTTATATGACTCATTATGTAATATCTCATTGTTAAATTTTTTTACCCAAGAGAATAGCAACTCCACCTTTTCGGCTTAGACTAGAGGAAAAAAACCTCTTTGACCCACGAGGATTTCAGCTTGAGAACTTCTTGAGTTTTCAAGGGGATTTCTTGTAAAAAGGCGATGGAGGTACCAATTTTCTTAAGGTGAGATATTATCGTTTTCCTTTTGATAGGAGACGTAAGACCTCCTATGTTCCAGGAAGTACATTTTATTCCAGTGACTATAGGAATTGCCTATGTAAAAAGAGGGTAAATAGGAAAGGAGAGAGGGGAAAAAAACAAAAAACACACTCATACACAAAACAGACGACTGAGCCACCTAAGCAGTCTATTTCCCTATGCCGAAAAAACCCAAGCATAGCAACAGAAGAAAAATCCATAGTTTAGTATTATCATCTGAAACATCATCTAATCAGGACTCAGGAGAACAGTTTTTAGTAAAAAAAAGTTTCTGCCGCAGAAGCGGTATCAAAGTAATATATGTTATTATCAAACACCAATCTAAGTCTAGCAGGGTGTAGGATAGTTGCACACAACCCTTGCTGTATGAATTTTGTACATACCGGGGCTAGTTCCATTCTTTTTAGGGCTGTTTCTGCTGCATAGTCCTGGAATAAGAGGATTTTAGTTTCCCCAAGAAGTATAGGTTGGTGTTTGCAAAAGGCTTGTAGGAGAGTGATTTTATCTTGGTAGTTCAAAAGTTTAACTATAATTGGTCTCGGTCTCATGCTATTTTTATGTTTAAATAATTTTTATTGGTTTAATAAGGGACAAAAAGAAACAATAACAAGTTAACAATCAAGTAAGTAGTGACCTTTCCCTCAATTGACCTCTATATTGAGGCGTATTATGAGGTAAGTTTACAATAGGACTAGGGCATAGGATAATTAATTTAAACAACAATCGTCAACAATCCATTGATTTCTGGTTGTACCCTTTTAGCTCCTCTGAATCTCAATCTATACATTAGTACTTAAATCTTAGAGCTGCCAAAAGACTGTCGGTACTTAATTTAGATATCTGTTACATTACTAAGTAGCGTCTCAAAGATTGTTGTATCTTCTTAAATACTCTATCTACCTTTGTCCATATCAGTTTATTATCAGAGAGCCTCTGGATTAAAGATAATCTATCGTAGCTAGTGGTGTTTTCTTATACCAGAGTATGTTTTGGAACAGAGGTAATGTTAGGTAACTTGGATATATAGAAGAAAAAAGAAAAAAAAAAGGGGAAGGGTGGGGATGTATGGGGGGGGGGGGAGGGAAGTGACGACACATCATTCCTTGATTTATCTTAAGGGAAGTGACGACACATCATTCCTTGATTTATCTTATATGTACATCAATAGGTGTAAATTATTATTCTTTTTATGACCTTTTAAAGGTCTATCCTCCCACTATCTTATCTGAGTAGATTCTATTTACTTAACCAGTAGTACCATACTGCTTGGACCGTATCCTTATTGTCCAGAATACCTGACACTATCTCATACATAGTGTATGTATGGTGAATTTTATTAAGTATTTCTGTCCAGGTTGGCACTCCAGTTTTCCAATGTTGAGCTATGCATATCCTCGTGATTGTGCATAAAATCCTAAGAAATGTATTAATGTGCTTATTGTATATGTTGATATGTTCATGGAGAAGAGCCTGTTGTATTGTGAGGTCAATGTGTTCATCTGGGATCTGGCTGAGGAAGTTCGACAATTGTTTCCATACCCCTGAGACTTCTCTACAATCCCACCACATATGTCTATATGTTCCTATTTCTCCGCAACCTCTATAGCAAAACCTATTTCTGTGTGGGTTCATGTAAGCTATTCTTGTGGGGGTCAGATACCAGCGATAAATAGTTTTGGCAACATTCTCCTTCAGATCTACACTTATAAGTCCCTTCTCAGCCTTTTGAAATATCTTTTCCCACTCTTTGATATCTTTACTGTTCCTGTTCCTGTTCCTGTTCCCAGGCCAGCATAGTTAGAGTTTTAGTGGTGTTTTGAGTAGACTGTATGTTTATGTAAAGTAAAGAGATAGCATGTTTATCGTGACCTTCTGATTTGCTAAAAGTTTCTATTGGTGTAGTAATATCGTCTCGTGGGTATTTTAGGTATGTTTGTACAGCCGAGCGGATCTGTAAATACATATACCAGTGTAGCTTCAGTGGGTCTAGTCTTGACTGTAATTGAGTAAACGAGAGTATATTTCCACCTGCTATATAGTTCGCCACTCTATACAAACCTTTGTTTTCCCATTTCTTAAGTTGAGCCTCAAGTTCTCTTGGCATTATGTATCTTATCGGTATATATAAGGAGTATTGTGGTAGGAGGTTATATTTTGTCTAAGCTGTCCTCCAGGTCATCACCGTTAGGTTTGTAGTGTAAGGTCTTGGTTTCCCTTTGTTTCCCTGTGCTATCTCGGGATCCCAGATGATTGCATCTATCTCACCCCAGCCACCCATATTTGCTTCTAATGTGGGCCATACAATCTCCCTAGATCTCTTCAGAAGTAGAGTATTCTGAGCTAGCCTGGCGGAGTTATAATAGTCTATTAGATTTGGAGCCCCAATTCCCCCCAGCGATTTATGTCTGATTAAGACCGATTTTGCTATCCTGTTCATTTTATTGCCTCTGATAAATATTAATATCTCTTT
The DNA here is from genome assembly GCF_027579735.1 of Bombina bombina. Taxonomy (NCBI): domain Eukaryota; kingdom Metazoa; phylum Chordata; class Amphibia; order Anura; family Bombinatoridae; genus Bombina; species Bombina bombina. Next base: position 447,225,845 of record NC_069503.1, read on the forward strand.
TTGTAGTGCTTCTAAGTCTGTTTTTATTATTTTAATGGCAAGGGTTCTAAACAGATACAGAATCCGTGGCATGGCGTTCATTTTCACTGCTGCCACTCTACCTAGCCATGAAAATTTAAAGCCTTTCCATTTTGATAGGTCTTGTTTTATTTGTCTAAATAGTGGGACATAATTTACTTTATATAATTGTGTGTGACAGGTCGGAAGATGAATTCCCAGATATTTTAGAGTGTGTTTCATCCATTTAAAGTTAAAGTTTATTTCTAGTAGTGTCTGGGTTTGTTGGGGAATTGCAATAGGTAGAGCTTCCCATTTTTCTGGATTTATCTTGAACCCTGAAATGTTGGAGAAAGTCTTTATTGTTTGGTAAAGAATAGGTAGTGATATCATTGGACTTGTTATGGTCAGTAAAATATCGTCCGCAAAGAGGGCTAATTTATACTCTGTTGCGTCTATCTTGACCCCCGTTATATCTATCTGCGAGCGAATTTTAGCCGCTAGTGGTTCTATGCATAGCGCAAAAAGTAGCGGGGACAGAGGGCACCCCTGTCTGGTCCCGTTGAGGATTGGGAAAGATTTTGATTTATAGCCTGCTGCTGAAACTTGCGCTCCTGGGCATGAGTAAATAATTTTTAAGGCTTTTATAAATGCCCCTTCAAATCCCATTTTATATAGTGTCAAGAACATATAGTCCCAGTCAATTCTGTCAAACGCCTTCTCCGCATCCAGAGAGAGGAGCAGAGAAGGCGTTCGTGTCTCTCCCAAAATTTGAATGAGATTAGTCACTCTGCGAATATTGTCTGGGGCTTCCCTACCCTTAACAAAACCAACTTGGTCTGGGTAAATTAGATGTGGGATAATATGTTTGAGGCGATTCGCTATTACTTTCGTGAAAATTTTAAGATCCTGATTGATAAGGGATATTGGGCGATAGTTCTGACATTTCTTATGGTCTCTCGCTGGTTTGGGAATCACCACTATCTTAAGGGCTAATAGCTCTGGTGGAATTTTTCCCCCCTCCATAATATAATTACAAAATTTAACCAGGTGTGGGGTTAATGTTGTTTTAAAGAGTTTATAATATTTGGCCGGGAAGCCATCTGGTCCCGCCGCCTTCCCGGGTTTAAGGTCTTTAATAGCCCCCAACACTTCCATAAAGGAGATTGGTGCGTTAAGTGTTTCCCCCTGTTCTTTGGTTATTGTTCGTAATAAATCTTGGGAAAAGAATGATGAAGTGAGTGTCCTTGTTTCTTCGTTGTGTGAAACCTTTTTCCCGTCATATAATGCTCCATAATATGTCGCAAATGTGTCTTCTATTTCCTGAGGGTGTGATGTTAAGGTGTTGTTTGGTGTCTCGATTGCAGGAATCGCAGAGATCCTACATCTCTCTCTGATTTTATGTGCCATGTATCTGTCTGGTTTGTTCGCGTATATAAAGTAGTGTGCCTGAAGTTTATGTATAGCTCTTGTAGCTTGTGAATGAAGTAGTGTGGCTAATGCAGTTCATTTGGTATGTAGAGTGTTTTGGATAGTTTTAGTTTTGATTTGCTTGCGTCGTTTCTCTAATTCTTCAATTTCTGTGTAGAGTTGCTTTAATTGTTGTCTATGTTGCTGAATCTGTGTTGCTTTTTCTTTAATGAGTATCCCTCTTAAGACTGCCTTGTGTGCTGCCCACGTAATTCCTGGATTACTAGCAGTGTCTGCGTTTATTTGCCAGTATTCAATTAACTGTTTAAGTACGCTGTCGTGTGTTTTGGGGTTTCTTATATATGATGAGTCAAAGGTCCAAGTTCTACTTCTATTTGGGTCACACAACCCCTCCACCTGTAAGGTGATGATTGAGTGGTCAGACCACACACAAGAGTGTATCTGAGAGCTGCTTAGTAAGGGCTGTAAGATCTGGCTCACATATATATAATCCAGCCTAATGTAGGTCTTATGTGCTGCCGAATAGAATGTGGTATCACCTGTCAGGCCATATAAGGTGTTCCATATCTCTATCAGAGAATGAGGTAATAGGCTTTCCCTAATTGATTTAACTATGCGGTTGTGTCAGGCTTGTTTGTTGGTTAAGGATTTAGTGTCAGTTGGGCTAGTAGTCAACATAGTAATATTGAAGTCCCCAGCTAGGAATATTTTAGTGTGTGACCATTGTGTGAGCAGATATGATATATGTTTAAAGAATTTGTGTTGGTTCTCGTTTGGTGCATATATATTGCATAGCGTTATTTCTGAATCTAAAATTCTGCCTTTTACTATTAAATAACTCCCATCAGTATCTGTTAATATACTTTCCTGAGTGAAATTGAGTGAGGAGTGTATCAAGATAGATGTGCCTCTTTTTTTGGATGTTGCTGTAGAGTGGTAATGTGTGTTAAAATGCTTCGCCCAATATTTTGGGATGTTGTTCTCAAGGAAGTGAGTCTCTTGAAGGAATAATATGTTAGCATGCAGAGATGTATATTGCGTCATTGCTATACGCCTTTTAACATCAGTATTTAACCCCCTTACATTGTGGGATAGTATCTTTATTTTAGGGATCATATTAATTTGTTTGTGTTAGTGTGATGTATAAAGAAATCTATTACCTGAGGGTCGCTGGACTGGATACTTAGCTGGAAAATCTGTAGAAAGTCACAGATATAGTAGGTGGTCTTTGTTGTGTCGTCACCCTCCGGAATGTCTCAACTAGAGAGCCGTGCCCACGCCCGACGACTCCTCTGCTGTCTGCTCCTCTGGTAACTCTCAGGGTTGTTCAATCAGCTCCGGAGCGGAGCCCCGGCCCTCCGGAGTCGCAGCTTGTCTGCTGGTCTGTGGCTGATGTCCCAATGTGCGGTCCACGGCTCCCAAGCCAATGTATTTGAAGGTGGATCACTGCCGCCGGGCAGCACCCCTCAGTTGGCCACTACCGCTCCTCTCATTGCTCCAGATGCACCCAAAAGTTTGAAATCTGGGCAATAGGGTGTTTTAGATCGTTGCTCCACAGTGTATATGTATTAATCAGTCTATTTGGAGTTCTCTTAGGCTGTGTTTATTGGCCAAATTTAGTTAATTGTATGGTTTATTCACAGAGCCTCTGCAAATTGCTTCCTCTCCGTTTAGCTGATAGCTCCGCCCCCCAGTTTGTTATTTTTAAATGGTCCTCATGCTATTTTTAGAGGGAGCTACTGGTCCTATCCTATGTACTTGTTCTATGATTATTTTAGGATGAGTCTCAGGAATCTTTAGCAAGCATGGGAGGGTATTTGTGATTAGTTTACTCAAATCTTCAAACTGCTTTTCCTCAGGGACCCCAATTACTCTTAAATTATTTTGCCTTGCACGATTCTCCAGATCTTCTACTTTATTCTGTAATTTAAGAAGGGCCGATGTTATAACTTCTAATTTAGCATTTTGGCCTAAGGTAAGATCTTCAAGATCTGATACTCTTTGTTCTACTTCGGAGAACCTTTCGGAGAATTGTTTGATTTCCGCGGCTAACTGCGCAATATCTTGCTTGATCTCTAGTTTAAGAGAATCAAACTTGGGTGCAAGAGCCATGGAGATACTAAGAACTAAAGACTGTATGTCATTAGGCTCATATAAGATTGGCGAGTCGCATGGGGAAATCTGTGCCTCTACGGGGGCCTCCATAGTGGCTTTATGCTTTTTATCCCTTTGTCTAGCCGACATGACAGAAGGTGAAGTTTTAGACTGTGAGTGCAGAAATTTATCCATGTACTTGTGAGGATAGTGAAGGAAGGGAACTAACAACCAGTTCCAAAAAGTGATTTAAGGGGGGGAAGAACCCCAAAGGGTCCCCCAGCGAGGAGAAAAAAAAAAAAAAAAAAAAGAGAACAAAACAGAAAAAAAAATTAGAGTGCCGTGAAGTGAGGGGAAAAAAAAAGGGGGGGGTTTATTTCTCTCTTCTTCCCCTTTCCTTTTAAAAGAAAAGTGATTTAAGTGAAACAATACCAGTCATGTCAAAGACAAAGGAGCATATTCACCAATAATAAATGAGACCGCCGTTAAGACTAGGTAAGTTTAGAGGGATATTAGAATCCTTAATAGTATATAGTCAAGCCCAAACACAACTTTATTAATATAGGAGAAAACAGGAATGAATCAGTAGAATGGGCCCTTTGAGGTACTATATCTGCACAGCCAGAGCCCTGCAGATGAATTAATAGCTATTTAGGGCAACTTGATAAAAATCAGGGCCAGGAAATTCCTAGAAGAAAAATAAACAGTAACAATAGTACACATAATTCCCACACTATGATGTTAAGCAACATCACTTTTTTCGAATATAGAAAAAAACAGGGGTAGATTGCCTTAGGAGGCCTTTTATAAATTATTAAACTTTAACCTAGATAAAACTAAGTAAAGCAAATACATTAGATAAAGCAGAGAATTCAGTAATTTCAGTTCTTAGAACAATAAGCTTCTGGGCTTACTAGGTCTATAGCCCCATCACCTAATCTAATAAAATCTATGTATTATAACAGTCTGATACTATGTCTGAGAGAGAATTATCAGGTGACCCCCGTTATATCTATTTTAATGATGACAGTCTAACCTAGGACAAGTAAAGTACCAATTTATAACGAGCACTGAAGTCCTGTGACCTCTAATAAAGTATACTATAGCTAATTAGTCAAAAACCTAGGCCTAGATTTAGAGTTGGGCGGTAGCCGTGAAAACCAGCGTTAGAGGCTCCTAACGCTGGTTTTAGGCTACCGCCGGTATTTGGAGTCAGTCAGGAAAGGGTCTAACGGTCACTTTGCAGCCGCGACTTTTCCATACCGCAGATCCCCTTACGTCAATTGCGTATCCTATCTTTTCAATGGGATCTTTCTAATGCCGGTATTTAGAATCTTGGCTGAAGTGAGCGCTAGAAATCTAACGACAAAACTCCAACCGCAGAAAAAAGTCAGTAGTTAAGAGCTTTCTGGGCTAACGCCGGTTTATAAAGCTCTTAACTACTGTGCTCTAAAGTACACTAACACCCATAAACTACCTATGTACCCCTAAACCGAGGTCCCCCCACATTGCCGCAACTCTATTAAATTTTTTTAACCCCTAATCTGCTGACCACCACCTACGTTATATTTATGTACCCCTAATCTGCTGCCCCTAACACCACCGACCCCTATATTATATTTATTAACCCCTAACCTGCCCCCCACAACGTCGCCGCCAGCTACCTACAATAATTAACCCCTAATCTGCCGACCGCAAAGCGCCGCTACCTACGTTATCCTTATGTACCCCTAATCTGCTGCCCCTAACACCGCCGACCCCTATATTTATTAACCCCTAATCTGCCCCCCTCAACGTTGCCTCCACCTGCCTACACTTATTAACCCCTAATCTGCCAAGTACCGCACCGCTACTATAATAAAGTTATTAACCCCTAATCCGCCTCACTCCCGCCTCAATAACCCTATAATAAATAGTATTAACCCCTAATCTGCCCTCCCTAACATCGCCGACACCTAACTTCAATTGTTAACCCCTAATCTGCCGACCGAATCTCGCCGCTACTGTAATAAATGGATTAACCCCTAAAGCTAAGTCTAACCCTAACCCTAACACCCCCCTAAGTTAAATATAATTTAAATCTAACGAAATAAATGAACTCTTATTAAATAAATTATTCCTATTTAAAGCTAAATACTTACCTGTAAAATAAACCCTAATATAGCTACAATATAAATTATAATTATATTATAGCTATTTTAGGATTTATATTTATTTTACAGGTAACTTTGTCTTTATTTTAACCAGGTACAATAGCTATTAAATAGTTAAGAACTATTTAATAGCTAAAATAGTTAAAATAATTACAAAATTACCTGTAAAATAAATCCTAACCTAAGTTACAATTAAACCTAACACTACACTATCAATAAATAAATTAAATTAAATACCTACAATTACCTACAATTAAACCTAACACTACATTATCAATACATTAATTAAATACAATACCTACAAATAACTACAATTAAATAAACTAACTAAAGTACAAATAAAATAAAAAAGAACTAAGTTACAAAAAATAAAAAAATATTTACAAACATTAGAAAAATATTACAACAATTTTAAACTAATTACACCTACTCTAAGCCCCCTAATGAAATTACAAAGCCCCCCAAAATAAAAATTGCCCTACCCTATTCTAAATTAAAAAAGTTCAAAGCTCTTTTACCTTACCAGCCCTGAACAGGGCCCTTTGCGGGGCATGCCCCAAGAAATTCAGCTATTTTGCCTGTAAAAAAACACATACAATACCCCCCCCAACATTACAACCCACCACCCACATACCCCTAATCAAGCCCAAACCCCCCCTTAAATAAACCTAACACTAAGCCCCTGAAGATCTTCCTACCTTATCTTCACCTCACCGGGTATCACCGATCGGTCCTGGCTCCAAAATCTTCATCCAACCCAAGCGGGGGCTGGCGATCCATAATCCTGCTGCTGAAGAGGTCCAGAAGAGGCTCCAAAGTCTTCATCCTATCCGGGAAGAAGAGGCGATCCAGACCGGCAACCATCTTGATCCAAGCGGCATCTTCTATCTTCATCCGATGAGGAACGGCTCAATCGTGAAGACCTCCAGCGCAGATCAATCTTCTTCTGATGACGTCCAACTGAAGAATGACAGTTCCTTTAAGGGACGTCATCCGATCAGCCAATAGAATGCGAGCTCAATCTGATTGGCTGATCGGATCAGCCAATCGGATTGAATTTGATTCTGATTGGTTGATTCCATCAGCCAATCAGAATTTTCCTACCTTAATTCCAATTGGCTGATAGAATCCTATCAGCCAATCGGAATTCGAGGGACGCCATCTTGGATGACGTCCCTTAAAGGAACCGTCATTCTTCGGTTGGACGTTGTCGGAAGAAGATTGATCCGTGCTGGAGGTCTTCACGATGGAGCCGTTCCTCATCGGATGAAGATAGAAGATGCCGCTTGGATCAAGATGGTTGGGGGGGTATTGTATGTGTTTTTTTAACAGGCAAAAGAGCTGAATTTCTTGGGGCATGCCCCGCAAAGGGCCCTGTTCAGGGCTGGTAAGGTAAAAGAGCTTTGAACTTTTTTAATTTAGAATAGGGTAGGGCATTTTTTTATTTTGGGGGGCTTTGTAATTTCATTAGGGGGCTTAGAGTAGGTGTAATTAGTTTAAAATTGTTGTAATATTTTTCTAATGTTTGTAAATATTTTTTTATTTTTTGTAACTTAGTTCTTTTTTATTTTTTGTACTTTAGTTAGTTTATTTAATTGTAGTTATTTGTAGGTATTGTATTTAATTATTGTATTGATAGTGTAGTGTTAGGTTTAATTGTAGGTAATTGTAGGTATTTTATTTAATTTATTTATTGATAGTGTAGTGTTAGGTTTAATTGTAACTTAGGTTAGGATTTATTTTACAGGTAATTTTGTAATTATTTTAACTATTTTAGCTATTAAATACTTCTTAACTATTTAATAGCTATTGTACCTGGTTACAATAAATACAAAGTTACCTGTAAAATAAATATAAATCCTAAAATAGCTATAATATAATTATAATTTATATTGTAGCTATATTAGGGTTTATTTTACAGGTAAGTATTTAGCTTTAAATAGGAATAATTTATTTAATAAGAGTTAATTTATTTCGTTAGATTTAAATTATATTTAATTTAGGGGGTTTTAGGGTTAAAGTTAGACTTAGCTTTAGGGGTTAATAAATTTATTAGAGTAGTGGTGAGCTCCTGTCGGCAGATTAGGGGTTAATACTTGAAGTTAGGTGTCGGCAATGTTAGGGAGGGCAGATTAGGGGTTAATACTGTTTATTATAGGGTTATTGAGGCGGGAGTGAGGCGGATTAGGGGTTAATAACTTTATTATAGTAGCGCTCAGGTCCGGTCGGCAGATTAGGGGTTAATAAGTGTAGTTAGGTGGAGGCGACGTTGGGGGCGGCAGATTAGTGGTTAATAAATATAATATAGGGGTCGGCGATGTTAGGGCAGCAGATTAGGGGTACATAGGGATAATGTAGGTGGCGGGGGTGTACGGAGCAGCAGATTAGGGGTTAAAAATAATATGCAGAGGTCAGCGATAGCGGGGGCGGCAGATTAGGGGTTAATAAGTGTAAGGTTAGGAGTGTTTAGACTCGGGGTACATGTTAGAGTGTTAGGTGCAGACGTAGGAAGTGTTTCCACATAGAAAACAATGGGGCTGCGTTAGGAGCTGAACGCGGCTTTTTTGCAGGTGTTAGGTTTTTTTTTCAGCTCAAACAGCCCCATTGTTTTCTATGGGGGAATCGTGCACGAGCACGTTTTTGAAGCTGGCCGCGTCCGTAAGTACCGCTGGTATCGAGAGCTGAAGTTGCGGTAAATATGCTCTACGCTCCTTTTTTGGAGCCTAACGCAGCCATTCTGTGAACTCTAAATACCAGCGGTATTTAAAAGGTGCGGCCAGAAAAAAGCCAGCGTAGCTAACCCCTTTGGCCGCAAAACTCTAAATCTAGGCGCTAGAAAGTTAAAATGACATATCAGATGAGAGGTATTGGTATCTTTACATAACAAATCTAAATATAATAAGCCTATAGTAGTGAAACATGATAAAAAAAAACCAAGAATTTTTGCAAATTATACCAGGCTTTAGTAACACAACTGCACCATTTGTCTAACTGAAACCCCTGTACCCCAGTTGAAGAATAATTTTAAACAGCTTAAACAAAGTCCAAGAAAGATAGCAAGACAAGACCAGTTACTGAAACTTTATGCCATAGAATTGCAGACTTGGAACTCTCTTTTTGACTGACTTAATACGAGAGTCGTAACTCTTAGTTCGTTGTTTCTTTTTCTTTTCCTTCCCCTTTTAACTTCCCTTCCCCTTTCACCTTCACCTCTCCCTTTACTCTTTTTCCTAATTTTCAATTATTGCCCTTATCATGGACAAGAGTTTTATGGTAAGGGAGAGAGCCAAACAAAAGTCCATCTGAAGGGAAAGATAGGGATTATTGAGTAGTAACCCCGTAGTGGCTAGAGTCATGGGACAGCAGTAAGAAAAGTGAAAGTGTCTATTCAGTATATTACGTTACCAGTCCTTATATAAGCCATTGCTGAATGAAAGTTGAGGAGCCTCCATCAAAATGCATCCCCCCCTCGCGCAGCACCAGTGGAAGGGGGAGCGTTGAGACGAAAAAAACAAAGGTGATAGATACACTGATTCATCTAAGGAGAAATCCTGGTGGGAGCGTTTAGCTAGAAAGAGCCCGGAGGCCGAGGAGACACCCCAGGGAGTGATGTCAAGCCTTATCCCCCACGTAACATTAGTGCGAGGGTAAGGCAGCAGATGCAGGGCGGGACTCCTGAGGATTTCACAAGAGCTCCCTTGCCCCCGCTGGGAAGCACAGAGACCGGTACACAGCTGGTGATAACCTCAGCGTTTTCTAGCTCCGTAGCAGTGTAGTGGGCCGGCCGGCCGGCCGGGAGAGTCAGGTAGAAGTAATAACAAGTATTGCCACAATTGCGAAGAAATAAGCATTCATAGACCGAGCTAAATCAATACTGTGTATTTATTGTCACATCGAAAAAACAAAGGTTCCACCACTCCACACACAACAGCTACATCCAACGCGTTTCCTGCTGCTAAACAGCACTTCGTCAGGGATACTCACAGCTGTCTGATTGCACCTTTTATTAAGCTCACCACTCATTCCCAAAAATTTAAAGGTATATTACCGCTTATATATTTAGCGGCATGTTTATAACCTATATACCATTCAATCTGGTGCATCAGTATCACATTACAATATATAAAATAACAATCTTAAATTTATATGTTACGAGTACATTGTATCTAAAGATATAGTTGGAAAAAAGTTTTGGAGGTTACTTGAACGTATATTTACCTACAAAGGAGAAATATAATACCGAATAATGTATGTGTAAAACTCACTCAGCTGAATATATACACAGTTAACACTCTATATGTACCCGGATATTAGAGTGTTACAAGTAAGAACTTTGTAACAATTTGATTCCTGAAGATAACTAGGTTGTGGCAACAATACATGCGAGACTATAAACCGATTTGAAAGGAAAAATAACAGTCTGTTTTGGTTGCACACAGCTGAAAGTGATTACATGTCTTATGGCTCAAATACACAGTTTTTGCAATAGTGTGTCTTTGTTTGAAGTAATAACAAGCCTTACCCCTCATGCAATATCGGTGGGAGGGTACAGCAGAAGACAAGAAGTATATCTCCCGGAGGCTTCACAGAGGCTACCAAGTTATTTTTAGTTAAAGTTAGAGAGGCCAGTGCACAAACGGCAAGTATCAGGACGATCCCAGCTCTGTGGCTAGATGGTAAGCCAAGTAAGAAAGTCAGGTGTCTATTATTTTTATACGAAGCAGGTTACCTCTCCCAAAGGTGCGAGCCGCTCTGAGACACTTGATTATAGGAGCTATTCTGGGACAGTAAAGCCCCCCCCCGGCTCTGACAGGCCTTGTCCCTCAGCTCAGAGTTCCGTTGTTGTAACCACTATAGCTCAGGTAATAACAGCCCTCCATCTCACCACAGGTACAAGAGAGGGAGATATGAGCAAGTTAATGTAGGAGTTCCTCTCCTAAGCCGAATTCTCTGATTCTTTTTTCGTCCTCCTTTGAGAGGGAATAAAGGTTAATAAGCAGAATATTGTAGAGATGTTTCAGCAGAGAGTTAGATTATTTTCAAGTGCTGCAGCACGCAGCCTTAGTGCAGTGGTGTGGCTCTATGGGTTTCCAGTAGCGGTAGTTTCAGCTATACAAGCTGCCCAGGGTCTGAGGGTTTTAGGCGTCAATTCTCGCCAGTAGCTTGTAGGAGAGAAAGATCAGAGCAGGTGCAGCAGCTGACCACACACCTGTGCTCCTCCTCCGGAAAACCCTAGGGAATGTAGGGCATGTAATTTTAAACAACTTTCCAATTTACTTTTATCACCAACTTTGCTTTGTTCTCTTGGTATTCTTAGTTGAAAGCTAAACCTAGGAGGTTCATATGCTAATTTTGACCTTGAAAGCCACTTCTAATCTAAATGCATTTTGACAGTGACACCACTAGAGGGTTCATGTGTTTCATGTAGATAACATTTAGATAACATTGAGCTCATGCACGTGAATTTACCAAGGAGTGAGCACTGATTGGCTAAAATGCAAGACTTTAAAAAGAACTGAAATAAGGGGGCAGTCTGCAGAGGCTTAGATACCAAGTAATTACAGAGGTAAAATGTGTACTATTATAACTGTGTTGGTTATGCAAAACTGGGGAATGGGTAATTAAAGGATTACCTATCTTTTAAAACAAAAAAAATGTCTTTACTTTCCCTTTAACATAAGCACTCATTTTAAACACTCTTCGATGCTAGTGAGCTGCCATTTTAAAAATGCTGTGAGGTTTATGGGTACAACAACCAACTCCTACTGCACATTTTGCTTTTGATATAATTACATTATGTTTTTTATTTTAATATTTTTTTGTCCCTCCATCCCCAAAAGATTAGTGTAGATGCTCATAATTGGACTAGTATTTTTTTTCCGTGGTCAAGTAATGGTTTAAAACACATTTAAAAACAGGCCTGCATTTTTTCATTTTAATTATCAGAAAAAAATTGTTGTTTACTGTTTTGTAGTACAATCTTTATATCCCTCTTTCATCACAATACAAAAGCTGTTTAATTTTCTGCAAGTTTGAGTAAATTTGAGCTGTTTTCAGTAAATCAGCAAGTCAAGCTGAGCATGTATCATTTATCTTCTTATCAGTTGTTTTCTACCAACAATGTGACTGTAGCCTCTGAAACTGAAACATTTTATAGGTTTATTTGTAACAACATTATCTTTTCTCCTCCTTGATTAAAACTTTAATTTATTGCACAGTAAAAAAGAAAAAGCAGATAGTTTTAAAGCATGGATATTGTATAAAGTCTATTTTTCTTAAATATATTTGTCACTTAAATAGAAACGTTATCATCAAATAATTTAAAATGGACAAGCTACAAAATAATTTATATTTTGATATTATTTTATTTTAAAAAAAAAAATGTTTTGGTCATAAAGCCGAAAGGAAAACATGTTGATTGACTGTTCAAATTTATGAACGTCACATTTTCAAGGTTGAAAGGGTGATTTGCACTTTGTTATATGCTCCCAAAACAGGGATATAAAGAAAACTGTACTGTACCCAAGAGAGGAAAATGATGAATGGCTATATTTGCTTGCTAGTAGAACCAAAATATTTCTTTTACATGTCTTTTTAGTAAAGAGCTACATTGTACTTTTAAAAATGGTGTCACATAAAGATATGCTTTATGTACAATCCAGCATAGATTTCACATATTGAGTGATATGTGTATCAGACATTTAAATTATATTTTTTTATTACCAATGTATTTAGTGAAATGAGGCCAACGTGGGATTGCTATCTCTCACCAAGACATCCTGAATTATTCTCCCTAGTCTCCCTAAATTCTGCCACACAAAGACTTTTTGTGCCTCCTCACCAACTGCTTCCTTTTGACAGTCGCTAACCCACATGTATGTGCTAGTCTTCTGGGTAAATTGCCCTTCACAAACAAGGTATATATTAGTAATACACTGGCTACCACTCATCTTAACTAAACATTTGCTAGGTAATGTAGCATGTCACTTGGTTACACATGGTCACTTCAGCGTTAAAACAGCATTGCAGCCATTACAAGTCTTGTCGGTATAACAGTACCACAAGCCTTTAAGCCTGTAACACAACGTCAGTCCCGCACACGTAAAAATTATGTTTTTTCATGGGACTTCCATAGCGCAGTCATTACAAGTTTTGCGGTGAGGCTAAAAAGCTTGCGTTGCAGCCTATACCAACAAGATCTGTTCCACAATCTAAAAGCAGTAGTTATGAGATTTACGCTACAAAACTGTTACATAAAACTCATAACTAAACTGTCACAAAGTACACTAAACACCATAAACTACCTATTAACCCCTAAACCGAGGCCTTCCCGCATCACAAACACTATATTAAACTTATTAACCCCTAATCTGCCGCTCCCGACATCGACGCCACTAATAAAATGCAATAACCCCTATTCTGCCTCTCCCCGCCATCGCCGCCACTATACTTAAGTTATTAACCCCTATTCCCTTGCACCCCAACATCGGCCACACTATAATAAATCTATTAACCCCTATTCCGTCACTTCCAATAAACTTATTAACCCCTAAACCACAAGCACCCCACAACAAAATAGACTAAATTAAACTATTAACCATTAAACCAAAAGCTCCCCACATCGCAATAAACTAATTTAAACTAGTAACCCTAAACCTAATGCTCCCCTAACTTTATATTAAAATTACAATTTTCCTATCTAAATGAAGTAAATTAAAATTAACCTGACAAATTAAAAAAAAATAAGTTTAAACTAACAATTAAACTAATATAACTATTAAACTAAAATTAAACTACCAATTAAAGAAAACTAAAATACACATTAAAAAAATCCTAACACTACTATAAAAAATTACAAAGTATCTAATTAAAAAAAATAAAAAATACTAAGGGGGATATTTATCAAGCTGTCAACTGCAAATATGCTGGAATTCTGCAGCGTAATTGTTTCAAGCTTTATCCAACCTAGTTATCATACCTACAGACCGGCAAAAGTTGAAATCTGTGAGGTAACATATGATCAGCCGGTCTCAATCCGACACAGATCAATGCTTACATCATTACAGATGTTCTGAATCCACATTTGGCACTTTTTAAAAGTTATCAAATAGTTAACAGGTACGCTCGCGGCTATTCCAGCCCAGTGCACCTGGTTTTCAATCCGCCACCCTGGAGGCCGCGGATGCTATAGGAATCAATGGGAGTCTGAAAGCAGGGAAAGCTTATGTTCGATGCTGCAAGACAAATAAATATAACCCATTGATTTCTGTGGTAGAAAACCAGTTACGTTTACACCCTAACATAAGCCCCGAGTCTAAACACCCCTAATCTGCCGCCCTGACATTGCTCCCACCTGCATAATGTTATTAACCCCTATCCAGCCTCTCCCGGACCCCGCCGTCACCTAAATAAACATATTAACCCCTATCCCGCCGCTCCCGGACCCCACCGCCACTAAATAATCGTATTAACCCCTAAACCTCTGGCCCCCACATTACTACCACTAACTAAACCGATTAACCCCTAAACCACCAACCCCCTACATCGCCATAAACTAAATGAAACTATTAACCCCTAAACCTAACAACCCCCTAACTTTAAATTTAAAATACTACATACCCTATCTTAAAATAAATGTAAACTTAACTGTAGAATTAAATTAAAATATTTTTAAACTATTAATTAACCTACCCTAACTATTATACTACACTTAAATTAAACTACCAATTAAATTAACTAAATTACATATTAAAAAACCTAACCCTACTCAAATTATTTAAATCGACTATTTAACCTTATTAAAAATGACTAAATTACTAAAAAAATAAACTCTAAGTTACAAAAAATAAAAAACACTAAATTACGAAAAAACAACTACCACATTATCAAAAATAAAAAAGAATTACACCTAATCTAATAGCCTTATCAACATAACCCCCCCCAAAAAAAAAAACCTAGCCTACACTAAACTACAAATGGTCCTTAAAAGGGCCTTTTGTGGGGCATTGCCCCAAAGAAATAATCTCTTTTACCTGTAAAAAAATACAAACACCCCCCCAACAGTTAAACCCACTACCCCCACAACCAACCCCCCAAATAAAAACCCTATCTAAAATAACCTAAGCTCTCCATTGCCCTGAAAAGGGCATTTGGATGGGCATTGCACTTAAAAGGGCATTTAGCTCTTTTAGTGCACAGACCCTACTCTAAAAATAAAACCCACCCAAAAAAACCTTAAATAAACCTAAGACTAACCCCTGACGAGCCACTTACAGTTCTTGAAGTTCCTCTTGAAGGATCCATCCAGCTGGCAAGAAGTCTTCATCCGGGCAGCAAAAAGTCTTCATCCGGACGGCCTCTTCCATCTTCATCCAGCCAGCGAAGTCTTGATCCAGACGACATATTTTATCTTCATCCATCTGGCGTGGAGCGAGTCCATCCTGAAGACATCAGGCTGCGTAGCACCTCTTCAATACGGTCACCATAGTAAACTGGAACTTGAATGCAAGGGACTTCATCCAAGATGGTGTCCCTTGCATTCCTATTGGCTGAAAGGTTCCAATCATCCAATATGATTTGAGCTGCTAAAATCCTATTGGCTGTTCCAATTAGCCAATAGTGTTTGAGCAGCTCTCATCATATTGGCTGTTCCAATCAGCCAATAGGATTTTAGAAGCTCTAATCCTGTTGACTGATTGGAACCTTTCAGCCAATAGGAATGCAAATGACGCCTACTTGGATGACGTCACTTGCATTCAAGTACAAGTTTACGGTGGCAACCGTATTGAAGAGGAGCTCCACACCAGATTTCTTCAGGATGGACCCGCTCCACACTGGATGGATTAGGATAGAACATGCAGTCTGGATGAAGACTTCTTGCCGCCCGGATGAAGACTTCTTGCCAGCTGGATGGATCATTCAAGTGGAACATCAAGAACTGTAAGTGGATTGTCGGGGGTTAGTGTTAGGTTTATTTAAGGGTTTTTTGGGTGGTTTTTATTTTTAGAGTATGTTCTAAATGAAAGGATTGAGCTAGTACCAAGATATCGTCCAAATAAGGAAAACACCACAATACCCTGCTCTCTGATTACAGATAGAAGGGCACTAAAAACCTTCAAAAGGAATCTTGGAGCTGTCGCTACACCAAATGGAAAAACAAAAAATTGGTAAAGCTTCCTAGATAAGAGAATCTATTGTGAACATGTAATGATCTTGCTAAACAAAAGGCATAATAGACCTTATAGTCGCAATCTTGAAAGTTGTGACACTCACAAAAAGATTTAAAGTTTTCAGATCCAAGATTAGAATGAATGAATCTTCCTTCTTTGGGATGAAGAATAGATTTGAATAGAAACCCAAACCCTGTTCCTGCTAAGCAACTGGTACAAACACCCCTGAAAAAAAATCCAGCTCTGAAATATATTTCAGAAAAAAACCTGAACCTTTATAGAGTGTATTGAAACATGAGAAATAAAGAATCTTCCCATAGGTCTCATTCTAAAAATCTATTCAAAACCCTAAGAATTTTAGAGATTTTGGACTGAATCCATCCAAAAATAACTTGATCTGTCCCATACCAGAAGAACTGGTTTGAGAACCGCACCTTCATGCAGTCTTAATAACAAGTATTTGTATAGCACTTTTCTCCTAGTAGGAATTAAAAAAAATGCTTTTCCAGTGCTTGCACTCAGAGTTAACCAAATTAGCAGCTGAATAATAATAATTGTTATTATTACTCAAATAAATGGTACACATTTTATTGAACTCAAAAGGCTGAAGGGCTGCATCGACCCTGCCGGATATGAACCTGTGACCCTTGGATCTTAGAACAAGCTTTTGTAGTCAGGGCATTTACCAACTGATCTACATCACCGGCCAAAAAGTAGGGCAGAAAAAAACTATTTTACCTCCAGATATATAGTGAAGATGATAGAAATCATAACAAATTATTATCCCAACAAGATAGAGAGATAATAAAATATATTTAGATCATGTCAAAATTCAAGATTAAAACCATGAAGCTCTTCTAAATAGAAAAGCTAAAAAGATAGATTCAAAATTAATCTTAAATGATAACAAATATAGTATAAAAAATAAAATTAATTCATTTTGAAGTAAATGAACAATGTTATATAATTCAGAATCTGAAAACTGCTTATACGAACTGTCCAACAATAAATTTGAGAGAGCAGCAATGTCAGTCAAAGATATAGCTGAACTAAAATTATAAACAGTATGTAAATATGCTCTTTTAAGGTAAGATTGAAACTTAAAAAGATCCTGAAAATAAATACTAACTTCCATAAAAATAGTAGTACATTCCCAAAAAGGAAACAGGTTTAAACCATTCTAGCAAACATATCATAGATTGCATCTAGAATAGGAAAAAAAACTCAGGAGCAATTTAAATAAATCTTTAAATGAGTATAACATATTTAATAGGAGGACTAAACTCCTAATACCTAAAATTATCAAAACTTCCTTAATAAAGAACAAAAAAAATTTAAATGATAAAATAAAAAAGACCTGTCAAATACAGTCTCTGATGCAGGATTATTTGAGCCAAATAAACCCTCATCAGTAGAATAAACTTAAGTATGCTGACAGACAAAACTTAATTGATTAAATCTTATAACAATTTTGAAAAGTCCTTATAAGTTTATTTGAAGACACAAAAAACAGTCATAGCCTTCTTATAAATGCAGTAATAATGTGAAATCTGCAGAATTAATCAGGTACAATAAACTGAAAAACTAAGAACAGTAAATGTATTTGTACATATAGAAACATTATCAGCATGAAATAAGATACATAAATGCCACATAATTGAGCTGAAGAGAATAAAATCAGCTTGACAATAAAAAACACACTTAGCTTGTTGAAGAAATGTGTTCAGGGCATCTTAGTTTCTACAGTAACATCAGAGTCAGGATCAGTCTGACACATCTTGCAAAATGTAAAAGGAAAATATAACATTTAAACAAAATATCCAATTTCCTCATATAGCAGTTTCAGGAATGGGAAAAAAATGCTTATGCTAAAAAATAGGCAAAAAAACAAACAGCTTAGCTCTCTATAATATAAAGAGAGCAAGAAACATAAAAGGAAGTGGGGTAAAATAACAAATTTATGGCGCCAAGTATGACGCATGTCGCAAAAGGAAGTTGAAATTAAGCAACTTGCGTCATAACAAGTGTGACTTCACGCCAAAACAACTAGCGTCAACAAAGACGCAGGAAATAAAACCCACCCAACTTTGCGCCAAAGAAATTTCTAGGCAAAAATTACGCAATAAATAACAGCATTTTGAGTCCACGCGAGCCTAGATTTGCCCATGAAAATTAAGGAAAAACAAGTCAAAGTGGAAAAAAAGACTGAAACCCCAGGTAAGAAAAAAACGTAAAACATGATTCTCATACTGAAACTGCTAGACTGCAAAACTGGAATCAGACCCAAATGCTAGAGTGAACCTAATTAACATGCTAGCACACTGAGTATAAACCAGGATGTGACCCACGACAGCTTCTGCAAATAAGGTACTCACACAATAGCAGGATAGCCCACAGGATGCAGAGTAAGAGATATTGGCAACTTGATAGCAGGTGGTGTAGGGTCAGGAAAATATGTAGTGTTCTGTAACTTGTAATCAGGCAGATTAGGGTTAAGCAATTGCGTAGTCAGACAGGCAGAGTTTGGCAACTTGTAATCAGGCAGATTAGGGTTAAGCAATTGCGTAGTCAGACAGGCAGAGTTTGGCAACTTGTAATCAGGCAGATTAGGGTTAAGCAATTGCATAGTCAGGCAGGCAGAGTTTGGTAACTTGTAATCAGGCAGATTAGGGTTAAGAAATTGCGTAGTCAAGCAGGCAGAGTTTGGCAACATCAAACAGTCAGTACAGGTATTACACAATCGTAGTCAGGCAAGCAAAAGTTTGTTAACTTGACATCATGCAATTTAAAGCAGGAGAATAAAACCACAGCAGTTTAGAAAACAAACGGGCACCAGAGAATCGAGCCGCCGGAATAAGAACCTCGTCTGACATCAGCAGAGTGGGATGGCTCAGCATGCGCATCAGGTTGCTAGGCAATGTAGCGCAGAATTCAGAGAGAAAAACTGCCGGAAGACCGGAATATAGGGAACGGATCGTGACATAGACCTGACTCATGGCAAATATAAGTAAACACATATATTTAAACTTTACAATATAACATAAAGCACCAAACATAGCTGAGAGTGTCTTAAAAAATGATACATATTTATCAGAAGACACCCATCCACATACAGCAGACAGCCAAACCAGTACTGAAAAATATCAGCAGAGGTAATGGTATAAGAGTATATTGTCGATCTGAAAAGGGAGGTAGAGAATGAATCCCTACGACAGATAACAGAGTGCCTTTGAAAAGATTTCCCATGAGTGAAACCATGAAATCAAGAGGTGATTCTCTCTTCACATCCCTCTGACAAACACTGTACTCTGAGAGGAATTGGGCTTCAAAATGCTTAGAAGTGCCTATCATAGAAGAAATCAAGCACAAACTTACTTCACCACCTCCACAGTAGGCAAAGTTTGTAAAACTGAGTAATGAGTGTGGTGGGAGGTGAATTTATAGGCATTTTGAGGTTTGGGAAACTTTGCCCTCTCCTGGTAGGAATGTATATCCCATATGTCACTAGCTCATGGTTTCTTGCCACTTACATGAAAGAAATACTCATTTGCATGTGTGCCATTAACCTATTGTCATCAAAATACACCCTCAACACTCAGGGGTAGATTTATTATGCAGCGGATGCTGCATTCTACGCCGATAGTTTCAGGTCCGCCTGAAATGTAAGTTAAGAAGCAGCGGTCATAAGACTGCTGCTCCTTAAAAACTCTGTCACTTTTTAGGTGGGGGACTGAAATCATACTGATCCAATCCTAGCTCATCTGGATTATTAAAACAACCTGCTAGATAAGCTTATGCAATGTTAAATGTCAACAGCTAAATATAGCTATATATATATGTCCGCTCGCAATTTAATAAATTTAACCCTCAGTGCCATACGTATCTTGACAGGATGGACAAACTTCTATGGGCACTTCAGGACACTAATATCTACAAATGGCATTTTATTAAATTTAACTTTTAATATCTGATTGTAAGTCTTACTCACACTGTCGTGATTGACATAAACAGTACTGAGTTATTACAATCTTGTTCTTAAAGGAATTGTCTTAATTGCCATTTTGGCGTGAACTGTAAACAAAATGGCGACTGTGAGTTTCTATGCAAAACACATAAAATATCTTGGTTATCAATAAACAAGACAGACAAGACAGACAAATGGGGAAATCCCGTCATGAAGACCCAATTCTTTTTTAAATGCCATTTATGAAGGAACAAACATTTACAGAACATGATTGTGATATTATTTATTAAATACATAAAAGTGTAAATTTGTGTCCTTCCCAGAGATAGACTATACTGTAGAGATGAATGGAGCTTTAATCAATCTAGACCATGCATACAAATACACCTATAATATTAAAGTTGTCTTGGAATATTTGTAAATATGTAAAAAAAAGGTGCCTTTAGATATCAAATTCAATACGTGTAAAATGGTCTTAAAAGTCTGTTAAATATTATTAAAATATGGATTGAAATTGCTGAGCACTGTTTGGCTCCATGTTAAAAAAGAGCTTTTTTGCAAGCAGAAATGCATTTTTGGCTTTGAGAAGCATGCTTGATTGTATCAAAATGAAATTGGCTCTTTTTTGCGGAAAACAAAAAGGGCCAATAGATTGAAATCGGCCCCATAGTCTATTACTATGTTCACCAAAGCACTAAATTCTTACAGGATACCAGAAGTATATGTAATACTTAACCCCTTAAGGACCGGGCATGTCAGACAAAAACTTCCCAAAAAGACCAAAGCATTTTTAGCAGTTTTGCCATCACTACATTTAAACAGAAATAGAGCCTTTTTTTTTTTTACCTATCAAAACTATATATATATATTTTTAGTAGACACCCTATTTTGGTATATTTAACACCACCATTTCCCTGCCAAATGCAATCAAATTAAAAAAAATTATTTTACTTTTTCATAATTTTAGGTTTCTCACTGAAATTATTTACAAACAGCTTGTGCAATAATGGCACAAATGGTTGTAAATGCTTCTCTGGGATCCTCTTTGTTCAGAAATAGCATACATGTATGCTTTGGCATTGCTTGTTGGTAATTGGAAGGCCGCTAAACGCTGCTGCGCACCACACTTGTATTATGCCCAGCAGTGAAGGGGTTAATTAGGTAGCTTGTAGGGTTAATTTTAGCTTTAGTGTAGAGATCAGCCTCCCACCTTACACATTTCACCCCCTGATCCCTCCCTGAGCCCCCTCAAACAGCCCTTTTCCCTCTCCCACCTTACAAAAGTCTGCCAGTATGAAAATAAAAGCTTTTTCTTTTTTAATATTTTTTTTAAAAATATATCTGCTTCAGTGTAGGTTCCCCCCTAACCCCCCAACCTCCCTGATCCCCCCAAAAAACTCTCTAACTTCCCCCCTCTACCTATTTGACACCATCTTAGGTACTGGCAGCTGTCTGCCAGTACCAAGTTTGCTGAAAATAAGGCTTTTTTTAAATTTAAATTAATTAAAAATCCCAATTTTTTCTGTAGTGTAGCTGCCCCCCTCAATACCCTACCGCCCTCCCCCTCCCAGATCCCTTTAAGATGACGGATCCCACTGTGGATCCCCCTCATTGCCGCTACCTCCCTCCTTCCCCCTCAATGACGCCATTTATTTTTTTATTTTATTTTTTTTGTAGCATGTTTGAGTGATACCACCCACTCCCGCCCTACTCCTGTCTCCTCCAGCAATGTGCCACCCAGCAGCCTCCCTCCTTGCGCTCCCACCCTCCAACAATCGGCACTACCACTGTGCGATGCAGAGAGGGCCACAGAGTGACCCTCTCTGCATCGACAACTGTGCAAAATTTTGGTTTTACTGCTCTTGAAAAAGGCGAGACACTGGTTGAAACGCGTCAAGTCATTTTATATTCCTTCTTTTTAAGATTTGTTTTAATAAATATTTGTTTTGATGACAAATATTTGTTGCTGCTTTTTTGAAACTGCCAAACAACAACTACAACCACATTGTGAGAAGCTGGATTCCGATTTTATCGGAGTGAGTATATTGCACATAATATATACTATTGAGTATAGCATATACCAGTGAAAGTTTTATTCCTTTCAGTCACATTTATACAAGAAGATAATCTGATTGAAGCTTCATTTTACAGTGAAAACTCTCTGAAAACTGAAGGAGTTGGACTCTGAATTTATCGGAGTGAGTATATTGCACCCATTATTTTGTGGTTATCTATACACACAAAAGTGAAGTTTTCTCTTTCTCAGCTATAATTGAAAGCTCTGGCTTATTAAAGGGAAAGAAAATACTAGGACCTGCGCCTCTATTTCCCCATTCCACATATTTCTAACACTCCTCTGGGAGAGACTGAAAGAAGGCAGTGGTCCATCTAGAGGGAAGTATTGTTTTTGTCATTTCTATACAGTTATTATTGTAAGATCTGTAATATTCTGTATTGAGTCAGTTTTATCAAATTACTTAAAGACTAATTTGGATTTTTATTGGTGTAAATCTGTCTTTAATTTGCTGATTTTTTGTCCCAAAGAAAATATTAAACATTTAGGGCTAGATTATAAGTGGAGCGCTATATATTGCTTTCTTGAATGCGATATTAGCTCTCCACTTTGTAATACCAGGGCACGATAATGTGTGCTGTTATTACAAGATCTCACGCGAATGAGCTTCCAAGGGCTACTATGGGAGCCTCGTTCTGATGCCGTCACAGATGGTATCAGAACTTCTTCACCAGCGAAGGGGGTAAGTCATTTAGTGATGGCAGCAAGTATAAATATATATGTATATGTTTATATACATATATATTTTGTCTTAATATATATAAGCAAATACATATATATCTACTGGGAGCACACAATTTCCATTGACCGCAATGAAAAGGCACTTTTCAGTAGCATTTATTTTCTAACACCACCAACTTTTACCCCAATATAATGCCTAGCGCAATAATTTAATAAAAAAATAAAGATACTACCTTCTTTATTTTTTAATACACTACACAGTATTTTGGAGGGCATTAGGGGCAGATTTATAAAATTAATATTAATTAATATTAATGTTATAAGCGCTAATTGCTACCATGAGCTTGGGGTAGCAATAATCAGCCAATCAGGCAAATTTGCCTGTTTGCAGGAATGCAATAATTTAGTGCTCCACTTGTAATCTAGCCCATTGGTATTGGTTGAGTCAAATATATGTTATTTTTTCCTGATTCTTCAAATCTAATGACTTAATGGTACATGAGAAAGGGTTAAATTGTATTTTCTGTCTGCATGGAAAAACACATCTTATCTATGAAGATTATGGTCCTTACCATATCAACATCAAGATGTGTATAGCATATATTGATAACATAACGTTAAGTTATAGCCTAGAAGAGCCACAGTCAAAGATATTCACAAGAGATTGAAAACAATCAATCTGGTTAACAGGCCCAAGAAATGTTTCCAAGGATTATGGATTCTCAGAATTCAATCACTGTTATGCTGCAATTGTTATTTTTTTTTCTTAAAGCACTGGCATAATTTAAAAATTCACATTACATAGCACATTTTTTTATAACTCTAAGGATACTTTAATAAGTCAATTAATGTAGTTCATTGATATCACATAAACAGTTCAAATAATCCACACAATAAATATATATATATATATATATATATATATATATATATATATATATAGCCACTCAAACAAATGCACTCTCAGGTCTTGTAAAGGAATATCAAGGTAGTTATTCCTTTACAAGACCTGAGAGTGCATTTGTTTGAGTGGCTATTTACAGATATATTTGCACCCAGGCAGTTGACACCGGTGGGCTGAACTGTGTAAAGGAGTTTGTGTATATCTATATATATATATATATATATATATATATATATATATATATATATATACACTAAATGCAACTCTTATAAAAAAAAAATATATATATATATATATATATACACTAAATGCAACTCTTATAAATAATATATATATATATATATATATATATACACTAAATGCAACTCTTAGTTATGTATCCCTAAAAGATATTTCAATATATTAAAACTTACATATGAAAAATATAAAATATGCCCCACGTTTGCAAAAGCATTCAGCTTCACAACTGTGAACCACAGCATAAAACATAAATAGTGGTATAGAGTAATACAGCTAATATTAATTCAGTAGAAGAGAT
Organism: Bombina bombina; assembly: GCF_027579735.1. Lineage (NCBI taxonomy): Eukaryota > Metazoa > Chordata > Amphibia > Anura > Bombinatoridae > Bombina > Bombina bombina. The sequence goes on from NC_069503.1 coordinate 447,249,850, forward strand.
AATTAATCTCTCATTTTAAATTGTTTAAATACTTGTTAGAGAGTCCAGAGTCAATGCCAGAGGTCAAAATCAGTAAGCAACAGTTCAAGCAACAACTCCAAAGGGGTCAGGCAATAAAGCAGTAAAGGAGTCAAGTAACTAGCTGACCAAATAAAGTATAGGGCAGGTAAAAGCTGAGCTTGAAGAGAATACCAGAAATAGCACTAGAGACACTAGAATAACCTTGGTTTGACATCACTAAGATGTAATCTAGGTAGTGATTGGTGTTTCAGAACTTGTGCCAACGACATCACACTAAACTCTATAGATTCTTCTGGTGGGCTAGCATGATGTTGCACATGCACCCTTACAGAATAAGGCACGCCAGACTTTGGTTTGGGGATAAACTAGCTCTCCTGAAACCTTAGTCAGAGTTAGTGCGTTAGAGGTTTGAAGGGATATTAACATACATATTGTACTTGAAGTAATTGGGGCCTATCTATCAAGCTCTGAAAGGAGCTTGACGGCCCGTGTTTCTGGCGAGTCTTCAGCTCTTATTGTGAAAGTAAAATGTTGCTCTCTCGCACTAAACCAACGAGCGCAAACAGTTTAGTTCTAGCACAATTAAAATATTGGGAGCAGGATAACCTATTTCCCCATACTCAAGCTCTGTATGATGCTATTTTGGTACAATATATACTTTTATACAGGGAGTGCAGAATTATCAGGCAAGTTGTATTTTTGAGGATTAATTTTATTATTGAACAACAACCATGTTCTCAATGAACCCAAAAAACTCATTAATATCAAAGCTGAATATTTTTGGAAGTAGTTTTTAGTTTGTTTTTAGTTTTAGCTATTTTAGGGGGATATCTGTGTGTGCAGGTGACTATTACTGTGCATAATTATTAGGCAACTTAACAAAAAACAAATATATACCCATTTCAATTATTTATTTTTACCAGTGAAACCAATATAACATCTCAACATTCACAAATATACATTTCTGACATTCAAAAACAAAACAAAAACAAATCAGTGACCAATATAGACACCTTTCTTTGCAAGGACACTCAAAAGCCTGCCATCCATGGATTCTGTCAGTGTTTTGATCTGTTCACCATCAACATTGCGTGCAGCAGCAACCACAGCCTCCCAGACATTGTTCAGAGAGGTGTACTGTTTTCCCTCCTTGTAAATCTCACATTTGATGATGGACCACAGGTTCTCAATGGGGTGCAGATCAGGTGAACAAGGAGGCCATGCCATTAGATTTTCTTCTTTTATACCCTTTCTTGCTAGCCACACTGTGGAGTACTTGGACGCATGTGATGGAGCATTGTCCTGCATGAAAATCATGTTTTTCTTGAAGGATGCAGACTTCTTCCTGTACCACTGCTTGAAGAAGGTGTCTTCCAGAAACTGGCAGTAGGACTGGGAGTTGAGCTTGACTCCATCCTCAACCCGAAAATGCCCCACAAGCTCATCTTTGATGATACCAGCCCAAACCAGTACTCCACCTCCACCTTGCTGGCGTCTGAGTCGGACTGGAGCTCACTGCCCTTTACCAATCCAGCCACGGGCCCATCCATCTGGCCCATCAAGACTCACTCTCATTTCATCAGTCCATAAAACCTTAGAAAAATCAGTCTTGAGATATTTCTTGGCCCTTTCTTGACGTTTCAGCTTGTGTGTCTTGTTCAGTGGTGGTCGTCTTTCAGCCTTTCTTACCTTGGCCATGTCTCTGAGTATTGCACACCTTGTGCTTTTGGGCACTCCAGTGATGTTGCAGCTCTGAAATATGGCCAAACTGGTGGCAAGTGGCATCTTGGCAGCTGCACGCTTGACTTTTCTCAGTTCATGGGCAGTTATTTTGCGCCTTGGTTTTTCCACACGCTTCTTGCGACCCTGTTGACTATTTTGAATGAAACGCTTGATTGTTCGATGATCACGCTTCAGAAGCTTTGCAATTTTAAGAGTGCTGCATCCCTCTGCAAGATATTTCACTATTTTTGACTTTTCTGAGCCTGTCAAGTCCTTCTTTTGACCCATTTTGCCAAAGGAAAGGAAGTTGCCTAATAATTATGCACACCTGATATAGGGTGTTGATGTCATTAGACCACACCCCTTCTCATTACAGAGATGCACATCACCTAATATGCTTAATTGGTAGTAGGCTTTCGAGCCTATACAGCTTGGAGTAAGACAACATGCATAAAGAGGATGATGTGGTCAAAATACTCATTTGCCTAATAATTCTGCACTCCCTGTATATATATATATATATATATATATATATATATGTATAGATATAAACATATATATATATATATATATATATATATATATATACATATAAATATCTATTTACAAATACATAGAACATATTCTGCTATGTGCAGAACATTTGAATGTGAAATATTTACAGTAAATACATATTTAAACACTTTGTTAAAAATAACTATTGCATAAATATGATTTCACATGTTTTCATTAATTAACTGCAATGAGTCCAGGCTTGATTGCTATAGGAAGATTAGGGTCCACTTCACAGTCGCTCCACCCACCTCCATTTATCATGCCTATAGTTCACGGACATGGGATTCCGTTGGCGTGTTGTGAGTTGAGAGTGCCAAAGGAGTACACTTACTGCTGGGCAAGTAGTGAGCGACTCCTCATGGACAGCTTAAGTGGCACTTATTAGTATTACCAGAGTGTGTCTTCTCTCACGTGAGGTATGTTTTCACATTACAATATGATGATTTATATTGAATAAGCACATACTGTGGACACAGATCTCGTTGGATCTGACTGGTATAACCCACTTTTCCCTGTGAGCTGGGACTGGCATGCTTACTTTATCAGTAATCTCCTATCGGCCGCGAATCTGCAGGGGGCAGCATTACACAAGCAGTAAACCAGAACTGCTTGTGCAATGTTAAATTCCAACAGCGTATGTTTTCAGCATTCAGAGATGTCAGGCAGACATGATCGCTACAGGGTATCATGTCCATCTGACAGATGGTAAATTGACCCAATAGACACAACATTGTCTTTTATCGATGTTTCATAGAGGATTTGATCCTAATTTGGCAAGGCAGTATCAATGAGCTAGAGGATTTTATTCTAAGGATCAATGATAATGATCAAGTTTTAAAATTTACTTATGAAATTAACAGTAAGGATATCAATTTCTTGGATTACTTAGTGGGACATCAGATAGTAAAATAAAAACTAATCTATACAGGAAACCAATATCAGGTAGTTCCTTGTTTCATGCTAAAAGCTGCCATCTGAGGCATGTACCCTACGTTATTGCGAAAGGGCAATTAATACGGGAAAAAAGAACTGCTCCGATATAGGTAACTGTAATGTTGAAATGCAAGACATACGACAGCGTCTGAAACACAGGGGTTACACTGACAAGACTATAAAATGAGCAAGTACGGAAGTAATGTCTATGGATAGATCATCTTTACTTACTGAGAAAGACACGTTCACAGAACAACCATATAGGTGTAACATTTGTAACATACTATACTGCTCAGTATGAAGATATTTGTAAAATAGTGAAATAACATTTTATTATACTCATTGCTGATCACAGATTAGTAAATTGCATCCAAGGAGGTATAAGATGTTCATAATGCAGAAATAAGACCTTAGGTTATTATCTTTCCCCCACAGTATTGAAAAAACTGTGACACAAGGCAGTGCCTGGCTTACATGCAAAAGGTTAATTTAGATGTGGTAATTCTAGATGTGGAGCATGTGCATATCTTACAATCTCTTATAGATTCTAATCCATGGTGACAGGCAAAACATACAATATAAATTTGTGTCTCAATTGCACCTCTGTTTATGTTATATACTGTATTACATGTACAAAATGTGGGAAGCAATATGAAGGCCTCACGACACGAGACATTAAGTCTAGAATCAGGGAACATCTATAGACCATTCGCATATGGAGAGCCACATCTCCCCTTGTACAGCACTTCTCTCTATGCCATGATAAAGACTTGACCTATTTTTCATGGCAACCTATTGATATGATACCTCGCTCAAAATGTTGTGGAGATAGGGACATTCTCTTGCGGCAAAGAGAAATGATATGGATATTTTAGCTTGAGACTAGGGTTCCATTGGGACTCAACTCTGAATTTGACCTGATAAATTATTGCGAATAATCCATATCAGTGTTAATTAATTATTACATGTACAAAATGTGGGAAGCAATATGAAGGCCTCACGACACGAGACATTAAGTCTAGAATCAGGGAACAACTATCGATCATTCGCATAGGGAGAGCCACATCTCCCCTTGTACAGCACTTCTCTCTATGCCATGATAAAGACTTGACCTATTTTTCATGGCAACCTATTGATATGATACCTCGCTCAAAACGTTGTGGAGATAGGGACATTCTCTTGCGGCAAAGAGAAATGATATGGATATTTAAGCTTGAGACTAGGGTTCCATTGGGACTCAACTCTGAATTTGACCTGATAAATTATTGCGAATAATCCATATCAGTGTTAATTAATTAATTAACTAAAGTTAACTTAACTGCTCTCTCCTTCACAAATCATACACTGTGCATATTTATATCCTGTCCTAGTATATGAGTCTTTAGTAATTGGAACATCTGCACTTCCTATTTGTATTTGTAATTTTATTTCCCTATATCCCAGAGAGTTTACTATAGCTAATGTTGTCATCATCATTATTTTTAATGTATACTTTATATATTTTGTTCAGCAATGAGGGATATGTATCAAGCCATCAACCACAAATATGCTGGAATTCCGCAGTGTAATTGTGGCAAGCTTGATTCGACATATTTATCAAAGCCAACAGACTAGCAAAAGTTGAAATTTGTGATGTAACATACGATCCACCGGTCTCAATCCAACACAGATCGATGCTTATGGTATTACAGATGTTCAGAATACAAATTCGGCACTATCTGACAACTTTTGCCATTTATCAAACTTCTAACCGGTATGCTCGCCACTATTCCGGCCCAGTGTACCTGGTTTTCAATCCGCCACCCTGGAGGCCGTGGATGCCATAGGAATCAATGGGAGTCTGAAAGCAGTGAAAGCTTATGTTCGCTGCTGCCCGATATCCCACTGCTTTCTATGGTAGAATAAAAGTTACGTTTACACCTAACACCCTAAAATAAGCCCCGAGTCTAAAAAACCCTAATCTTCTGCCCCGACATCGCCGCAACCTACATAATGTTATTAACCCCTATGCCCCCACTCCCTGACACTGCCGAAACTAAATAAATGAATTAAACCCTATCCCGCCACCCCCGGAGCCCTCCACAACACTAATAAAGTTATTAACCCCTATCCCCCCACTCCCGGACCCCTCGGCAACTAAATAAATATATTAACCCCTAAACCCCTGGCCTCCCACATCACTACCACTTACTAAACCTATTAACCCCTAAACCGCCAGCCCCCCACATCGCCAAAACTAAATTAAACTATTAACCCCTGAACCTAAGAAACCGCTAACTTTACATTATAATTACCTCATTCCTATCTTATAATACATTTAAACTTACCTTTAGAATTAAAATAAACTATATTAAACTGATAATTAACCTACCCTAACTATTATACTAAAATTACATTAAACTAACAATTAAATTATCTATATTACATATTTAAAAACCTAACCCTACTCAAATTATTTAAATCTACTATAACAAATTACTAAGTTACAAAAAATAACAACTAAGTTATGCTAAATAAAAAACACTAAGGTACAAAAAATAAAAAACACTAAGTTACACAAAATAAAAAATAAATTATCAAATATTTAAACTAATTACACCTAATCTAATAGCCCTATCAAAATAATAAATCCCACCCCAAAATAAAAAAAAAACCTTTTATGGGCAATGCCCATCCAAATGCCCTTTTCAGGGCAATGGGGAGCTTAGGTTTTTATTGGTGGAGTTTGGTTGTGTGGGTGGTGGGTTTTACTGTTGGGGGGTGTTTGTATGTTATTTTACAGGTAAAAGAGCTGATTTCTTTAGGGCAATGCCCGCAAAAGGCCCTTTTATTGTAGGCTAGGGTTTTTTTATTGGGGGGGGGGGGGGTTATTTTGATAGGGCTATTAGATTAGGTGTAATTAGTGTAAATATTTGATAATTTATTTTTTATTTTGTGTAACTTAGTGTTTTTTATTTTGGGTAACTTAGTTGTTATTTTTTTGTAACTTAGTAATTCTTTATAGTAGATTTAAATAACTTCAGTAGGGTTAGGTTTTTAAATATGTAATATAATTAATTTAATTGTTAGTTTAATGTAATTTTAGTATAATAGTTAGGATAGATTAATTATTAGTTTAATATAGTTTAATGTAATTTTAGTATAATAGTTAGGGTAGATTCATTATTAGTTTAATATAGTTTAATGTAATTTTAGTATAATAGTTAGGGTAGGTTAATTAATAGTTTAATATAGTTTATATTAATTCTAAAGGTAAGTTTAAATAGGGATGAGTTCATATTTAAAGTAAAGTTAGCGGGTTGTTAGGTTTAGGTTAGGTTTAGGGGTTAATAGTTTAATTTAGTTTATGGCGATGTGGGGGGCTGGTGGTTTAGGGGTTAATAGGTTTAGTAAGTGGTAGTGATGTGGGAGGCCAGGGGTTTAGGGGTTAATACATTTATTAGAGTTGCGGTGGGCTCCGGGAGCAGCGGGATGGGGGTTAATACATTTAATTAGTTGCGGCGGGGTCCGGGAGTGGCGGAATAGGGGTTAAACATTTTAGTATAGTGGCAGTGTTTACTGACAGGGTATAAATAAAGTTGTTAAAAAGCCAAAAAGCAGCGAGATTGATTAACAACAGTCCGCTGCTCATCGCGCCGTACTTGGTGCACAGCTTTTTTTATAAATAAGGAGAGCATATTAAGGTCTGCGGCCGCGATGTTAGGTGATGATAGGTGAGCGTATTGGTGAATGCAGCACAGTTGACGGCTTGATCGATAGGCCTCATACTGTATACAAAGAGGCATGCTCTGTGTATGTTTTTTTTAATTAGCTCTTTGTTTTTAGCCATATTCTTCATATGTCTGGACTATGGGGTAGAGAGGTAAGACGGAAGCCTTTTCTTACAAAAAAAAAGTCTACAAAAAAAAAAAGTCTCCCAAAAGCATGTCGCAAAAGGTGTTCTGGTTTGATGAAACCAAGATTAAACTTTTTGGCCATAATTCCAAAAGATATGTTCGGTGCAAAAACAACACTGCATATAACCAAAAGAACACCATACCCACAGTGAAGCATGGTGGTGTCAGCATCATGCTTTGGGTCTGTTTTTCTTCAGCTGGAACTGGGGCCTTAGTCAAGGTAAAGGGATTTATGAACAGTTCCAAATACCAGACAATATTGGCACAAAACCTTCAGGCTTCTGCTAGAAAGCTGAACAGGAAGAGGAACTTCATCTTTATGCATGACAATGCCCCAAAGCATACATCCAAATCAGTGCAAAAAAGAAAAGAAAAATGTTACCCTGCGCTGAGGAAAAAACACTAATAAACCAAGGGAAAAAATGGAGACCCCTATCTCCACAACAAGAACCAGAATTTGTGTATTTTGAAAATCGTGTCCCAGATGGAACCAGATATAACAAAAGACCTTGGCGCTGCAAAAAATTGCTGCTAAAACTAGTGATTGGATAAACCGTGACAATAGTAAAAAAGTTTAAAGTATGATGTTTAAAGTATGAAACCTTTGGCCTCAGTAATGAGATCACGTTATTTAAAAGATACAGTGTGATTTTATTAATACATTTAAAAAAAGCTGATCAGCAAAAATAAAATAATTGTAACAATCAAATAATTAAAATGTAGCAATCAAAAATAGCTTGATACAATATAGCAATGTAGCAAATATCAGTGTAGCATCAAATATAGAAGCAGCAAAACAACCCTGGAGCTATTATGCGATCCAAATGTTGAAAGTCCGGAATAAGAGTAAGCAATCGATATCCACAGCTGATTCCTTGAGAAGCAGAGTGAGGCTGGAACGACAAATGGATCCAAATCAAACACAAGCAGAAAACCAAACTAAAGGTGTTCACTTTTACTTACACCGTGTCTTGGTTACTGCTGCGACGATGGATCCCTTTTAGCAAGCTGTAGCAGAGCCGGATAAGCCTTTGGTGCAATACCGGATATTTCAAGGATACTCCGCTGAAGTTGCAGTTAACACAGAAGCCGGTCTGTGGAGGTAATGTTATGTCAGGTAACGTAGAGTGGGAGGAGCAACGCGTTTCAGCCCGGTCAGGGCCTTTGTCAAGCTCCAGAAAGGTGTGATACAGGGCTTTTTGAACCTTTGTGAGCTGTGCTCATTGGTTGAGTATCGCAAATGGGAGTGCCTTATGCATAAAAAACATAATGATAAACAATTGCGCCAAGGCACAAATTAAAACAAAGCCATATACAAAATAGTAAGTAGTCACTGTGCAATATTGATAAAGTATACAGTTTGATGATGCAAAGAATCAAAATATATAAAAATAGACATCTTAAACTTTGTACCGCTCAACAGTTAACAATTGGCTATATACGTTTTTCTCTCCTTATTACTGAGACCAAATGACCCATAAAGAGAAGAAAATAGAATAGGTTTTCTTTCTCTGTGCAAAATGATGACATACAGCACTGAACATCCAATCTGTTAGAATGATAATTAATAGAAAAATAACAATATATTAATGCCATTAAAGAATTTTTAAATAGTAAAAAAAGATAATATATATTTTTCAAAATGATACCATAAAAAATCCCTAAAAAAGTTATTTTGTGGAAAATTCCATAAAAAATAATAATTTCATAAAAAATAAAAAATAATAATAATTTCATGAAAAATAAAAATAATAATAATTTCATAAAAATAAAATAAAAATAGCATGAATAATAAAATAAAGTAAAAGGAACAGAAAATATTAATCCCTAAGATAACACCCTATATCAAAGTCGATGTTTAGACCATTGGGTTGTAAAGTTTTCAAATAAAAAATCCATTTTGTTTCTTTTTTAATAAGCTGGGACTGTATGTTTCCACCCCTCCAATTATTTTTAACTTTTTCTATTCCCATAAAGGAGAAGTGTGCAAGGTTGCCATTATTACATGCCGCAAAATGTTTTGGCACTGGGAGGTCTCTATTCCTATCAGAATCATGATTTTCAATTGACCATATGTGCTCACGTATACGGTCACGTAGCGGTCTTTCAGACTCTCCTATATACTGCTTACCACAGCGACACTGTATTAAGTAAATAACAAACCTATCAGAGCACCTAATGGTATCCTTGATTTTATAGGATTTTCCCGTGATGTTAGAAGTAAAATCCTTCTGTTTTTTAGAATGTTTACATGATTTACATGTTAAACAAGGAAAAAAGCCATTTAATTTTTTACCAGTTAAATCAATCTGTGATTGGATTTTGTTATTGTATTTTTTGTATTTTTTATTTTCAGTGGGGGCCAAAATAGTTTTCAAATTACGTGCCCTTTTATAAACAATTTGTGGTTTGGATGGAAATATTGGACCTAGTTGTTCATCATTTTTAAGAATACCCCAGTGTTTATTTAATATTTTCTCAACTAAATATTTGTTACTGCAGTAGCCAGTAATAAATGGAATAAAAGTATTGTCATCTTTTCTTTGTAGCTTTCTATTAAGAGATCTTGTGCTATTTTGAACTAGTTCTTGTCTGTTCATGTCTCTCACCTCCCCCCGTATTTTATCTATCTTGTTTTTATCATAACCTCTCTCTAAAAAATTTTTTGTGAGTTTATCTGATTGAGTATCAAAATCTGACAAGTTAGAACAGTTTTTTTTAACACGTAAGAAGATGTTACATCCCTATACACCTGTATTAATCATATAGATGGCTTACAAGCTACCAAGCATTATTTAGATAATGATAATACGATAAAGAGTGAACAAAGGGAATTTTTGTTGATATCAATTGAATTCATTTTGACATTGGTTTTCAATTATAACCACCAATTCTATAACCAAGAGAGAGGAACGGCTATGGGCACCAGGTTTGCTCCAAGTTATGCAAATTTGTTTATGGGACATTGGGAAGAGTCCTTCCTTGCGAACACTAGATTTGGAGCAAACCTGGTGTCATATAATCGTTACATAGACGATATCCTCATTATTTGGAGAGGCAACGAACATTTATTAGAGGAATTTGTTTCCTCAATGAACAACAATGAACTAAATCTTAAATTTACATGTGAAAAAAGTAGACATAAAATAAGTTTTTTAGATCTAGAACTATTTCATGAAAATCATAAAATTCTATCCAAAATACACTTTAAAAGTGTAGATGCCAACAGTTATATTCACTACACTAGTTGCCATCACCCAAGATGGATAGAAAATATTCCAAAAGGCCAGTTCTTACGTGTTAAAAAAAACTGTTCTAACTTGTCAGATTTTGATACTCAATCAGATAAACTCACAAAAATTTTTTTAGAGAGAGGTTATGATAAAAACAAGATAGATAAAATACGGGGGGAGGTGAGAGACGTGAACAGACAAGAACTAGTTCAAAATAGCACAAGATCTCTTAATAGAAAGCTACAAAGAAAAGATGACAATACTTTTATTCCATTTATTACTGGCTACTGCAGTAACAAATATTTAGTTGAGAAAATATTAAATAAACACTGGGGTATTCTTAAAAATGATGAACAACTAGGTCCAATATTGCCATCCAAACCACAAATTGTTTATAAAAGGGCACGTAATTTGAAAACTATTTTGGCCCCCACTGAAAATAAAAAATACAAAAAATACAATAACAAAATCCAATCACAGATTGATTTAACTGGTAAAAAATTAAATGGCTTTTTTCCTTGTTTAACATGTAAATCATGTAAACATTCTAAAAAACAGAAGGATTTTACTTCTAACATCACGGGAAAATCCTATAAAATCAAGGATACCATTAGGTGCTCTGATAGGTTTGTTATTTACTTAATACAGTGTCGCTGTGGTAAGCAGTATATAGGAGAGTCTGAAAGACCGCTACGTGACCATATACGTGAGCACATATGGTCAATTGAAAATCATGATTCTGATAGGAATAGAGACCTCCCAGTGCCAAAACATTTTGCGGCATGTAATAATGGCAACCTTGCACACTTCTCCTTTATGGGAATAGAAAAAGTTAAAAATAATTGGAGGGGTGGAAACATACAGTCCCAGCTTATTAAAAAAGAAACAAAATGGATTTTTGATTTGAAAACTTTACAACCCAATGGTCTAAACATCGACTTTGATATAGGGTGTTATCTTAGGGATTAATATTTTCTGTTCCTTTTACTTTATTTTATTATTCATGCTATTTTTATTTTATTTTTCATGAAATTATTATTATTTTTATTTTTCATGAAATTATTATTATTTTTTATTTTTTATGAAATTATTATTTTTTATGGAATTTTCCACAAAATAACTTTTTTAGGGTTTTTTTATGGTATCATTTTGAAAAATATATATTATCTTTTTTTACTATTTAAAAATTCTTTAATGGCATTAATATATTGTTATTTTTCTATTAATTATCATTCTAACAGATTGGATGTTCAGTGCTGTATGTCATCATTTTGCACAGAGAAAGAAAACCTATTCTATTTTCTTCTCTTTATGGGTCATTTGGTCTCAGTAATAAGGAGAGAAAAACGTATATAGCCAATTGTTAACTGTTGAGCAGTACAAAGTTTAAGATGTCTATTTTTTATATATTTTGATTCTTTGCATCATCAAACTGTATACTTTATCAATATTGCACAGTGACTACTTACTATTTTGTATATGGCTTTGTTTTAATTTGTGCCTTGGCGCAATTGTTTATCATTATGTTTTTTATGCATAAGGCACTCCCATTTGCGATACTCAACCAATGAGCACAGCTCACACAGGTTCAAAAAGCCCTGTATCACACCTTTCTGGAGCTTGACAAAGGCCCTGACCGGGCTGAAACGCGTTGCTCCTCCCACTCTACGTTACCTGACGTAACATTACCTCCACAGACCGGCTTCTGTGTTAACTGCAACTTCAGCGGAGTATCCTTGAAATATCCGGTATTGCACCAAAGGCTTATCTGGCTCTGCTACAGCTTGCTAAAAGGGATCCATCGTTGCAGCAGTAACCAAGACACGGTGTAAGTAAAAGTGAACACCTTTAGTTTGGTTTTCTGCTTGTGTTTGATTTGGATCCGTTTGTCGTTCCAGCCTCACTCTGCTTCTCAAGGAATCAGCTGTGGATATCGATTGCTTACTCTTATTCCGGACTTTCAACATTTGGATCGCATAATAGCTCCAGGGTTGTTTTGCTGCTTCTATATTTGATGCTACACTGATATTTGCTACATTGCTATATTGTATCAAGCTATTTTTGATTGCTACATTTTAATTATTTGATTATTACAATTATTTTATTTTTGCTGATCAGCTTTTTTTAAATGTATTAATAAAATCACACTGTATCTTTTAAATAACGTGATCTCATTACTGAGGCCAAAGGTTTCATACTTTAAACATCATACTTTAAACTTTTTGACTATTGTCACGGTTTATCCAATCACTAGTTTTAGCAGCATTTTTTTGCAGCGCCAAGGTCTTTTGTTATATCTGGTTCCATCTGGGACACGATTTTCAAAATACCCTATACATCCAAATCAACAAAGGAATGGCCTCACCAGAAGAAGATTAACGTTTTGGAATGGCCCTGTCAGAGCCCAGACCTGAATCCAATCGAAAATCTGTGGGGTGATCTTAAGTGGGCTGTGCACAAGAGATGCCCTCGCAATCTGACAGATTTAGAGTGTTTTTGCAAAGAAGAGTAGGTAAATCTTGCCAAGTCAAGATGTGCCATGCTGAAAAACTCATACCCAAAAAGACTGAATGCTGTAATAAAATCAAAGGGTGCTTCAACAAAGTATTAGTTTAAGGGTGTGCACACTTATACAACCATTTTATTTTAGTTTTTTATATCTACTTCCCTCCACCTAAAAGATTTTAGTTTGTTTTGCAATTGAGTTGTACAGTTTATAGGTAACATTAAAGGTGGATAAAGTTCTGAAATGATTTATCTTTGTCTCATTTTTTTACATCATAGAAACATGACATTTTAACAGGGTCGTGCAGACTTTTTATATCCACTATATATATATATATATATATATATATATATATATATATATATATATATATATATATATACAGTGTATATATATATATATATATATATATATACAGTGTATATGTATATATATATATATATATATATACGTATATATGTGTGTGTGTATATGTATATATATATATATATATATATATATACAGTGTATATATATATATATATATATATATATATATATATATATATATATATATATATATATATATGCACATACATATTTAGATATGTATATGTATGTATCTCAATGTTAAAGCCCTTTACCTGACTTTTTTTTTTTTTTTTAATAATTTTTTTATTGAGGTGAAAAGTTGGCATACAAACAGAAAATTGCAGCAGTATACAATAGGAATAGTAAAATAGCTTATAACAGGGTACAATGCATGAATTCTAGAATGATAACCAGTACATATGGTCTCAATCACGCTGAGCAAGACGTACAACATCTTCAACTGCCACATGGATGAAAGACAAGTAATGCAGCAACTCATTGGAATGCCAAATAAATAAAAAAAAGTATAGAACCTTCATATTTACCTAAGGGGCTGCTCTTGAGCCACATAACAAACAATATTAAACAGTTATAACTGAAGGTAACTCCAAGAGAGAGAGGCCCCTTTTGGACCTCACCGTGAAAACCTCAAATTTTAATATAGTTGCGCTATAGGATTGGTACAAATAATTTAACAAGGTGGTATAATGTTAGGAAACTGTAAGGAAGACTCTTCAAAAGATAGTACTAAACAATCCTGCACAGATTGGAGGGAAAAGTAGTATCGATAAAAGTTTGTAGTGCAAGATATAAATGTAGAAAGGGGGAAATAAGGTGTGGTATTGACAAGAAAAACCACGTAAGTCACTCTCCTAGAAATAGGAGGTATATTGAGGGGGGGGGGAGGTGGGAAGTTATATACGGTGGACAAATTGCTAAATAGGGGATAAATTATGTATACCGAGGTGGGATAGTCAATGTTATATAGCACTCTAAATTTTATGAGTAAGAAAGGAAGGTAAGATATGCTATAGGCTAGATGGATCGCTCCATTAATCCTCCTACATAAGGAGGAATAGTAAAAAAGAGAAAGAGGAGTGGGTGGGAGGGGGGGAGAAGGTGGAGTGGGTATGTTAGATGTGTAAGTGTATTCATAACGCCTGAATTGGGACAATGTCTCGAATAATAAATGGGAATAACACTAATGCAGGACCTGCCTGCTCTAGAGACACTGTATGAAACTAAGGTATGACATTGGTTAGGAAAACCACACAGACCCCCCACATGGAACATAAGTTATGACCCGATGGGAGAAAGTGATAGGGTGAGTATGACAGGCCAGATAGATAAGTGAAGCGCCAAAGTTAGTCTGGGAGATGCACTAGGACCTGGGCTGTAAAGGGCTTTTAAGGAAGAGCTAGTTGAATAGTTGCCTAGTCAAAATTAGCTTAAAACGTCAAAAATAAAGTAATACGGAGGTGGAATTACTGCCTCTAAATGGATAAAACTATACGAGGCTATCCTGTGAGTAAATGGGGAGTAAGCATTCATCTCTTATATCAAACAGGTAACTAGCAGAGAGAGAGAGAGAGAAAAACAACAAGGAATAGGGAATCACACATGTAAAGGGAACCTATGGGTCATTGCTCTAGTAAAGAGAAAAAGAAAAAAAAACAAAAAAAAAAACAATGTAAATCCGGAAAGGTACAATCAATTATATGGATATCTAAAGATATAGGCATATTACTTATCTTGTGCTTTCAAATGGGTATGAGCTAGGTCAAGCCAAATTCACAAGGTTAGGCTCACGAATATACCTATTAATTAGTTGCACAATTCAATACGGTAGTTAGTAGTTTGTAACTAATATGCACATTGTACTTTGTAAGCTTAGATGAAGCAGTGATAGAATAGATACCCATAGTTAGTAATTATATAATTGGAGCAGCTTAGAGCTTTTTAAATTAGAATTGTAATTGAACCAGCCCTCACAATAGTATAATCAGGAGCAATATACCTTCTTATATTTATATGGCACTAGGATCAAGCCATCCCGGCCGCAGACAGCAAGACCCCACTGCACCATTACTACAAGGGATGAATAGTTTGCTCTACTAATAGTAGCTGGTAATATATGAAAAAAAAAGAGTATCACTAAAGTAATATTCCTGCTTCTGAGTGGGTAAGACTATACATGGGTATCATATGGTCAAATGAGAGTTAGGTGCTCATCTCTTATATAAAAAATTAGTGGAAACCTAGGCTCTACCTGGTAAAACGCTAGGTAGTATGTTTATGCTTAAATGATATAGAGGAACTGACAATATCCTTGGTTATTAGGCAAATCTAAGTAGCATCAGCAGCAATCCGCTGCGTTATTGTGAGAAACATTTCAAAGCTAGAGACCATGTAAAGTTGCAACCATCTTAAATTAATCCAGCAACAGAACTTATATAAAACATAACCATGTCCCACATAGATCAGAATGTATAAGCATATATAAGGATCTGTCCCCTCAAAAAACATGGAAGTAAACATATGTACAATGCAAGCATTCAAAGGAACATGGGCAGTAAACTTGGTGTGGCAATGGTAATATTTAGTTTATAGCGCAAAGTTTCTAGGCACAAAAACCTGAAGGAAGTAGGCTTATCCTTTTTCATAATAATTCAAGCCCACAGTCGAGCCACTAGTGCGACCTTCATAGCTGTGTTTCTTGCAGTGTGGCAATCGGTGTGTCAGTAGTAACGGGCAACTGCTAAGGACACCTTCCATCTTACAGGGTTCCCCATGGTGAGCAAAGTGAGAAGCCATATCTCCCAAAGCCTCCTCTGCTACATACGAGTGGGACAATGTCTTGTCGCTCCCCGGGCGGAACATTAATGCCGCTCCATGGCCGCGGTCAGAGCCCAGCACGTACAGGCTCCCAGCTAGAGAGGAGGGGGAGCCTTCCTGTCGGACCAAAAATGCGGCGTCTATACCAGTCCGATGTACGGGTGTAATAACGGGTAAGTAGTTGTCTGCAGTGTTGCGGGTTTCGCTTCCTCTTAGAGTCTGGGTACCCGGCATGGGATCACAGGCTGTTGTGGTAAAGAGCTTAGGGAAAAACACCTCTAGTAGTCTGTGCGAGGCCTCAATATAGCCCCATGCTGTCAGCTCACATTCCGTTTCAGCCGCCATTTTCTTTTATAGAGAGGTTAAGTCCGCTGCTGTGATCTGTACCGTGACTGGTTCTCGACACTTTGATTCAGATGGCTGGGTTCAGGTATTAAGCCGGCATGTAGATATTATGAGTTGTTAGGTCAACTATGACAAGCATATGTCTCTCAGAAGGTTCGCCAGAAATCTCCCGCTTCTTGGTTGCAGTATAAGGCTTAAGCTTGGGTCAATTTCGGTGTTAAAGTTCCTATACTAGCACCAAAGGATCCTTTAAGTAGAAAGCGATCAGGGGACTTCAAACAAATCGTAAAAGTATATATAAACTTATATTTTGACCCCTAAAGCTTAAATTAAGAGCCAGAGCTCTTGCAAAGCACGTCTGGTAGCTTAGGTAGTTGGCTCCGCCCCCCTACCTGACTTTTTTCTAACAAGTAAGACCTCATATCTTTGAGCACTTATACCTTTTGTGTGCAATATTTACATTATATATATATATATATGTGTGTGTGTGTGTGTGTGTTAGATGGTGTTATTATAACAATTAATGTACTTTGTAATGTATTTTTGATGTTTTGTGAGAATATTTTGTTAACCACAGCTCTGTGAACGTGCTAACCCGACGAGCGTTAACTTGAATTACGCTCAAACAATTGCGTTTGCTTTCAACTTGTAATAAGAGCGCAATTTAACCTGCGCGCAAACAATCGTGAAGACCTGCGTCCAAACATTTGCGCTCCACTCGTAATCTGGCCCTAATTGGGGTCAAGTGTCCGTATCATGTAATTTAGAGCATTTCATGTGTGATGCATAATAACTAAAATAATTGCATGAATAATAATATAAGAAAAAATATTTTAAGTTACCTTCCAAAGGTTTTGGAAAATTGCAGTGTTTTCTTTACACATGAGAATCTACTATATGAAACTGCTTGCTGTTTTGACCTATTTATTGTTAACTGAAGTAGGAGGCCACAGGCAGTTTAAAATATGTTTTGACATTTATAGAACAGTTGCTTTCATTATTATGAAACCTTAGTAAATGCCATTTCTAAAATATCTGGAAAATATGTTCCTTATATTTATGTAATGTCCGTATGTTCTGTTTTCTGATAGAATTTTATTTGTGACATACAGTAAACAAAAACATTTGAAATGCATGCAGAAAACAGTACATGTCACAGAATGGCCAGGTTTTTAAAAAAAAATTTCCAGTCTTACCCTATTCTTATACACAATAACAATGCATAAAGTTAAAATGCATGCATACAAGTTAAAATTACCTCAATAAACAAAACTATTACTTATATATATATATATATATATATATATATATATATATATATATATATATATATATATATATATATATATATATATATATAAAAAATATATATATACATAAATATATATGTGTGTGTATATTCAGGTGTACCTCATTTTATTGCACTTTGCTTTGCAGAAATTGAGTTTTTAACAAATTGAAGGTTCGTGGCAACCCTGCATTAAACAAGTCTTTTGATGCCATTTTAACTATATATAAACAAATTAACACATAAATACACATATACACATATATTCACACATATACAAAATAATTTATATATTGTAGTCAAGAAAGAAAGACAGCACATCTTCTATTCAAATGGAGTTTAATTACAAATGATAAAATAGTGCATAAGTATTGCATGCGCCAAATAAAAACAGTTTGCATATATAACAACACTCTACCAGTCCACTTTAACAAAATATTTTCTTTTGCGTCCTCCTTCGTCCGATGATAGTGATACTAGACTATAAACACCCGCAGTGTGTTGCTGCAACAGGAGAGTTTGGGAGAAGCCAGATCTTCTACGGAAGCCGGGAGTGTAACAAACACGCTTCTCCCAAACTCTCCTGTTGTAGCAACACACCGCGGGTGTTTCTGGTCCTGTATCACTACCATCGGACGAAGGAGGACGCAAAGGAGATATTCCGTTAAGGGGGACCGGTAGAGTGCTATATATGCGCACTGTTGTTTTTATTTGGTACATGCAATACTTATGCAGTAACAAGAACTTTGCTGACTTTATTCTAAGATTATCTATTTTTTTTTGCATCTTTATTATTTTTCTGTACGGCTTTTGCATTTTTTATTTTCTTTATCCCTGTAATTTCAATAGTTATTAGCGCTGCTTTGTTTTTGCTTTTTTTTAGATTATATATATATAGTAGAACAACAAATTGCACTCACAGGACTTCTATTAGAAATAACCAAGTTATTTTAATGGAACGTTTTCGGGTTTATACTACCCTTCATCAGCAAAATAACAGTGAACAAAATCACACAATAAATAGTGATAAATCACTATATCAATCAAATTCCAAACCTGTCTCACAATGTTGTGGCGCCAAACTAAAGTGCTGGAACACAATCTAATGAACGTCTTAGTGCTTGGGCTGCAGTTAGTGAGCTCAAAGTTGCTAGGTTTTTCACACTTCCAATCAATGGAAGAAGTGACTCTCTTGCCCTCAGTGTCTTGGAAAAATTCTTTGATTTTCATAGTTCTGCTCAGCCTATATATGTCTAATTTGAGGTCCAATTCTGAAATTGTAGTACTAGGCACAAAAGACAACCCTTTATTCAGTACTTTATATTCAGTAGGTGTCAATCTATGTGTGCTTAAGTTCACAATTATATCCTCTGTCTGCCCCGATGGGGTGGTCTGTACCGGTTGCCTCACCCTCCTAATATGGGGTCTGTTGTTCCTCCCCCACGGGACCTCGTAGTGACCCCTAAAAAATTACTTGGTGTAGAGTAAGATTTGTAAATTTGAGGGAAACCATCAGCCAATAGAATTACAGTAGCTCTTATTCAATTGGCTATTCAAATTAGCCAATAGAATTAAAGTAGCTCTCATCCGATTGGCTGATTTGAATTTGAAGGCTCAAATCAGCCAATAGGAATTCAAGGGACGCCATTTTTAATCATGTACCTTGAATTCCTATTCAGTGTATGGCGGAGATCGTATGAAGAGGATCCTCCACGCTCCATGGCTCCGGTCTTCAGTTCCAGTGTCGCCGATCTTCAGTTCCTGCATTGCCGGTTTTCAGTTCCAGAGAGGACTGTCTTCAGCTCCGCGGTCTTCGGTCTTCAACTCCTCCACTCCGCGCCGGCTGGTTCCTGGAAGAAGAAGAGGTCACTGCATGGAAGAAGACTTCTCCGCCTGGAACAGGACCTTCTCTGCCGGTCTTCAGGACAGGTAATGACCACTTGGGGGATAGAGTAGGGGTGTGTGGGTTGTGGGTTGTAATGGGGGGTTTTCTTTTTTTTACAGGTAAAAGAGCTGATTACTTTGGGGCAATGCCCCACAAAAGGCCCTTTTAAGGGCTGGTAATATTGCTGATTACTTTTGTAATTTAGTTTAGGGTAGGGACATTTTATTATTTTGGGGGGCTTTGTTATTTTATTAGGGGGCTTAGATTAGGGTAATTAGCTTAAAATTCTTGTAATCATTTTTTATTTTTTGTAATTTAGTCTTTGTATTTTTTTTGTAATATAGTTTAGTGTATTTAATTATATTTTAGTTTAGATAATTGTAGTTTATTTAATTAATTTATTGATAGTGTAGGTGTATTTGTAACTTAGGTTAGGATTTATTTTACAGGTAATTTGGTAATTATTTTAACTAGGTGGCTATTAAATAGTTATTAACTATTCAATAGCTATTGTACCTAGTTAAAATAAATACCAAGTTACCTGTAAAATAACTATAAACCCTAAAATAGCTACAATGTAATTATTAATTATATTGTAGCTATCTTAGGGTTTATTTTATAGGTAAGTATTTAGATTTAAATAGGAATAATTTAGTTAATATTATTAATATTATTTATATGTATTTTAATAATAAATAAATACCAAGTTACCTGTAAAATAAATATAAACCCTAAAATAGCTACAATGTAATTATTAATTATATTGTAGCTATCTTAGGGTTTATTTTATAGGTAAGTATTTAGATTTAAATAGGAATAATTTAGTTAATATTATTAATATTATTTAGATTTATTTTAATAATAATTAAGTTAGGGGGTGTTAGGGTTAGACTTAGGTTTAGTGGTTAACAATTTTAATATAGGTAGTGGCGGTTTAGGGGGATTAGATTAGGGGTTAATAATTTTAATATAGGTGGCGGCGGTGTAGGGGGATTAGATTAGGGGTTAATAAATTTAATATAGGTTGCGGTGGCGATGTAGGGGGCTCAGATAAGGGGTTAATGTAGTTATTATAGGTGGCAACGGTGTAGGGGGATCATATTAGGGGTTAATAGAGTTAATGTAGGTGGCGGTGGGGTAGGGGGCTCAGATTAGGGGTTAATGTAGTTATTATATGTGGCAGCGGTGTAGGGGATCATATTAGGGGTTAATACAGTTAATATAGGTGGCGGCGGGGTCCGGGAGCGGCGGTTTAGGGGTTAATACATTTATTGTTAGGAGTAAGAGGAGGGATTGCGGGTAGAGAAGTATACGTGTCGGGCTATGTTTGGGAGGCGTGTTAGACAGTAACAGGAGATTTAATATTTTAGTTAGTTTTTAAACAGTGCCGTAAGTCACTGGCGACTCCAGAAATTTATACTTACGCTGATTTCTGGACATCGGTAGTTTGTCAGACTTACGGCACTTTAGCAACTGCCGGTGCCATATATGAGATAGCTCGCTGTGCGAGCTGAAACTATGGGCTGTGCAGGTTTCCACGCTTGCGCCAAAACCTGGGCCATTTATCGGATCGCGCCCCATGCATTTAGAAAACTTTACCTAACAATAAGTAAAAATTGCATGTATAATTGAGTACTATTGATCATAGCACTTGAATTATACAGGTTAATACACGCTGACACGCAAGCATTCGTTGTTGCCATGGTTACCAACACATACCACAAATAAGACACCCTAATTTATTATAAATATATGGTTTAACACACAGGACAAGTATGGCTAGCATTTTGAGTGCTTATTATTTTATATTTGAGCCATAACGTAGGCTTCTTTTTTTTGAGTTAAAAATAAATTAGAGCTGTAGTGTGAAATAGGACCGGAAGTAATGGAAGCACACTTACGGGTACACAAGACAGTGGAACGCAGGTATGCGTTCCAGCACTTTAGTTTGGCGCCACAACATTGTGAGACAGGTTTGGAATTTGATTGATTCATTTGTTTATCACTATATATTGTGTGATTTTGTTCACTGTTATTTTGCTGATGAAGGGTAGTATATACCCGAAAAAGTTCCATTAAAATAACTTGGTTATTTCTAATAGAAGTCCTGTGAATGCAATTTTTTGTTCTACTATTGCTCCATATCTTTGCACCCAGGCAGCTGACAATGGGCGCCATGTGCTAAGCTTCGAAGTGACCGTCCGTCTGTATTTCCGCGTCAAAATTCACTCACGATCTGCATCTCGTATTTACCAATCTGCCATCGAATAGAAAAGCCACTATTTTTCATCAGCTATCGTAATTTTACGCAACTGATCGTTCCTAAGCCTTTTTCCACTTACTACATGTTCGATCACACATAAATTCGCTTTAATCGGAAATTATGAATGTTACAACTAATCCGCCCGCTCCAACTTTCACTGTAACTTCGCGTGATTTGCTTCACGACCATTTAGGTAGTGAATACAATAGAAAACTATATGGGGTATCAACCTGATGCCAGGTTGAAGTACTTAAGTGAAAGGACTAGACTACTATTGTATCATTATTGGTTTTTGGATCACTGAATGAAGATGGAGACACTTTTACACATGTTTCTTTTTCGATTGATTCAATTACGAGGAAGAAGGGCTATACAGGCACCGGTTGACAACAATGGATTGCAAAGAAGGAGAGGTACAAGAATCAGAGTCCCTAGAGTTTTCCTTCCATGTATGGGTTTGGAAAGCATTTCTGATCGGGAGATTATCCAGAGATTCCTTTTGGACACAGAAGCTATTATGGAACTTTATAATGAAATAGCAGAATACCTTGAGCCTATGACAGCACGTTCACAAGCCATACCCGGACTATTAAAACTGTTTGCAGCCTTACATTTTTTTGCCACCGGTTCATTCCAAGCTGTGTCTAGCGTTATAATTGGCATCAGCCAGTCTGCATTTTCAAGGCACTTAACCAAAGTAATTGATGCATTGATGGTCATCTTTCCAAGGTACGTGTGCCTTCCATCGACTCCTGAAGATTGGCAATCTGTGAAGTCCAATTTTTATACAATGTCCGGAATGCCCAATGTCCTTGGAGCCATCGATTGCACTCATGTTGCAGTCAAACCATCACGAGAACATGAGGAAGTTTTCAGGAACCGAAAACAGTACCATTCCCTCAATGTTCAAATGGTGTGAGACCATAACATGAAAATAATCAGTGTTCGTTCTAACTTCCCTGGATCCTGTCATGATTCCTATATCTTGCGTCAGTCTGGGTTATATCGGAAGTTTGAGGAGGGAGAGATGCCTGAAGGATGGCTGTTAGGTAATTATATTTTTTTGTTGTTATGTAAAATAGAGTATTATTTTTATTGTCAAATTTCGTTAATGTTATGGAGTTTGATGATATATGTAACTCAAAAACATAGCTAATTCTCTTTCAAATTATCATCTTTATCATATTATAAATGTTAATCATTATTTATTTTTTTCATAGGGGATGCTGGTTATTTCAGTAGAGAATGGTTATTCACACCATATAACAATCCTCGAAGAAGATGTGAGGTGAAATGCAACGAGGCACACAGATCCACCCGAGGAATCATCGAGAGAGCTTTTGGATTGTTAAAAATGCACTTTCATTGTCTTGACCATTCAGGTGGTGTGATGCAGTATGTACCAGAAAATGTTGCAAAAATTATTCTTGCATGCTGCATTCTTCATAACATTGCAATAAGAAGAGGATTTTAAATTGAGGATGCAGAAGAAATATCATTTGAGAACTTCCCTGAGGTCATCTGTAATGATGCACCAACAAGTAGACATGTGCGATTCGATTTGGTCCGAATCGAAATTCGGACGAATTTGTCAAATTCGGAGATTCGGATCAATTTGAATTTCCGAATTGTGGTAGTGCCGAATCTACCGAATAAATCCGAATTGATTCAAATTTATTCTGCAGATTCGGATGGATTCGGATGGCCGTGTATTACACTAGTATTGTACAGTATACTAGTGTAATACATAGCACATCCCAACATCCCACTTATTCCAAAATTCCGAATCGATTCGAACCGAATCGAACAAAAAAATTTTTGAATCCGAAAGAATCCGAATGAATCTGAAACAAATTCATTGGATTTCTTCCGAATTCGAATCGATCCGAACCAAAATTCGAATTGAACCAAATTTTTCGAAGCTGCACATGTCTACCAACAAGACAGGCCATTAACGCCAAAAATTATTTTGCTGAAAACTATCTTAAAGATTGATTTCATCAATAGATTTTATTCACAGGACTTCTATTTTGTTGTCGTTTAAATAAAAATCTAAATTGTCAATTTCTGAATAAAATTTTTGTTTTTTCATCATATACTTTGTGTGATTGACCATTTTGTTTTATTTGTTTTAATTTTTATAATTTTATGAATTGTAAAAAAAGGTCACATTAGAGAATGATTATTAATAAAACTTTACTTTTTATTTAAAACCAACATATTGCACAATAACTATATAAACAAAATAATCATAACGAACTATAATTACATGACTCTCCTACATTACAAAATAATGGAAATAGTGGCAACGGTGTTAGTTTAAGCAAATATCAACCCCTTCATAATATAGTATGCTGAAATAATAGTAGATATATAATCTATTCAGTATTCATTATATACCAGTTAGTATCAGTGGTGAAGTGTAGGAGAAGGGGGGTGCTGACTGTCTGATAGATATATAGGTACAAAAAAGAGAGAGAAGTTTGACAGTACCCAGCACTCACAAAACACTATATAGTAACAGTATGCATTGAAAACCGGATTGTGTCAAGAACTGGTTATTAAAACGTAACTTTTACTAATGCTAGAATAAAAAAGGTGGTAAATAGTACCAAATGTATAACATAAATATGTGAGACATACATTTAAAACTTAGATTAAGATGGGGTAAAAAACAAGTGAAGGGAGCTGTGTGTATTTCAATACATAAATAATATGTGTTACCGTGACCTTTAAATGAGCTTCTCGTATTGGCTTCAAAATTCAATCATAATATATATTGCGGTGTGATAAGGTAAACAAATAGGTGAAAATTGGGTGAAAAATAGTGAAAATATGACTACAAGAGGTTAAAAAACAAAATATTTAATTGTTGCCATACAAAACAATATTGGACTAGATAATATATTCTGATAGGATAATAAGTGGTAAAGAGCTCTATTACCTTGCGTATATTATATATTAAAATTCCTTAATCACAAGTTAAAATTGACAATAAATTCACAATAAATTCATGCTATAGTGTTCAAAGCATATGATAAAAACAGATTAAGTTAAAATAATTAACGTAGGAGGTGGAAATAAATGTTCATCTGATGAATTGCAAGTATCTTTTGATGTGACTTTAAATGCGACTTTTAGTTGGAAATGAAATTACTCACAGTTTGCTTGAAATAATTTTTCCAGGTGTCTGATTGGTTGAAACAGACAAGCCTTTATGTGAATAAAAAATTTTTTTTGCTGTAGTTAAAACTTGTAGATCGAAATTGTAGATGAAGATAACAACTACTGGATGGTAAAGATGCTGAAACTGTTTACCTAAACTGGGTTTGCAGGAGTTTCAGTTGTTGATAAAACTTGGTTCTATATGTAACGTAGGAGGTGGAAATAAATGTTCATCTGATGAATTGCAAGTATCTTTTGATGTGACTTTAGACGTGACTTTTAGTTGGAAATGAAATTACTCACTGGAGTTAGAGACACACCTTTACAAAATTCCATATTTTTCACCACCTATTCACTCATTGATACACTACGATTATTAATATATATTCATCTAATTATAAACTATTCCTAATATGGACATTTTTGCTCAAAGAGAGGAAATCCTTCAAGGAATCTCCTCTGATAATATTAGCACAGAGTTTAACACCTTTGACAATACCCCCAAAAATCTCACCGATCTATGCGAGAATTTAGAAAACCTATTAATAAAAGAACTAAAGAACACCATTGAAATTAAATACACAGAAAAATATATAGCCAATAATATGGTCCCTAGAGGACTCCGTTTAAAGAAAAACTGTACCTTCGCCCTAAATAATGATCTCTCAAATGAATGGTTTGAAGTACTCGAAACAGCCTCTTTAGGACTCATGAAAATTATAGTGAAATCAAGAAACATTTCATTAAATGAAACCAAAACTGAAATAGACAAACACAAAATCACTATGAAAACATTTGAAAATAATACCGAATTCATAAATTATCAAAAAGAAATCTTTAAAAATATTTCATTGTTCAAAGAAAACATTTTAGCAAATAAAATATCTAAATACAACAGAGATTTAGAAGATTATTCAGACAATGACATCACAGATATTCCTATAGAAATTAACCCTATTGTAGAAAACAATGACAATCTGACACCCTCCTATGCTCATAAAAAAGACAGATCTTTCATATTTGGTAAAAGTAATCATCAAAACACCAAACAAACCTTAGCCTCCACATCCAATAACACAGTACAAAGAAATCAAACAAATCACCATGTATCATACAGACACAAAAACGAATCACCATATAAACAGCAAAATCATACATACAGGAATAGAAACCCAGAAAACAGTTATCATCAGGAGAATTATTATACTGACCCCAAAACACAAGATGAACATTCTTTCAACCACAAGAGAAAAGAATTAAGATCACAAAGAAATTACTCCTCAAATTACACCTATTACAATAATAGAGACCATACTCAAAACAGAGAATATCCTCATAAGAGGAATTACAATGATTCCCATCCACAAACCAGTAACTACTCCTCGTATAGAGACAGATATGACCAAGATCAAAAACGAAATTATATAAAGAATTATCAATACAGACAGTACAATTCACACACAGACAAAGGCCCATATCAAGGCTATTCCAGAAGCAACTACAAAAACCAAAGTGACTACCAATCCAATTGGAGAATACCAACTAGAAATAGATTTCAAGCTCTAGAACATGAAAATAATAGGTCACCTGCACCCCATCACACACAACAGGAAGTTTTTTTTAGAGAATGCCCCTCAGGGGGAAGGTACATCAAAAAACATCACACATCATATCCTCCCACAAAGAATCATAAGAAGCAAAAGAGGATTAGAGGCAGGAGGAATAGAAGACCATCTAGACAACACCCCAAAGAGAAAAAAATAACTAACACTGGAATATTCAACATTAGCAAATACCCTTTAAATCCACTACAAGAATCAGTACTCAATAAAGGCCTATCCTTTGCACCCTCATGTAAATTAAATAAATTTGATACTCTAATAAACATAAACCAATATATTCGAAAGCTCACTTTAAAAAGATATTTATCAAAAATCCTGTAGAAAACAAAATCCTCAAAGAAAATGAATCTAGATATAAACATACAAATCTAAAAGCTACTTCCACCTTTTATCCAACAAATGAAAAAAGCGAATCTATTAAACTCTTTGAAAAAATGGTAAAACAAGATATTGATAAAATTGATGAAAATAAATACATAAATTGGAACTTGACTCAAAAAGAACTCAAAATTATAAAAGACCTAAAAAAAACAACCCTGACGTCACCATTAAGCAGGCTGACAAGGGTGGAGGGATTGTGCTTATGGACACAACTTACTATTTAGAAGAGTCCTATAGACTCTTAGAAGACAAAGAGACATATAAAAAACTCAGATCAAACCCCATAAAAAATCAGATTCAAAAATTGGAGTCACTTCTAAAAGAAGCATCAGAAATAGGATTACTCACTAAAAA
The DNA here is from genome assembly GCF_027579735.1 of Bombina bombina. Taxonomy (NCBI): domain Eukaryota; kingdom Metazoa; phylum Chordata; class Amphibia; order Anura; family Bombinatoridae; genus Bombina; species Bombina bombina. Next base: position 447,277,205 of record NC_069503.1, read on the forward strand.
TGAATTTGACTTTCTGAATATTGAAAACCCCATCACCCCAACTTTTTATATACTCTCAGTACGTTGATTTCTTTCTACAAACATATGTCACACACTTACCCTCATACCTCAAAGATTCTACACAACTATTGAATATTCTAAAAACAATTTCTTGGAAAAATAATTACCTCCTGGTAACATGCGATGTTAATTCGCTATATACAAATATTGATCATAAAAAAGGTTTAGAAGCTACAATTTTTTTTCTGGATAGAGACAAAGACCTCAATATAGAACAAAATAAATTTATTTTAAACTGTATACATTTCATACTTCACAATAATTCTTTTTTCTTTAATAAAGATATTTTCTTACAACTAAAAGGGACTGCAATGGGCACAAGGTTCGCCCCCAGTTATGCTAATTTATTTATGGGATACTTTGAAAACAAATACATTAATTCCAGTCCCTGGGGGGCGAACCTTGTGCAATATTACAGATATATAGACGACCTGTTCCTTATTTGGAAAGGGGAACCAGAATTACTCGAACTATTCATAGAAGATATAAATAGCAATTCATTAGGCCTTAGTTTCACACACGAATCAAGCACTAATAATATCCACTTCCTTGACATAGAAATACAAATAGTAAACAATGAAATCACCACAAAAACTTTTTTAAAAAAACTGATGCCAATAATTACATTCATAATGACAGTTGTCATCTACCAAAATGGAAAACAAATATTCCAAAAAATCAATACATTAGAATCAGAAAAAACTGCTCAGATATAAATCATTTTACAACACAATCAGAAATACTAACAAAAAGATTTCAAGAAAAGAAATATGACCCACAATTTCTAGAAAAAAACAAATTGGGAGTCCTTGAAATGAACAGAGATCAAATTTTAAAACCAAAAATAAAAAAAGATTATGTCAACAGAGAGGAAGATCCTCTCTTCATACCCTTCATAACACAATACAATTCCCAACATCAAGAGATTAGAAAAATCTTAAATAAACACTGGCACTACATAAAACAAGACCAGATTGGCGGAGTCTGGCCGCACTGGGTCATGGCCACACACTAGAAGGGCTCCTGCCTTCTGAACTGACATTAAAGCTTTTAAAGGCACTTATTTAATCCCTTCTACTGGGAAATGGCAGTCAAAGCTTCCTATACTTGAATGCGGTACCTGAGACGTGAGCTTTGAAGAGACCGCAAGGAAACTCTCATCTTGTAAGGAGTGATCGCTATAGACCCCTTGCAGCACGGGATCCTCCATCTTGGATCGCTGAACGGGCGAAAGCAGAGACGAGCTGTTGGTGAGTCCCGGAGCAGATAAAAGCCTTTTACGGGAGCAGCACACCACTTCTAAGGGACCATCGGGTGAGAGAGTTCTAGCGCAAGCTGAGTAGTCTGACCCCAGGCTCAGAACATATCACAGACATTATCCTCCACGTGGGCTTAAAACACGGCCTAAAATAAAGGCTGCAGCCACAACTGTTGGGTCCAGGAGCTGTTCCGGTGAATGAATACTCTGAGTGTAGGGATCACAAGCCGGACCTGTAAATAAATAAATAATTAGACTGTCTCTTCTTCCCAGAGGGGTCAGCTAACACAGGAAGGTCATAAAGCTCTCACGGGGGATCCAGGGTAATTACTGATAACAGTTCTGAGCAGAATTTGTGTTTAGAAATAGACTTGAGCAAATCACGACAGGGTCACTGCTTAAGAGGATTGCTCCTGGCGGTTTTACTGTAATTTTTCACAAATTTGCCAGGTAATGCCTCACAAGAGGCAGTGCAGGGCTGAGAAAAAAGTAACCACAAAACCAATGTCGCACTATCTTAAACCTGCAGACAAAACTGCGCACAGAGAGGCCCCTGACACAATAGAGAACCTTTCTCAAAATACAGAAATGTCTCAGGCACAATATCTCACAAAGGAAGATATCTCTCACCTATCCTCTAAAGAGGACATCAAAGGGGTCTTGCAAGAAATGAAAAGCTTGTTTGGGGATTTGAGAAATGACATGGCAGCACTAGACACTCGAATTCAAAGAGTGGAGACTCACATTAACTCTGCCTTTGTCTCTATCAAACAGAATTCTACAGATTTGCAACAACATGCTGATAATCTACAGTTTCTTAATGACAAAATTGAGGATCTGGACAATAGAGGCCGCAGGAACAACCTGCGGTTTTGTGGCGTTTCTGAAACGGTGTTACAGCAGGGGATTGAGGGCTATTTGCAGGCCCTGTTCAGAATAATAAAGGGAAGCCCTACAGCTCCAGAGATACCACTCGAAAGGGCACACAGGGCCCTAAGGCCCAGACGCCCTAGCAAAGCTCCGCCAAGGGACATTATTGCAAGATTCCTTAACTATAAAGATAGAGAGGTGATCCTACAGGAGGCAAGGCGCAAGCACCCCATCTCACATGCAGGAGAGGAAATTCAGATCTTTACGTATCTATCACCTTTAACCCTACAGAAAAGGAGAGACCTGAGTCATATAACTTCCTTCTTGAGGTCTCATAAGATCCAGTACAGATGGGGATTCCCAGTCTCCATCATCGCAAGTAACAACAACAAAACCGCCATCTTCCGACCCGGAGCTGATGAAAGGGCATTCTACGAGAACTTGTCTTTGCAGGTTCCCCCTCCCAAAAATACAGGTGAGGAGGGCGAGTCACCCTCCTCCCAATCCTCCATCGGCTGAACTTTTCAAGAGTGCATCCTGCGGGTAATGTACAGCATATTGTAACTGATAACACCAGAGATATTTGAACTTGACAGTATGGCCTGACTGGTAAGGCAACGATTAAGACTTACTAACCTAAGAATAAAGTTTTTTTATTTCAGGCATAAGTAATCTCTAGAAGGGTCTTTGTAGTTTCTCCCTAAAAAGCTTTACGTAGTCTCTAAAGGATGTAGCAGATATCATGGGTATTGTTCGCTTTATGCAATATCAAGTGTATCTGAACTTCTTCATTTGAACAGTATGGACAAGCCCTGTCCGGGTCTAAGAAAAATCTGAATATGTTTCTATGTTTAACAATGTTATGTTATGTCTAGCGATGCTTGAAAAGTTTGTTTTGGTTTATGTTTTGTTTTTTCCCTTGGCGGTTTATTGCAGCAATGGTTCAGTACTGTATCACACAACTCTTATGAATGTTGATGATCTTTTGTCCCAATATGTTACATAACTTGTGAGACCTTCTGGAAATTATAACATGTAATCCTGTCTTTTGGAGGGGTTGAGGGCATATTAGTATTAATCAACCTCTTTAGCTTTCCTAACCTCCCTATTTTTCCAGCAGATTTAATTACAAAGGTATCTGCTATTACTTTTAGGCCCCCTCCTACGTCTGAAGGTTTTTAAACAATAACCAAGCATCACAACACTTAAACTACCTATTCATCCACTAATGATGTTTCCAAGAGGAGTAGACAGAAATATTAGAAGGAGTAATTAGCCTGAGAAAATCACCAGAAGTAGCCAGATTGGTGCTAACTCTGCTCCTTAACGTAACCTAAAACACTGTAGCTCCTCTTGCATGGTTAGCAATCTCATAGTTTTAGTCACTTTAAGTGTGATATCAGTCACTCTAGAATCTCATCCTGCCCGTCTCATAAACATTTCCCCTTTATTTTTATAATATCCCAAGTGCCTTAGGTCATAGCGCCCCAATGAAGTAATTGGGGCGTTAAAATTATATATAACTAACGTCAGTTTGGGGCTTTTCCCCTGTTAATTAGTTAGATCAATACTTTGAATTGGTTGTGCCACAGTAATTTTTCTGTAATATATTTAGTTTTTATACGTATTTTGTGGTAACTTCACTTATCGTTTATACTTTTGACATTTATACTGATTGTAACGTGCTTGAAGGTTGGTGTTATAGCTGTATCTTCCTTTCTTTCTTTCCTTTCTTCTTTCCTCCACCCCCCTTTTATTTTTTATTTATTTATTTATTTATTTATTTTTAATTTTTTTTTTCCCTTTTGGCCAGCACACTCAGCGGCCAATCATGCAGAACAAAGCCAGTAAATTCTCGGACCACGGTGTCAATCTTACTTCCATAAATGCTAAGGGTCTCAATAACCCAGGTAAGCGTTCTATCGCTCTCAGAGAACTAGCCAAACTCCAAAGTCACATCATCTTAGTCCAAGAAACGCATTTCCAAAGAGGAAAAGAACCTAAGTGGTATCATCCTTTGTACCCCACAGGTTATTTTGCATCAGGGGCGAGCAAGAAAGGGGGGGTGGGTATAATTTTTCATAAGTCCATACCTTTTCAGCTAACACAAGTAGAAAGGGACCCAGAGGGCAGATATTTAATTGTTATTGGCACTCTTTACGGACATTATGTAACATTAGCATCAGTTTACTCACCGAGTGTCTCCCAAGACAGTTTTGTTAAAAAAGTGGCAGACCTCCTTTTGGAACACACTAAAGGGATTACTTTCCTAGCCGGGGACTTTAATCTGGTCGCCGATCCCCCTATGGACTCCTCAAAAGGTACCACATGTACCCCCTCATCTACAATCTGTCAGGTCAATTCCACTCTTAAAGACATTGCATTACATGACACGTGGAGATTCATACACCCAAAGTCGAGAGACTATACTTTTTACTCAATACCTCACAACAGTTACTCGAGGATAGATTACATCTACACAGATTCGAGTGGCCTATCTATCACACAAAGATGTACTATTGGTCATATTACATGGTCGGACCATGCCCCAGTCACATGCTCGATTCTATGGCCTGATATCCCACTCACACACCATTCATGGAAATTAGACGCCACAATGCTAGATGACCCAACAATCCTTGAGGAGATCCGTAAAACGATCAAAGAATACTTTGAACTAAACACGTATCCGTCCTCCTCAATTCTAACAGTGTGGGAAGCTCATAAAAGCGTTCTAAGAGGGGCTTTTATAAGACATAAAGCGATACTTAACAAACAATATCGGGCGAAATACAATAAACTATTAACCACATTATTTGAACTTGAACTTAAGCACAAAAGCGACCCTCAAAACATAGAAGTTAAAAACAACCTACTTTCCACAAAATCAGAGTTAAATAAACACCTAGAAGAATCCCAACAAAAAAAAGCCCTACACCTAAAACAATTTTATTACGAGGGAGGGAATAAACCCGGCAAACTCCTAGCCAGATCGTTAAAAAGAAAGCGATTACAATCACACATCCACATGATTAAATCAAAGGAGGGTAGACAGTTGCATAGTAGCTCTCAGATTGCTGAAGCTTTATGCTCCTACTATCACTCATTATATAACATCATAGAAACTAGAAACCCTGGAGAGGGAGGGTTATAACATAGTCAAAGGATAGACAATATTGACTCTTATCTTCGTGGTATTGGACTCCCAACCCTACCTGAAGGAGCGGCAGACTACTTAGATGCCTCGTTTACAAAAAAAGAGTTAGCTCAGGCTATTAAAGATTCCCCTACGGGAAAAAGCCCAGGCCCCGATGGTTTTACCATGTCCTATTATAAAAAATATGCAGATGAAGTGTCCGGCCCTCTTCTCCAGTTGTTCAATAGCTTAAAAGAGGATCCCCGCCTATCCAAAGTTCTGTTAGAAGCCCACATAACAGTAATCCCCAAACCCGGCAAAACTCCAGACTCCCCAGAAAACTTTAGACCCATATCCTTAATTAATACGGACATGAAATTACTGGCAAAAATCATGGCAAGCCGTCTTAACAAATATCTCCCTAAACTAATATCGAATGACCAGGTGGGCTTTGTCCAGAATAGGGAGGCCAAAGACAATACCCACAAAATCCTCCAATTGATATCCCATGCGAGAATTTCGGAGACCCCATGGTTCTGTTCTCCACCGACGCGGAGAAGGCCTTCGACAGGGTCGATTGGCTTTTTCTGCGTCGGGTTATGGAGACAATGGGATTCAAAAGCGCCTTTTTAAACACGGTGTTCGCTTTATACTCAAATCCAAACGCTAGAATTAGAGTGAACGGAACGCTATCTGAAGCTTTTTCCATAAGCAATGGTACTAGGCAGGGATGCCCATTGTCCCCACTCTTGTTTGCCCTATCTATAGAGGCTTTGGCCCACAAAATTAGAATCAACCCAAATATCAGGGGTCTGAGCATCGACCAGACAGAATATAAACAGGCTCTATATGCGGATGATGTCCTTTACACCATTACAAATGCGAAAACATCTCTCCCAGCACTACTCGCAGAGTTGAGATCTTTTGGAATCGTATCTAATTTCCTTCTAAATTTGCACAAATCGGAGCTACTCAACATAAATACATGTCCTAAGATAGTACATTCCTTACAAAATGATTATAAAATTAAAATTGCCACATATAAATTGAAATACTTGGGGATTCACCTAACCGCGGACCCATCTGCACTCTTTAAGCAAAACTACGAGCCCCTCAAAACTAATATAGTGGCGGACCTCTCCTCTTGGAGCAATAGACCCCTCTCATGGTTGGGCAGGGTTGGAGTCATTAAAATGAACATCCTCCCCAGGATTTTGTACATTCTTCAAACAGTTCCAATTGCGCTCCCCAGGGGATATATGGACCAGCTCCAGAGGTTAATTGACCAGTTTGTATGGGGTAAAGTCAGGCCAAGAGTACCTAGACGCACAATGTATTTACCACGAGACAGGGGAGGTTTGAGTCTTCCTGACTTAAAATCATATAGGATTGCCATTGTTTTGCAGAGAATTGTGGAGTGGTCCCAAAACTCAGATCATAAAGCCTGGGTAAAATTAGACAGGAATCTACTTAAATTAAACAACTTAGGTGCCCTTGCTTGGATAGCTCCTCAGAGGCGCCCGAAAAATACCTCGCTGTACCACATTCTGGAGGAGACCTTTAGAGTTTGGGACAAGACTATAGCCACTACTACTCACATATCTACAAAGTTCTCTCCTCTCTTACCGATCATTGAAAACCCCGAACTCCCCTACTATCATTTCAGCTCTAGAAGGACTAACATATATAGCCTTAGGGAGGGATCTCTTCAGGGCATCACTGAGGGCGGGAACATACTGCCCCGGGAAAAACTAGGTGAGAAACATGAAGATATTTTCAAACACTGGATTCATTATAACCAATTAATCCATTTTATTTCTTCTCATAAAAATAATAGGATATGGGGAGGAAACTAACACCATTTGAGGAGCTATGCGTCGGGGCACACGAACCAAGACACATGATATCATTATTATACAAAATTTTGCTCGTCCCTGATGCAGAGACTCTCCCCTCTTATGTCAAGCAGTGGCATAGAGACCTTGAAACACAATTTGACTGCAACACTTGGAGGAAGGCCTTTGGCCTGATTAAGAGATCCTCAGTATCAACCTACATACAAGAGACCCATATTAAGCTTGTTAGCAGATGGTATCTTACCCCGTCGAGACTGCACAAAATTTTCCCTGTCCTCAGCCCCACCTGTTGGAGGGGTTGTGGTGGAGACGGAACTCTTCTTCACATTTGGTGGCAATGTCCGAATTTGGAGAGCTTTTGGCTCTCAACAACAAGGCAAATGTCCAGAATTCTAAACACTCAAATTCCAAACACCCCTGAGACTCTATTGCTCCTGGCACTGCCTAAAGTGCAGAGTGATGCACATTTGGCCCTGTTACTAATAATGATTTCGGGCGCTAAAAAGCTAATTCCCAGAAAATGGAAATCTCAGGCTTCCCCCACAATTGAGGAATGGCAGGCTCAGGTAGAGGAATCCTTACTTTTAGAGAGGTATCATTACCTGAAAACACACAATCTAGCAATGCACGAGATGATTTTGGCCCTATGGAGTGGCACTGTATAGAATTTATTTTATTTTTTTTCCTCCCTATCCCTCTCTCCTTTTCTCTTTTCCTACCTCTGATCCTTCCTTTCCCTCCCACCCAGTAATTTCTGACACCTTCGAATCTTTTTTATAGCTTTTACGCCCAATCAGTATGTATTTTAGGATAAAACAGAAAATGGACATACAGCTTCCCTCCGACTCGGACGGTGTCTGATGGAAGTGTACAATTACTTAAGATGTGAAATATACCTAGAGTCATCTGGTTGTTGACGAAATGTAACTGGCTCTTTTATGTTTTGACTTTTGTTTGTAAATGACATTTCACATCAATAAAGCTCTTAAAAAAAAAAAACATAAAAAAACAAGACCAGATTATTGGACACAAACTAAAAAACAGACCAGATATCATTTTTAAAAAAGCTAAAAATTTTAAAAATATTCTTTCCCCCAGCGAATTTAAAAATAAAGAAAGAAACATCCAAGGTACCAAAAACATCTTGAATAAAAAAGTAGAAGGCTTCTTCCCCTGCCCAACTTGCAAATCATGCAAACACAGTACAAAAACTAAATCTTTACAATCAAACAACACAAAACAATATATTAATATTAAAGAAATTATCCGCTGCTCAGACAAAAATGTAATTTATTGCATACAATGCTTATGTGGCCATCAATATTTTGGCCAAACTAGTCGAATGCTAAGAGATCGCATTAGAGAACACTTACATCACATTGAGCATAAAGCTACTAATACAATTCTATACAAACACTTTACAGAATGCCATAATGGCAATACTAGACATATGAAATTTTGGGGTGTTCAGAAAATCATTTTAAACCCTAGAGGGGGAAACATAGAAAATCTACTTCTGAGAAAAGAAGCAGAATATATCCACTCTTTTAAAACTCTACACCCCCACGGACTAAATATGGAATTTGATCTTAATTTTCTCATTTAAAAAAACAGCCAATAACGTCATACTAATCTGTACTATAAATTACAAATTTACACCTATAAATTTTAGGTGAAATAAATTGATCCTCACATATAGAATAAGTAAAAATTCCTCTTTAAATTAATACCTTTCTATACTTGAATATAAGAACCTCCCACATTAGTACTCAAAGATATAAATTTAAAGGGAGACCAATATAAGTCCATAAAAATCCAAATAAAATTAAAGCAATGGTACATTTACCAAACTGTCCAAAATAATGCATCAAAGAAAAGAATATACCAATAAAAATATTGTATCAATGAAATTAGACACGCACAATTAATTTTAAAATATGTTTTTTGCAAAAAAACTCTTTAACTCCCAACTATAAGAGGCAACAAATATTTAATTGTTCTAATATCTACAAGTTTTAAAAAGTTTTTTAAACATTTTTACATTTCAAAAAAATGTCCATTAAAATTATCAAAATATTTTATTATTGTTTCCTATTTTATAAATGTCATATTTTATTTATCAATCTTCCTATGTTCAAGGTAAAACTAAGGTCCTTTTTTCAACATAATAAAACTAATTGCTACAAAGCTATGTAGTTACCAATCAATTTGCTGATTGGCTGATCCAGATTTCAAATTGCTCCAATGAAATCACGCCTACACCTTTAAAAACTCAAGACCAGCACACCTTGGGCATCTTGATAAAGGCTGAAGCCGAAACGCGTGGATTTGCCCCTAGTGTGCACTCCAACAACTCAAGTCTGCATCTGAGACTACCCAGGATTGAACACGAAAAAATCCGTTACCGGTGATTGCTATACACCGAGCACCACAAGACTTAAAGTGGACACTCACCAGACCTGAAGCTCCAGAAAACCTTGAAAAAGGTATACAGCTCCAGCAACTCTTAAGAAAAGATTTTTATAACCAACAGGTGGTCTGAAACTCCTGCAAACCTTTCCTAGGTAAACAGTTTCACTACAGATCAACCATCAATCACTGAAACTCCAGCAAACCCTGGGAGGGTATATAGTTTCAGCTACAAACAGACACCTACAAAGAGAAGCGTTCAAACACCTCACGCAACCAGAAAAATAGAAACTCCAGCAAATAAATACAAGGTAAACAGTTTCTATAATTAAGTCATACCAACAACTGAAACTCCTGCAAACCAAGTCTTAGATAACAGTTTAAATATACAGAACCAAGTTTTACCAACAACTGAAACTCCTGCAAACCAAGTCTTAGATAACAGTTTAAATATACAGAACCAAGTTTTATCAACAACTGAAACTCCTGCAAACCTGGTTTAGGTAAACAGTTTCAGCATCTTTACCATCCAGTAGTTGTTATCTTCATCTACAATTTATATCTACAAGTTTCAACTACAGCGGAAAAAAATATTTTATTCACATAAAGGCTTGTCTGTTTCAACCAATCAGACACCTGGAAAAATTATTTCATGCAAACTGTGAGTAATTTCATTTCCAACTAAAAGTCACATCTAAAGTCACATCAAAAGATACTTGCAATTCATCAGATGAACATTTATTTCCACCTCCTACGTTACATATAGAACCAAGTTTTATCAACAACTGAAACTCCTGCAAACCCAGTTTAGGCAAACAGTTTCAGCATCTTTACCATCCAGTAGTTGTTATCTTCATCTACAATTTCGATCTACAAGTTTTAACTACAGCGAAAAAAAATTTTTATTCACATAAAGGCTTGTCTGTTTCAACCAATCAGACACCTGGAAAAATTATTTCAAGCAAACTGTGAGTAATTTCATTTCCAACTAAAAGTCACATTTAAAGTCACATCAAAAGATACTTGCAATTCATCAGATGAACATTTATTTCCACCTCCTACGTTAATTATTTTAACTTAATCTGTTTTTATCATATGCTTTGAACACTATAGCATGAATTTATTGTGAATTTATTGTCAATTTTAACTTGTGATTAAGGAATTTTAATATATAATATACGCAAGGTAATAGAGCTCTTTACCACTTATTATCCTATCAGAATATATTATCTAGTCCAATATTGTTTTGTATGGCAACAATTAAATATTTTGTTTTTTAACCTCTTGTAGTCATATTTTCACTATTTTTCACCCAATTTTCACCTATTTGTTTACCTTATCAAAGCGCAATATATATTATGATTGAATTTTGAAACCAATACGAGAAGCTCATTTAAAGGTCACGGTAACACATATTATTTATGTATTGAAATACACACAGCTCCCCTCACTTGTTTTTTACCCCATCGATCCCTCACAGTTGTTTGAAGGAACAGCTGTTTATCAGGGTTGAGCTGTCTCAATCCAATAGGTGCACTCACTCTTAACTGTTTTTCACTATTAAACTTAGATTAAGAAACAGATCAGGACTGTGTGTGAGATTTCAAAAACAGAATTACTTCCCTGCAGGGGCGTATTTAGGTTTTGTGCTGCCCTAGGCACTCAAAATTCTGCTGCCCCCACCCCCCACCCCAGGTTTAAGGCCTTTTTTTGGACATAATGGGGTCGATCCGATATAAATCGTCGCCCGCAAAAGCCGGCGACGCCAATATTTGCGCGGATTTGGTATCACATATACGGCGTAACCTAGAAGTTACGCCCGTATATTTCTGCCGTCGCCCGCAGTTTTTTGGGCCATAGGCAGGTATACCAAACCCGCGCAGTTTGGTATCCAATATGCAGCTGATCGGAACAGCCAATAGAATGCGAGCTCAATCTGATTGGCTGATTGGATCAGCCAATCGGATTGAACTTGAATCTGATTGGCTGATTCAATCAGCCAATCAGATTTTTTTAACTTAATTCCGATTGGCTGATAGAATCCTATCAGCCAATCGGAATTCGGCGGACGCCATCTTGGATGACGTCATTTAAAGGTACCTCATTCCAAGTTCAGCAGTCGGCCGGGATGGATGCTCCGCGGTGGCGGAGCGAAGAAAGAAGATTGAAGATGCCGCCGGAAGAATGAAGACTTTGCTGCCGCTTGGAGGAAGACGTCGCCGGAGGAAGAATTCTTCTTTGCCGCTTGGAGGAAGACATCGCCGGAGGAAGAATTCTTCTTTGCCGCTTGGAGGAAGACATCGCCCGGATCGGATCAGGAGTTCGGCCCGGTGTGGTGAAGACAAGGTAGGGAGATCTTCAGGGGGGTAGTGTTAGGCTTTTTTAAGGGGGGTTTGGGTGGGTTTAGAATAGGGGTATGTGGGTGGTGGGTTGTAATGGGGTGGGGGGTATTGTATTTGTTGTATGCAAAAGAGCTGAATTCTTTGGGGCATGCCCCACAAAAGGCCCTTTTAAGGGCTGGTAAGGTAAAGAGCTTTGAAATTTGTTGAATTTAGAATAGGGCAGGGAATTTTTTTTATTTTGGGGGTTTATTATTTTATTAGGGGGCTTAGAATAGGTGTAATTAGCTTAAATATCTTGTAATCTTTTTTTTATTTTTTGTAATTTAGTGTTTGTTTTTTTTTGTAATTTAGTTTAGTTAATTTAATTGTATTTTTAGATAGATGTTAGTAGTTTATTAAATTTATTGATAGTGTAGGTGTATTTGTAACTTAGGTTAGGATTTATTTTACAGGTAATTGGGTAATTATTTTAACTAGGTAGATATTAAATAGTTAATAACTATTTAATATCTATTATACCTAGTTAAAATAATTAACAATTTACCTGTAAAATAAATATTAACCCTAACATAGCTACAATGTAATTATTAATTATATTGTAGCTATCTTAGGGTTTATTTTATAGGTAAGTATTTAGATTTAAATAGGAATATTTTAGTTTATAAATGAATTAGATTAATTTAATATAAATTTAGTTAGGGTTAGATAGAGTTAATATAGTTAATATAAATACTATAGTAACTATATTAACTATATTAACCCTAATATAATTAGGGTTAATATAGTTAATATATATAATGTAATACCTATATTAACTATAATATACTTAGGGTTAATATAGATAATATAGCTGGCGGCGGGGTAGGTAGATTAAATTAGGGGTTAATCATTTTAATAGAGATGGCGGCGGTGTAAGGGGCTTACATTAGGGGTTAATAATTTTAATATAGATGGCGGCGGTGTTAGGGGCTCACTTTAGGGGGTTATAGATATAATATAGCTGGCGGCGGGGTACGGGAGCGGCGGTTTAGGGGTTAATAATTTTATTAGGTTGCGGCGGGGTAAAGGAGCGGTGGTTTAGGGGTTAATAATTTTATTAGGTTGCGGCGGGGTAAAGGAGCGGCGGTTTAGGGGTTAATAGCTTTTTTATTGTTAGGCTAGTGAGGGGGGATAGCGGATAGAGGGTTAGACAGTGCGGGCTATGTTAGGGAGGCGTGTTAGACAGTGCGGGCTATGTTAGGGAGGCGTGTTAGACAGTGCGGGTGTTTTAAACTTTAGTCAGGTTTTATAGGCGCCGGCAGTTTCTAACGTGGCGCAAGTCACTGGCGACGCCAGAAATTTGTACTTACGCAGATTTCTGGACATCGCTGGTTTGTGAGACTTATGGCACGTTAGCATCTGACGGCGACCTATATGGGATGGCTCGAGTTGCGAGCTGAAACTGCGGGCGACGCCGGTTCCCTCGCTTGCGCCGCAAACTGCGATCGATATCGGATTGCGCCCAATATTTTTGGGGCAGGGTGTAAAAAATTAAAAAAATAATGTCTTTTTAAGTAGATGTTCACCAGGGCTTGCATTCACTCTGGTCACACACACACACACATATATATATATATATTAAGACATTATTTTGCAAGTCAGATGATTAAAGTGTTTATATCAGAAAAAAATATCCTTCACTGTATGCTAGTTTGTCAGTAGGTAGTTGTTTAACCTTAAACATCTTCTTTGGTGATTGACAGTTATCTAAGCAAAATATCTGCTTGGATAAATATGTAATGAATATACAAACTGGCCTTTAAAAGTACTTAAAAAATACAACAGTAGTTATGATAGGTTTAGGAATTGTATCCTAGGGGATAAAGTCACATGATATAATCATAATAAAGTATATACTTGTATTGTTTCTGAATGTATTAAATGCATACAACATATTTTCAGTTGTGTTTTAAGTCACATAGTTGTATAGATTCAGCAATAAATACTTATTCTTTGCATGTATGACAGAGAGACAAACAGTAAATGTACAAGTATTTAGTGACTAATCCGTTTAAGTATTTTAATGCCTAATGAAGATGTAATGAAGGGAGAAAGGCATATGCTGTTTCACAGTGGTCACGGTGTAGTGCACACTGCACTGTGTAGTCTGTGTGAGTCTCAATCACGCGGTGGAGCCAGGAAGAATACCGCATTCCCTCTCAGTCCAGGCCAGGCTGCGCAAGTGAGCTCCGCTTCCACTGTCACCACGTCATGCGCACCCACATACAATCCCATAGGATAGCAATAGCCGGGCCAGCCATTTAAGTCATTAGTAATTGGTTGATTTAGCCACCCGGCCCTGAGTTCAGTAGAGTGGCCCTAGGGACTCAAAATTCTGCTGCCCCTTAAAAATCTGCTGCCCTAGGCACCGGCCTTGTTGGCCTATGCCTTAATACGCCCCTGCTTCCCTGGGTAATAGTTCAAATACACCATAAACCTCAGGGCTCAGAGAATACACGGATTGCTCTAAAGCTAATCTAAAAAGGGGATTGACCCCAACAACATTACCTAATCTGAGCAATACTGGTATCTAGAGCAGGAGAGGAAACGGTTTATAAATGATTGATTTAGGAAGGCAATTGCCACATCAATATGAGCTTAGAAAGGTCCCAGTTAAACACAGATTAGCAAGTCTCATGCACACAGACAATGCCTAAGGCCACAGACAATGCCTAAGGCCAAAAGGTCAATCCTCTTTTTAGATTCGCTTTAGAGCAATCCGTGTATTCTCTGAGCCCTGAGGGTTACGGTGTATTTGAACTATTACCCAGGGAAGTAATTCTGTTTTTGAAGTCTCACACACACAGTCCTGATCTGTTTCTTAATCTAAGTTTTAAATGTATGTCTCACATATTTATGTTATACATTTGGTACTATTTACCACCCTTTTTATTCTATCATTAGTAAAAGTTACGTTTTAAAAACCAGTTCTTGACACAATCCGGTTTTCAATGCATACTGTTACTATATAGTGTTTTGTGAGTGCTGGGTACTGTCAAACTTCTCTCTCTTTTTTGTACCTACATTACAAAATAACCTAAACTACACTATTGATAACTATATTGAACTTACACTAAAAAAATATACAGAAAACTTCAATTACATTTAACACTACTTATTATTCACATATTATTTTACATCCGAAAAAAAAGATACTGCCAATAAATAGTACAACTTTACAATTATTGTATCCAAATAATTCTAACAATTTAGCAAATATAGAATAATGTTGCATAGAAACACTGAATAACGCGAAATTTAGAACATTTTGAGATTTGACACACCCATCTAGAAAGTTGCTATGCGACCAGGGAGGATGAAGAGAATTGCACCTTTCACATCTGGGGAAATGATAATTCTAATCTATGTAATGGACAGATATTTTCCAAAATGCTTAGGGGGTGTCCCAGGGGTCATGCAAGATGAAAGGGACAAAACTATATATGAAATGATACCCCGAATGTATCGTGTATCAAAAATTAAAAGGACCAGGCGTCAATGTTTGAAACGCTACAGTGATGTTAAACGTCGAGAACCACTATATTACCAATCCATTAGGAGCCTTTTAAGGACATGTAAGTTTATAAAATTGTTTTTATATTAATATTTGTTTGTGATCTATTGGTAATCTAATACTGAAAAAAAAAATAAAAAAAATAAAACGTAGTTGTTTTTAAAATTTACATCCCTGCATTTAAAAAATATATATAATTTAAAATCATAATAAAATTATTATTGTTTTAAATTATAAATTCTATGATAGGTTCATCATCAATATGAGACATGAAAGAATAATTAGGTTTCAGTGTACCATATTGATCACTTTCATGTCCATACTGGTTCTTACTGGTATCTATTAACATTATGATTGATGTTTTTCTAATTTTTAATTGGAAATTATTGTTATGTACAAAATTCTTAAAAATCTAAACACTCTAAAAATGTTAAAAACTAAAAACTCTAAACTTGATTTTACAAAATCTAAAAAAAAAAGATAAACTTTTTTAAAAACAAAGTACAAATAACAATAATTTTCAAAATTCTAAAAAATCTAAACACTATAAACATTATAAAACACCAAAAGTGAAAACTTTATTTTATAAAATGTTAAAAAACTTAGAAACTTTTAACAAACATATGTACAAATAACAATAATAATATCTTATAGATAAAAAAAAAATAATAATAGAAAAATAAATTTGTTGAATCTTGTTTTATATATCTGTATTCACTGTTTCAGATAAGAAGAAAGAAAATATTTGTGGTGCTCCTCCTCCACATTATGTAAGGCCTATTCTAAATTTGACACCTAGAAGTGAGGCTAGATCCCCACCCTTGCCACTGTCTTTGCTTGACAGACAATTGTCCCCACAGAAAGGAGGTGTCAGGCGCCTAACTGTCGTTCATACACCTCAAGGTACAAAAGGAACCATGGTTTAATATTTTATAGTTATAGAACTGATAAATTTAATCATGAATAGCTTTTTGTGTTATTAACAGAAAACAATAAAAGAGTGTTGAAAACAAAGAAAACAAGGTTCACAAGAATATTACAAATGTCTTCTACAGAAGGTATTTTTCTTATATTTTAAACCATTACATTTTTCACATTCAAATTTTTGTAATTGTATTCTTAAATAATCTTTCATAGATAGTGACAATGAAGAAAATAATGTTCCTGAAAGGATGTCATTAACTTCACCCTTAATTCAACTAGGTAATTGTCTATTCTTTTTAGATTAACTATATTGTTATATATTATAGTCAAATCAATAAAAAATATATACCTCGAATTATAAATATATTTTTCAGATGCAAGTAGTGAGAAAAACGCAACCAATATTTCTGATATTGATAATGACTTGGACATATCTATGGTTTCTAAATCTACACAGACAAGTACATCTATGGAAAATACAACCTCTAATGTAAATGGTAATACAATTTTGTTAACTGCTTATTAACAATCTATTTTTATTATAAAAATGGTTTCACAATCCTTAATTTTTTTATATTTTTTTTTTCCTTATCTAGATTCCGGGGTACAAGTTGTATCACAAGTGCAATCCTCTGTTTGTGAAGAAATTAAACAAATAATGGATACTATCAAGAATTTAAATACACAGGTTCAAAATCTCTACAACAGTTATGTTGTGGAAAACAGATAAGCAATGATTGCATTTTAATTCAATTTTTTTTTATTTGCACTTTGATGACATTCAAATTGTCATATTTTTGTATGACTGTAGTTTCCGGGAGGATCCTCATATCTTTTTTTATAATGCCTTTTTGTTTCATATTTGTTAAAAATCGGGATGTAATATATTTTACATTTGTTTCAATTAGATTTGTCTTTGTGTACAATTTATTTTAAACCTTTAAATGATTAAAAGTAAATTTCGAACAGAATAAGAAAATAAAATCAAATAAGAATAAACTTTAATAAAACTATGTACAAATAATAATAAAAATATATTCTGGATCAACAAAAAACAATAATAATAACTGCAAAAATTTCAAAAAAATGCACTAATTTAACCTTGGTCTTTTTGGATCTGGCGATTCTTGGCTCTGATGTCTATCTCTAATAAAATCTAACAAGGTTTGCATAGTATTTTGAGCCATTTGCATGTTGTTTTCGGCTATTGCCAAGGTCCTGCTTATATGTTGGTTCCTTTCCCTGTCCATTTCTCTTTGCCAGTGAAAGATTGCATGGTCCAGTTCCAACCGTTACTGGTTGTAATTGTCAAACCTTTCTAAATGTCCAAACAAAATATGCTGAACCTGTCTACTGTCTGCTCTATATCCTCTGGCAAGATTTAACATCTCTTTTAGAGCAGCATCTTCCAAAGGTGCCTGCTCTTGGACAATAGGTTGTGGTTGTTCCAAAGGTTCAATTGCCTGTTCTTGAACTACATGATCAGGTGGTGAATTTGTATTTTCATCATCAATATGGGGGTTTATTACAGGCTCATGAATATCCAAATCCTGATCTTGTACCATCTGTGTTAGGTCAGGAGCCAGGCTTCCGCTTTCTTGAGATCTAACCTCTGGTGCTGGAACCGGAACAAGATTCAGAATAACCTCTCTAGATGAATCATCCTCCTCACCGATATCTAAGAGAAAAAAAATAAATTAGAAATTTAGCAATAATTAAAAAAAAAAAAAAAGGGGCAGATCAAAATTTGTTCCTACAGTAATGGTTAGAGGGGTTACTATACAAGAGAAATTTATACAGTCATGTTGGATTTAAACAATAAGATTAAAGGCCTTCCTAATAAATAATTGTGATTTTGGGGGCAGAGCCAGCAGCCGAGGGAGCCAGACGTGTTCCTTTGGAGCTCCCTGTTTGTGGCCAAATTAAATCTATATTTAAAACCAAAAGTTTATGATATCCCAGAATTTTGATCGCCACTGACTGTTTTACAACTAAAGAGCTTCCTAAAGTGGAAATTTGGAGACTTCATGATTTTAGCAACTAATTACACGGTCATATTTTCATTGGAGCTGACCTGCTTTCACTCCGATTACAACTAAAGCTCAGTGTTTACTAAACATGGAAGAAATAAGGGCACAGCTTTTGGAGCTCGCACTGCAGATGCAGGTTAGGCATTCTGACCTCATGCTTACAATTAGAACATCATGCGGTCGGATTGAGGAAGACGCAGACAAGATGGCGGTGAGAGAGACCGTTACCATACAGGCCCAGACTATGCAAGTTGCAAAATTGAAGGCTGACATCAAAAGAACCAACAAGTCACAGCGTGTGTGCGTTACTCACACCGGAGAAGCAAAAGACAGCAGACAAGGTTTAATACCTATAGCATCTTATGCTCTACATCCATCAGCTAGTGAGACCAGTAGTGAACGGCAGTTTATGACAGCATGCAAAGCGATGCCTGCGCCACGCCATGCTTCTGTAGGAGACATGGCAGATAAGACCGCAGGGAGGTGCGCTTCAACCGCTAAGTTACAGCAGATGTATCATATACAGGCAGTATCTACAAAGAGCTGTGCAGTCTATCCAGAACTGATCCTGCGGAATATAGAGGTCCATGAGATACCCTGCACATTGCACTCTCTGAATTTGTCCGGCAACATCTACACCCCTCTTTCTGAGACATCGACATTTTTGTACATAAAACTCCTAAGCCGTCTGGTGATTATTCAAGGTTCTGCACCCAGTGAGTGGGGACATATACAACACAAGAGAACCGGAGTGGGGTAAATTACACCAGACTTCAACTGGATGATAGGCTAGCGGTTAGATACGCTATGCATCAATACATCATATACTTCTTGGGACATTAGTCTTTATTATCAGTAGCTATATGTCTATACCTTTTTCAGGACCTTGCAGAGAACCAGATTATTGCCTAGCTCACTATACGCTTATTATTTAAAGATATATGCAGTTATAAGCATATTTTATGCATATTATCTATACCTAATATTATGTTGTCAGTGTCACATGTCATAATGTATTCTAACTAGGTAATGTCCAGACGGTACTTGCTGTTTCTTCCCTATGGTATATATGGCTAAAGCTTAGGACTTTATTGTCTGCTTATATATCTGCATATTAGAACTGCATTTATCTTTCTCCCTGCACTCAGAAAATACCTAATACGATGTTGTTAGTGACATATATCATAATAAGTTTTATCTAAGTAATGTACAGGCAGCGCTTGATATTCTCTGCCTTATAATTTTAGCAGCTAAACCTTAAGTCTTATATATCCGCTCATTTATGTTTAGCTAATAACACACTCATTTAAGCCCAATAACATATCATGGGTTATAGTCTAATTCTACTGCACTAGCTGAGGCTTGTTCAGGGCGGCACTATTATTAACAAGATGTGGCAGTGGTACTCTTTTTTCATGCTCCAATATTGTTGAGTAGAAAGTCTGCTACTTCAATATTTTCAAGACTTTCTTGCACCAAAATGTTGGTGTGTTTATTTTTTACTCATGCCCTTATTACATGTTAGATTCCTGGTTCTAACTTTGTTCAATATGCCTATTACTAGTTGCTCAGGTTTGGTTTATGATTTATTAATTATCTGTGGTCACATATTAATGTATACTATTATATTGCTTCTCTGCTCAAATGTTTAATGTCATTATATGTTGGGGTAATTATAAGCTCACTGGTTTGTATGTAAATAGTTAGCGCTATGAGGCCTATATATATACCTCACTTGCCGCAAACGCTAATACATAGTCTCTTTATGTAAGGAAGCCAATATGTATAATTATATAGATATATGAATATGTGTAAGCAGAATTGTGGATACGAGCACAGGCACCATAGTGATGTTTCATGCCAACTCCCTTAAGCGCATCAAATTTAAGCCTGCCTTTCACTTCATGGCCTCATAGCATCATAATTTTGTTCATTACTATACCAGATAGCCGCATATTTTTAATGTTCAAGTATAGTGTTACAAAATTAGCACTTAATCCCCTTTGATTGTGAGCCTAGGGAACCGATAAATACTGAGCATTTAGATTTTTGGATATCTTTTACAGGTCGTCCTAGTACAGTGGGTTTCTGATGTTTACCCCTTCTGCTTCAAAAGCTCGCTGTTGTTTAGTTGATGCGTCAGTACTATGTTTTATATCTATATGTTGAATGTTTAAGTCTGCCTGCATAGGGAATATGCGCTACATTTAATGTTTATGTTTATCAATTACTTGTTTGCATTTTATAATTGATATGCCTATATAAACACCTTAAGTACATAGGGGTATAACACATCATACTCTACATTGTCTACTGCTATATACTCTATCTATCAGTTTTGACCTGTTACAAGATATAGACTCAATTCTATTTCTAGACCTACAGATATCTGTTTTTGTGAGCTAATTGATATACAATCCGTATGCTATATGATGTATGTTTTGTTATAGCTTCCTCTTGTTTTCTAAGTTTTAGATATGCTTAAAATATTTTTCAAATATACTAAGATTGATAGAGTGTCTGCTACACGACACCACACAGGTCTTGACATATGACAATAACTTAATATCTTTACCTAAGACAACAGCTACTTCCCCAGACAATAAAACACCTGCTTTATCTCGTATAGACTCATAAATTTTGCAACCTAAATTAACCTTTCTGCAACCCGTCTTATCCTAAGCCTATATGTAACTACAGAAGACCTTAGTAACTTCCCCACTTAGTTCCATATATATTGTTAAATAAGTTGACAACACTTAAGCTCCCATAACATAGGATCTCTGCGACTGGGCATCTCTAAGCCCACTCCGGGCACCCTTTGTTACTCACATTTAAATATGGCTCCGTTCCCCCCACCTCCTTTCCCTATGCGCATAGCGGTGCTTACCCGCTGAATATCCCCCTTCCCCTTATATAGCTCGGCCCAAAAGTGGCTGATACGCATGTTAAATCTCCACAGTCTAATATTTTGGTCTTAGGTAAAATACTATTGAAATGTGGAGCTCATAAGCTGATAATATAAAATGAAGTTCTATTTCATCTCGCCTAAGACACTGTCTATCTTCATATCCAGATCTGAAATATATATGCACTTTGCTCACTTAATATTACCTATGTATAGACAATGTAGTATTTTATGTGTTGTAACTTTGGCCTCAGGGCGAGACCTTGTTGTTGTGATGATATATGCTTTAACTTCAATAAAAAAATTATTTAAAAAAAAAAAATAATTGTGATTTTACATGGTAAAACTGTTTGCATATAAAATCCATCCGTCTCACAGTTTGAATATCAATCAAATTCAATCTATTCTTTTTAGATTTACTATATTGTTATATATTATAGTCAAATCAATAAAAAATATATACCTCGAATTATAAATATATTTTTCAGATGCAAGTAGTGAGAAAAACTCAACCAATATTTCTGATATTGATAATGACTTGGACATATCTATGGTTTCTAAATCTACACAGACAAGTACATCTATGGAAAATACCACCTCTAATGTCAATGGTAATACAATTTTGTTAACTGCTTATTAACAATCTATTTTTATTATAAAAATGGTTTCACAATCCTTAATTTTTTTATAATTTTTTTTTCCGTATCTAAATTCCGGGGTACAAGTTGTATCACAAGTGCAATCCTCTGTTTGTGAAGAAATTAAACAAATAATGGATACTATCAAGAATTTAAATACACAGGCTCAAAATCTCTACAACAGTTATGTTGTGGAAAACAGATAAGCAATGATTGCATTTTAATTCAATTTTTTTTTTTTTTTTTTATTTGCACTTTGATGACATTCAAATTGTCATATTTTTGTATGACTGTAGTGGCCGGGAGGATCCTCATATCTTTTTTTATAATGCCTTTTTGCTTCATATTTGTTAAAAATCGGGATGTAATATATTTTACATTTGTTTCAATTAGATTTGTCTTTGTGTACAATTTATTTTAAACCTTTAAATGATTAAAAGTAAATTTCAAACAGAATAAGAAAATAAAATCAAATAATAATAAACTTTAATAAAACTATGTACAAATAATAATAAAAATATATTCTGGATCAACAAAAAACAATAATAATAACTGCAAAAATTTCAAAAAAATGCACTAATTTAACCTTGGTCTTTTTGGATCTGGCGATTCTTGGCTCTGATGTCTATCTCTAATAAAATCTAACAAGGTTTGCATAGTATTTTGAGCCATTTGCATGTTGTTTTCGGCTATTGCCAAGGTCCTGCTTATATGTTGGTTCCTTTCCCTGTCCATTTCTCTTTGCCAGTGAAAGATTTCATGGTCCAGTTCCAACCGTTACTGGTTGTAATTGTCAAACCTTTCTAAATGTCCAAACAAAATATGCTGAACCT
This sequence comes from Bombina bombina, assembly GCF_027579735.1. Taxonomy (NCBI): domain Eukaryota; kingdom Metazoa; phylum Chordata; class Amphibia; order Anura; family Bombinatoridae; genus Bombina; species Bombina bombina. Next base: position 447,300,022 of record NC_069503.1, read on the forward strand.
GTCTACTGTCTGCTCTATATCCTCTGGCAAGATTTAACATCTCTTTTAGAGCAGCATCTTCCAAAGGTGCCTGCTCTTGGACAATAGGTTGTGGTTGTTCCAAAGGTTCAATTGCCTGTTCTTGAACTACATGATCAGGTGGTGAATTTGTATTTTCATCATCAATATAAGGGTTTATTACAGGCTCATGAATATCCAAATCCTGATCTTGTGCCATCTGTGTTAGATCAGGAGTCAGGCTTCCGCTTTCTTGAGATCTAACCTCTGGCGCTGGAACTGGAACAAGATTCAGAATGACCTCTCTAGATGAATCATCCTCCTCACCGATATCTAAGAGAAAAAAAAAATAAAAATAGAAATTTAGCAATAATTAAAAAAAAAAAAAGGGCAGATCAAAATTTGTTCCTACAGTAATGGTTAGAGGGGTTACTATACAAGAGAAATTTATACAGTCATGTTGGATTTAAACAATAAGATTAAAGGCCTTTCTTATAAATAATTGTGATTTTACATGGTAAAACTGTTTTCATATAAAATCCATCCGTCTCACAGTTTGAATATCAATCAAAGTTTTAAACTTTATTGTTAGTTTGTACCAAAATTATTTGTCTTGTCATCCTATATTTACTTTACAAAAGTAACTTACCATCGAAAAGTGGTGCAGAATCGGTCACAATGGCTCTGAAGAGACGTCCAATATCTGCTGTAAAAATAAAAATTAAAGATTAATATCTAATTTATATTAAAATATTTAGAAGGTGTATATATAAGTAGTTTAAAGATACATACCAGAGCTTCTTCCAACAACTGTATCTGGTGTACTGCTCCTTACATCTGGAATAGTATCTGCAGACAATAGGCTGTGGCTGGTATTGGTTGTTGAACGTATATATTGCTAATATTGTAGTTCTTGTCTTATATTCAAATGCTGTGATGTTGAAGGACGTGGTAGCTGTGATGAAGAGGTAGATGGGGTATGGACAGATGCAGAGGTCGATGCTCGAACAGAACCACCTATGAAATAGTAAATACAGATTTCAATTAATACATTCAATAAAATTAAAACTTTAGGTGCAATTTTTGCAATGCTAATTAAATGTAAAATGTACTCCTATTATTACATTTTCTACCTTCAATTTGTATCTTTATTTCAAATGCACTAAGTAAAGGGTCACTAAACCCATCTTTCTTTCATGATTCCAATAGAGAATACAATTTTAAAAAAAAAATATTCCAATTTACTTCTAATATCTAATTTGCTTCATTCTTTAGATATCCTTTGTTGAAGAAATAGCAACGGACATGGGTGAGCCAATGACAAGAGACATCTATCTGAAGCCAACAATCAGCAGCTACTGAGCATATCAATATATGTTTTTCAAAAAAAAATATAAAGAAATTAAGCTAATTAGATAATAAAAATAAATTATACAGTTGATTAGAATTGCATGCTCTTTCTAAATCAAACATTTGGGTTTCATTTAACGTAAAAAAAAGGGATTTCCATGTTCCATGTAGGCCTTATTTTTTAAAATAAATTAAGCAATAGAAAAAAAAATGGAGTATATTAGAAACTTTTTTCATGCTCTCTTTATGAATTATGAATGCATAATTTTTGGTTCACTGGAACTTTAAAGAAATAGATATAGAGAGAAGTAATCAAATTAATAAATCAATTTTAAAGGGACAGTAAACCAAAAATTTTTCAATCATGATTCTGTTACAGAATACAATTTTATAATACATTAATGTAAGAGACACATTTTTGTTGCAGACAATTAAACAATATAAATATTAATTTGGAGATTAATTTATAATTACCTCAAATATCGCTATCACAGTCATCGGTTATGCCCTCAATGAACTCCGTGCCAAGCCTCTGTAAAACTTTTCTTTCAAAGTCAGTCAAATCTGCGACATAAGGTTGTCCGCCTCCAGTACCTCGTGCATATTGCTTTTCTTTGGCAATTTTGGCTTTAGTTTGACGCTTTATATCGTTGAACCTTTTTTTGCAGGAGTCAATATCTTTTTTAGTTAGTCCTTGAGCACTCACAGCGTCACTAATTTTTTTCCCAAATAAACTTCTTACGAGCACCCGGGGGTTTGCTTGACTCGACTACCATTAATATTGTCATAATATTCGAGTACTAGATCAACAAGTACAACATTCTGTTGATGAGAGAAATTAGGGTTGCGAGTCTTCTTAGAAGTAGCTGAATCTCCGGAGCAAGCCATCTTCTCAAAGTGAATACCGAAAAGTAAATAAAGAATATTCTAAGATTTCTGGGAAAATGCACATTCTTATACATGTCAGCAGCCAGACGTTGCCGCGTGTCTGATGATTATGACACCTAGATGGTCACGTGGGTGAAGAAATAAACCAATTAGGTCGCAGACTGCTTTGTAACTTTGCTCTTCGCACCGAACGAAGCTTCAAAGTTATCAATAATCCGATTGTCTTCGAGACACAATAGACGCAAAATTTTACGGCTTGGTTTTTAGTACATTCATGTAACAAAGTTCTATCCGCATGGTGCGAATGCCGGCGGGTTAATTCGATACGGTCTGTGCGAAAAATTTGATGCCTTAGTACATGGTGCCCAATGGTCGACCTGCAGAGTGGGTATACATATATATATATATAAATATATATATATATATATATGAACGCTACTAGTAGCTCTGTTTGTAACTGCTTATAAGTTTTTCAGCGCTACCAAAGTTGTCAAGTGAAGCTCTGCACTGGCTTTTTGCATCACAAGCATGCAAAATTACGGAGGTGATTTGTGCCTGGAAGGCACCCATTCCAAGTATCAGTCAAGTGAAGGTAAGCCGTGCAGCCAAAAGTCTTGCAACGGTAGACACCCATCAGTGCAGAGGTTGACAAGTGCTGGGGACAGTTTACAGCTATTAATATCATATTTCTTTACCGGACTTGTACCTGGATACCGGAAGTGAGTCCGGACTCTATGAGGTTAAAGGACGGTATTGTTCATCTATAGCACCGGAGCGTGTTGTTTACACTAAGTGCTCTGTACTTTCCATGGACTGATCTCTAGCCGGCCTAGTCACATGCTAGCATGTATGGGGGGGATTTTGTTTGAATTGTTCTAATTGTGCGGTACATCATTTGGTCAATCAATTGGTAATATATTTTAATAAAACATATATGTGAAGGCAGACCTGGTGTGCGTATCACTTGCTACATAAACGGTGTTGTTCAAAGTGTATTATGTGCAGTCTTGTCCTTCTTTGGTTCATAGCAATTCATTGAACCCTATCTTTTAAGTAGTACATATATATATATATATATATATATATATATATACATACACACAGTATTATAAAAACAACAAACAAAAACATTATTTTTTAAGCAAGGAAGTAATATTGTGACTGCGCTAGCTTCTTCTCTCAGTCTCTATAGACTTCAATGGAGAGCGTAAACTGTAAAAAACACTTACTACTCTCTCGCTAACACAAAACTGCATTAGACCTACAGCGCTAACCTGAAGGTATTAATAAATATGTTATATTCAAATATTCTGTACATAGAATTATATATATATATATATATATATATATATATATATATATATATATATTTCTATATATATCTGGTGTATTGGCACTCTCTTGCAAGCACAGTAGAGTAAAAGCAAAATGGAAGAGTTTGTTGCAGCATTTGGCTAAATATTGATAGGCCCAGGACCACATCAAGGTCTCTTCCTCCCTGGGTCCGCAACCTACATCCACATAATGCATGACTTCAACCAAACACAATGAGATAAAAACAAGGGTGACACAGGCCCTTTGTAATCTTCCTAGACACATACAAAACAAGAATTGGACTGCACTCTCAGATCGGACTGGGTACACATCCAGTGACCCTGCAAAATTCACATTGCTGGGTGCTCACCAGCACTCACAAAGCGCTGCACAGCTGTTGCACACAGGCTTGTCTGGGGTTAACTGTCTGAGCCTAATGGCTGGTTACTCACGGCTTTGAGTTTTACAAATATTTCTGTAATTTTACTTTAATGATTCATTATAAAACACTGGTGAATTTGCATTAGTACTTGACCCAAAGTTTAAATGTATAGTAACAAATTAGAACATCTTTGAATGTTGGTGTGTAGATTTATTCTGTTATTGTAATTGATTTGAAGAGCAATTCAATTGTGCTGTGCTTGTCAAGCCAATGCAAAAGTTGACCACATTGTTCTGTTTTAATATTGTTTTCCTTTTTTCCACAGATTTCTGAAAATAAGGTCTTTCAGATTTTTGCAAATAAATCCTATGGACAGATTTTCCAGTGGAAGAGAACCTACAGTAATGTTTGTAAATTAACATCTACTTCCAGATCTTTATTAAAATAAAATAGCCAAAATGTTGCAGACTGTAATGTTCAGTGCGCTATTTATTTAAAATAAGCTATTTAACCTCTTGAGTGCTAACGACGGCTTTGAGCCATCGCAAATATTCCCTGTCAGGTGCTGACGACGGCTCAGAGCCGTCGCTAGCACTCACCCATCTTGAGGGCAGTCTGGGGGCTCCCATCGACTCCCATTCCAGCGATCGGGCCTGTAAAGTGACAGGCATCGCTGGGGCTTCCCGTTTCACTATGTGACGTGACACGCAATGATCTGATGATGTCACCACTCAACTTTATTTAAAATTTACAATGCACGATATAGGGAAAGGGGGCATATCTCAGGCATCTAAGCAGCTACAGACTCCAAGACCCAACGTTGGAAAGGTAATTGCCTAAACTTTCTTGGGGATCTGGAAAAAAAAATAAAAAAGTAAAAAAAATATATATTTAAAAATAGTAAAAAAAAAAAAAAAAAAAAGCTAAAAATCCAGCTTAGCACCCAAGTGGGAAATGGCTTAGCACTCAAGGAATCGGCTAGTTAAAATTAAACTTACCTGATTCAGACAGAGAATGCAATTTTAAGCAACTTTCTAATTTACTCCTATTATCTATTTTTCTTTGTTCTCTTGGTATCTTTATTTGAATGTAAGCTTAGGAGCCAGCCCATTTTTGGTTCAACACCTGGGTAGCGTTTGCTGATTGGTGGCTACATTTAGACACCAATCAGAAAGTGCTACTCAGGTGCTGAACCAAAAATTTCCCGGCTCCTATGCTTACATTCTTGCTTTTTCAAATAAAGATACCAAGAGAACAAAGGAAATTTGACTATAGGAGTAAATTAGAAAGTTGCTTAAAATTGCATGCTCAATCTGAATTATTAAAGTTTAATTTTGATTAGACTATTCCTTTAATGACTAATTGTTTGAAAAAAATCTACTTGATTACATCTGCAAATAAAAATTGTCTGGATTACGAGTTGTGCGTTAAGGTAAAAAAGCAGCGTTAAGAGGTCCTAAAGCTGCTTTTTTTTACACCCGCTGCTATTACGAGTCTTGCAGGTATAGGTGTACCGCACACTTCTTTGGCCTTACCGCAAAACGACTTACATAAACTTCGTAAAGTCTTTTTTCTATGGGACTTCCATGGCGCCAGTATTACGAGTCTGTCCTGGGAGGCCAAAAAGTGGTCAGTAGTTAAGAGTTTTATGGTACAAAGCCGTGACATAAAACTCATAACTAAAGTGCTAAAAAGTACACTAACACCCATAAACTACCTGTTAACCCCTAAACCGAGGCCCTCCCGCATTGCAAACACTAAAATAAATTTTTTAACCCCTAATCTGCCGATCCGGAAACCGCCGCCACCTACATTATATTTATGAACCCCTAATCTGCTGCCCCCAACATCGCCGACACCTACATTATATTTATTAACCCCTAATCTGCCCCTCCCAATGTCGCCACAACTTACCTACATTTATTAACCCCTATTCTGCCGCTCCGGATATCGCCGCAACTATAATAAAAATATTAACCCCTAAACCCCCGCACTCCCGCCGCGCAAACATTAGTTAAATATTATTAACCCCTAATCTGCCTTCCCTAACATTGCCGCCACCTACCTACATTTATTAACCCCTACTCTGCCGCCCCCAATGTCACCGCCACTATACTAAATGTATTAACCCCTAAACCTAAGTCTAACCCTAACACCCCCTAACTTAAATATAATTACAATAAATCTAAATACAATCACTATAATTAACTAAATTATTCCTATTTAAAACGAAATACTTACCTATAAAATAAACCCTAAGCTTGCTACAATATAACTAATAGATACATTGTATCTAGCTTAGGGTTTATTTTTATTTTACAGGCAAGTTTGTATTTATTTTAACTAGGTAGAATAGTTATTAAATAGTTATTAACTATTTAATAACTACCTAGCTAAAATAAATACAAAAGTACCTGTAAAATAAAACCTACCCTAAATTACAATAACACCTAACACTACACTATAATTAAATAAATTAACTAAATTAAATACAATTACCTAAATTAAATTAAATTAGCTAAAGTACAAAAAACCCCCACTAAATTACAGAAAATAATAAAACAAATTACAGATATTTACACTAATTACACCTAATCTAATAGCCCTATCAAAATAAAAAAGCCCACCAAAAATAAAAAAAACCTCTAGCCTAAACTAAACTACCAATAGCCCTTAAAAGGGCGTTTTGCAGGGCATTGCCCCAAAGTAATCAGCTTTTTTACCTGTAAAAAAAATACACACAACCCCCCCAACAGTAAAACCCACCACCCACACAACCAAACCCCAAATAAAATACTATCTAAAAACACCTAAGCTCCCCATTGCCCTGAAAAAAGGGCATTTGGATGGGCATTGCCCTTAAAAGGACAGTTAGCTCTTTTGCGGCCCAAATCCAGACGGCATCTTCTATCTTCATCCATCCGACGTGGAGCGGCTCCATCTTCAAGACATCCAGCGCAGAGCATCCTCTTAAAACGACGGCTTCTTACTGAATAACGGTTCCTTTAAGTGACGTCATCCAAGATGGCATCCCTTAGATTCCGATTGGCTGATAGAATTCTATCAGCTAATCGGAATTAAGGTAGAAAAAATCCTATTGGCTGATGCAATCAGCCAATAGGATTGAAGTTCAATCCTATTGGCTGATCCAATCAGCCAATAGGATTGAGCTTGCATTCTATTGGATGTTCAAATCAGCCAATAGAATGCGAGCTCAATCCTATTGGCTGATTGCATCCGCCAATAGGATTTTTTCTACCTTAATTACGATTGGCTGATAGAATTCTATCAGCCAATCAGACTCTAAGGGACGCCATCTTGGATGATGTCGCTTAAAGGAACCGTCATTCAGTAAGACGCTGTCGTTTGAAGAGGATGCTCTGTGCCAGATGTCTTGAAGATGGAGCGGCTCCGTATCGGATGGATAAAGATAGAAGATTCCGTCTGGATGAAGACTTCTGCCAGTCTGGAGGACCACTTCGCCTGGCTTGGATGAAGACTTCTCCCAGCTTCGTTGAGGACTTCAGCCTGGTTGGATGAAGACTTCTGCCGCTTCCTTGAGGATGGATGTCCGGTCTTCAGAACTGTAAGTCGATCTTCAGGAGGTTAGTGTTAGGTTTTTTAAGGGTTTATTGGGTGGGTTTTATTTTTTAGATTAGAGTTTGGGCCGCAAAAGAACTAACTGCCATTTTAAGGGCAATGCCCATGCAAATGGCCTTTTCAGGGCAATGGGGAGCTTAGTATTTTTTAGATAGTATGTTATTTGGGAGGTTGGTTGTGTGGGTGGTGGGTTTTACTGTTGGGGGGGGGGGGTTGTTTGTAATTTTTTTTCTACAGGTAAAAGAGCTGATTACTTTGGGGCAATGCCCCACAAAAGGCCATTTTAAGTGCTATTGGTAGTTTAGTTTAGGCTAGGATTTTTTTTTATTTTGGGGGGGTTTCTTTATTTTGATAGGGCTATTAGATTAGGTGTAATTAGTTTAAATATCTGTAATTTGTATATTATTTTCTGTAATTTAGTGGGGGTTTTTTGTACTTTAGCTAATTTAATTTATTTAATTGATGTTAATTTAGTTATTTTATTTAATTATGGTGTAGTGTTATGTGTTATTGTAACTTAGGTTAGGTTTTATTTTACAGGTACTTTTGTATTTATTTTAGCTAGGTAGTTATTAAAAGTTAATAACTATTTAATAACTATTCTACCTAGTTAAAATAAATACAAATTTGCCTGTAAAATAGAAATAAATCCTAAAATAGATACAATGTAACTATTAGTTATATTGTAGCTAGCTTAGGGTTTATTTTATAGGTAAGTATTTAGCTTTAAATAGGAATAATTTAGTTAATTATAGTAATTTTATTTAGATGTATTGTAATTATATTTAAGTTAGGGGGTGTTAGGGTTAGGGTTAGACTTAGGTTTAGGGGTTAATACATTTAATATAGTGGCGTCGACGTTGGGGGTGGCAGATTAGGGGTTAATAAATGTAGGAAGGTGGCAGTGATGCTAGGGACAGCAGATTAGGGGTTAATAATATTTAACTAATGTTTGCGAGGCGGGAGTGCGGCGGTTTAGGGGTTAATATGTTTATTATAGTGGTGGCGATGTTGGGGGTGGCAGATTAGGGGTTAATAAGTGTAGGTAGGTGGCGGCGACATTGGGGACGGCAGATTAGGGGTTAATAAATATAATGTAGGTGTCGGCGATGTTGGGGGCAGCAGATTAGAGGTTCATAAGTATAATGCAGGTGGCGGCGATGTCCGGATCGGCAGATTAGGGGTTAATAAACATAATGTAGGTGTCAGCGATGTCGGGGGCGGCAGATTAGGGTTAATAAGTGTAAGATTAAGGGTGTTTAGACTCGGGGTTCATGTTAGGGTGTTAGGTCTAGACATAAATTTTATTTTCCCAATGGGGCTGCGTTACTGAGTTTTACGCTGCTTTTTTGCAGGTGTTAGACTTTTTCTCAGCCGGCTCTCCCCGTTGATTCCTATGGGGAAATCGTGCACGAGCATGTACGACCAGCTCACCGCTGACTTAAGCAGCGCTGGTATTGGAGTGCGGTAAGGAGCAAAATGTTGCTCAACGCTCACTTCTTGCCTTTTAACGCCGGGTTTGTATAAACCCGTAATACCAACGCTGCAGGTAAGTGAGCGGTGAGCAAAAACTGCTCGTTAGCACTGCACAGCTCAAAACGAAAAACTCGTAATCTAGCCGCATATTTGTAATTTTTTTATAACAGTAAAATAAAAATGTATTTAAAGTGTATACAAATTAGAAAATAGGAATTCCTAAAGAAAACTCAACTACTTCCTCATAGTATATACTAACCTACAAACAAAACAAGTGAAATCCTGCTTATATTAAAAAAAAATATTCTCAGAACTCAAATTTTGGTTTAGATGGACTCACCCTAGATCCCCTGTTTTTTTCTAATTATTTACTACAACTGTTAGGGGTAATATGAACCTGATGGCAGCCATCTTGTTCTTCGCAGCCATCTTGTTCCTCGCAGCCATTTTGTAATGAATAGACTTTATTATACTGGGGTATTATGCAGTGAGAATTATATGCATGTTATGAGTTTCTTTAGCTATTCGGCCTTGCCAATGTACCCTGGCCTAATGCCTAGAAGTAAGATAGAATAAGATAATGTAAACAAGAGGCTTTAGACACTCGGTTGTCTCTGCAGATGGTAGTTTGTTATGACTCTGTAAATATTGTTATGAGAAACTCATGTTCCAGTTTTTCCTTGTAAATTGCTCTGTATAACTGTGTAAGATGACGCGGTCCTAACGTGTCATCCCCTTAACCCTGTATGTCACTATAAGAAAGGCTTGCACTGTGCAATAAACAGAATTGGCTTTCGATCATAATGCTGCGTGGTCTGAGTCATTCTAAGGGGCCCTTATCAGGTAATCTACATATGCCTCAGGTGGTACACTAGGCCCCAGGCTTTGGCCTGCACTGACACTTACCCCCTGAAGGGGACACCTAACAGTTTTGGCGTCAGGACAGTGGGATTCGCAGTGAGTAACTATGAGTGCTTTTACCATGCTTTCTTTCTGTGAATTTGAACCTAAATTTAGTCTGGTAATAGGTGTTGATGATAATGATATAAGGTTAAAGGGGTTCCTGTGGTTGAAGCACAGGTTTGCGGAGGTTAAAGTCCTGCCGGCAGTTGTGATACCCCTCCAGACAGGTAATCAGTCCTGTGCTGGGACACGACAGGTATTGTGAGTCCTGTCGGTGATAAGCGCGCAAGAAATATATGAATGCCAGTTGACGGGAGGATTTTTTAAGATAAACTCCCCCGGGCGAACGTGGCAGTGAAGTGAGTAAGTCTCACGTGTGTTGAAGTTTCCCATATTTATTCCCATAATAGAGTTTTGCTACCCACCTGAAGCTCATGTTGATATCTGATGCTTGCTTTTGCTGCTATATAAAATTATGCTGTGCGTAGAAAATATTAAGTGGCTTTGCATGTTAATTGTGGCTATTATTGTATTGAGAAAGGGGAACTGCTCATAGATAAGAATGCACAGAGAAAATTACATGTATAAGGTAAAAGAAAAGAAGAGTTAATAGTTTCTGCAAAAGACAGAAATATTTTTTTAAAAACACGGTCAGTAAGTACTGCTGTTTGCTGTTTGATAAATAGAGAAATCTCTGTGTTAAAGAATGTAGCAGGCAAAGAAGGGGGGCCACCACTGAGCGCGCACATAGCTCAGAAAAGAAAAAAAAAAGAGAGAAAAGAAATCCTGTCTCCGTTTGTAAGATTTTTTTTTGTTTGCTTGCAGTAACAAAACTGAAATTTTGTATATTGAGATGCATAATGTGTGACGGTCTGTAGGTTCTCACTGTGGTATGCGTGTGACAGATTTGCTTTAAACCAAAAAACAGAATGTATTATTTGAAAATGATTGTCTCAAACCCTGCAAAAGTGGCCATTTTGTGGGGTTTCGGAAAAAAAGAAAAAATGCATTGTGGAAATGGTGAAAAGTTAATCTAGTGGTTTTTATATATATATATATGTATGTCGTACGCTAGAAATTAGATGTTTTTATGAGAAAGGAAAAAGGGAGTGAATCTCTGGTATGCGAGATGGAATGAATTTGTGTCTGTATCGTAAGAATGTTTCCTTATGTTTCTCTGTTGGGAAATCAGACGTTTTAAGAAGATATTTTGTAATGTTATTTTATGTAACTGTATTTCAAAGTCACCAGCATGTTTTAAGTATGTGGTATTCATATGCAGTTTTAGTTTTAAGTGATAATTGTTGTTCGGCATGTAAAGATATGATATTGTTTTTGCAAGTGAAGTAACGGCTTTGAAAGTGGCTTTGAAAGTGCGATGGTGTGTGTGATTTTTTGTCACGCTCTGGTAAATATGAAACTGTTTCTGGTATGATTAATGGGTTAACGTATGTTGTATTTGTAAGGTCTGTGCACGGCGTGGGTGCACACAATGAAATATATTTATAGGCTGTAATTGAAAGTTTTTCTAAAAGGGCGTCCGTTTTTGTTGCAAGTAAATTAATCTGCAGGTCATGCTACAGTACAGAGGTGAAATTGGTGTGGTAAATCATACAAGCAGCCTAGATTGTGGTTAGGATATACATATGTAATTTGCGTGATGAATGGTTAGTCCTTAAAGGGACAGTTCACTGTAACAAGGTGTTGCTATTAATGTATTGTCCATGACTTGTTACACAAGCGGCATATTATCTTATATTTGTCTGGAAAATCAGAGCTCAGTGCGTAGACGGAGCAATAGAAAATTGTCATTTTCTTATTTAAAGAACCAGTGCAATAACCCTGTATTAGTAGTTTGCTAAATATATTTTTAGAGACCTTTCTTTGTATATATTTATTTTAAATTTGCTGTTCAGATAGCAGATATTTTTTTTTGCAGCATAACTTAATTCTCTCTGTAATGCAAACTGAAGTGATAAGTTGTCTACAATTTTAGTGTAGGGATCCGTGAGACTAGCGGACAGAAAAAAAAAAAAAAAAAAACAAGAAAAAACAGAGGAGTGAAAATATTTAAAGGGATACAGGAAAACTGGTATAACATCTGAGAATTTAAGGGAATATTTACATAAAAGACGATGAGGTTTACTGTAAGCCTAACACTAGTATATTTCACTGTGTTAGCAGTTTCAATTAAAGATTATTTTTAATTTGGTTAAAATGTCCCTTTAATTAGCCTGCATCCCACTGTGAGTGCGTTCTTATGCTGCTTATGCTTGTTTAGGCTATTTAATGAACGTCAGTATACATTTTCTTTATTATAAGGATCATTGGGATTAATTTAAAGGAGAAATTGTATTAGTATTTCTTTTTCAGAAAGCTTATTTTTTTTGTGTTATATGCGGTTGTTATATTTGGCTGGACAACTGCAGAATGGGGAATATCAAATTATATACAACGTTAAATCCAATAATTTTGTTGTGGTTAAACTAATTAGCTTTTATCACGTTTTAGTGTGAATTTTATATTTTTAAGCAGTAAACAGTGTTTCTCCTTTAAGTAGAAATGAAACTTTGAGCTTGCCTTACTATCCTTGAGAAAGACTGATAACACTGTGCATGTTTTGGTTTTTTTTTGGCTTACGTGTATTCTGTCTCTTGGTGTTGTAATGAGATTTATACAGCCTGTGATAAGAGGCAGTCCTCAAAGGTTTAAAAAAAATTAGCATATAAGCCTACCTATGTTTGGTTTAATCTAGGAAGGTTGGTTAAAATTAAAAGTCCTATCTGAATAATGAATTTTCATTTATCCTAGAATGTCCCTTTAACAGTGGCTACTGTGGTTATCTGATCTTTCCCAAATAAGCGCAATTTTATTTGTGCAATCTGCAACTTAAGTTTCTTGGGCATCTGCTGTGATTGCTTTCTTTGTGTGATATTAAAGTTTTGTACATAGTGGATGTTTTTAATTGTTTGTCATGTTCTGAGTGTGTTGCATTTCAGCGAATGTCAGAATATGTGTTGCATTCTAAGTTAATTGTAGTTGTTTGAAATTTGTGTCAGCAGCTAATGTTTCGTTTTGTGTAAGACAAGAACGATTGGTTTTCATTGTTTGTTATGTTTTTCTCTTTTGTGGACAGCATATTGAATTGTGAAGTGTATTTCATTTTGCTTGCTATTGAGAATTGTCTCTGCATGAGTGGAGTGCATGATTTATCGTTTAGTTTCTTGTTATCTTGTGTTTGCGTGTCACATGAGATGTTTCACGCAAACATGGGGGAAGTATTGATGAGTATTGATGAATATCTTTATGTAATGGAGGAGATTATTTTTAGGAGGTGAACCTACAACGTTTTGAATCTCCTCGTACAATGTTATTGTGTTAATTTCAGATGCCTAAAATGTTTTATTTTTCTATGTGGTTCTTAACACTATATTTGTATTTGCAGGATGAGAGTATGCTGTCTTCAGAGATTGAAACACACTAACTGAATTATTTTTGAGTTTCCATATTTAGGTAAAATCTGTACAGGCAAAATTCCATAAGTGCACTCTTCAAAAGATTAAAGATTGAAAGCAAGTAAACCTTTAAAGAAAGAAAAGATAAAGATGAAAGACCTTTTGTCAAGCTTGTTTTAACCATCATACTGCAGTAAAAAAAAGTTACTGAATTATCTTTGGATCCATTCTTTGCTTTGCATGCTGGTACCAGCCCCAGAACTGGACTCTGGGTAATCCATGACTGTTTCCTCTGATGTGTGTCTTCAGGACATAAAGACTATCCTTCTCTGGACTGTGCCTTACCGCTCGATATGGAAGTCCTGTTATGCTGTTACAGGATCAACCAATTAAATTAGGGGAGTATTGTTTTAACCCTATTCCTTATATTGCTTGTTTTGTATTTTCTTGTATTTGTTTTATTTTTATTGATCATACTTGGTCTAAGAAATCATATGCTTCATTGGTATTAGTGCACATTGTAGTTTATGTGCTTAACATAGTAACTCTTTAGATAAATGTAACTGTGAACTTCGCAGCATTGTACCCTATTGAATGGCCCACTGAGTATAAGAAAATATGTTCAAGGAAAATGCTGCAACATAGCATAATATTTTAGACCCTTCACCCTTTAGAACATAAGGAGGACACGTCTAAGCTAGAAGTTTATAGTAAATATACAGAGAAATGTTTCAGGGAATAGCATAATTATAGTTTATGAAAGCAAAGGTGTTTTTCCCTTTTATTAATTAGTATGGTATCTGCAAAGTGAATTTGGTCATTCCTGATGTTTGTCAAAGAGAGTAATTCTTACCATAAAGATGTGTTTACCTTTAAAAGAGCTTGTAGTTTTAAATGATGTTCTGTTTGTATGCTTTCCTCATATAGGAGTGTGAGAGAATTTAGGTTGGAGAATTATAAGCATTATAGATAGCAGCCATCCAGAATAAAGCAACACAAGGTTCTTTTATTTTTTAGAAGTTCAAAGTGATATTGTAAAGAAATTCATTTATTTTCATTGACTGTTTTCTTTTTTCCATTCTTACAACAGGGCAGGCCTTAGCATAAGTTTTAGCATAAACATTCAGGCCCTTGATGAAGTCTGACAGGTTTTCACTTGCGTAGTATTCATGAAGTATCATTTAAAAGTGTATAGAGAAGTTGTAAATTATTCTCTGAGAAATGTCAATGTATTTAGTTTGTATTATATATCAACAATGTTTTGTTTGATTTTAAATGACATAGGATGAAAGTGACGTTTTATTTGGACATAATTGTGATTGTATTGCGGTGTGTACTCATCCTGTACTGTTTCTGTTTGCTTCCTAGACTCCCTGTGACTTGAGTGTCTGCTTGCCATGGGTATCCACTGGTTGCCTTGTCTACCCCATGAACAAACCATCAGATTTCCAGTATCTCCCTGCGGAAGAACCGTGGATAAGCACCCCTACTGCAAATGAACTGTTGGAGAACTGTATTATAGCAAAGTGTCAAGGTGCAGCGCTCTCAAATGGACAAAGACTGTTCTTAAAGTATTCAGAGGCCACCTAGAGACAGTTGTGCTGTTGCTATGTCATGCTTTACTGTGGAAAAGGAACTGTTGGACATATTGGGGGGTGCTAGCAATGCAGGTGGAGAGATAGATGATGCAGCGTTGTTTGGGGGTAGATGGGGGCTGGTTGGGTCTCTGTGCTGGTAGACCGGTAGTTCTGGGAAGGCTGGAGGATAGATGGAAGGTATTGGAGGGACTGTACCTATATGCAGTGACAATTAGCCTATAAAAGTATATCACGACATGCAAATATTTTTCTCTTTAGTATTCTTATAGAGTTCTGTTACCATAATATAAGGCTTTACTAATTTTCTATGCCTGTCTATTTTTATGTTATTCTGTTAGAATAAAAGGATGGTATGTTAGGGGTAATATGAACCTGATGGCAGCCATCTTGTTCTTCACAGCCATCTTGTTCCTCGCAGCCATTTTGTAATGAATAGACTTTATTATACTGGGGTATTATGCAGTGAGAATTATATGCATGTTATGAGTTTCTTTAGCTATTCGGCCTTGCCAATGTACCCTGGCCTAATGCCTAGAAGTAAGATAGAATAAGATAATGTAAACAAGAGGCTTTAGACACTCGGTTGTCTCTGCAGATGGTAGTTTGTTATGACTCTGTAAATATTGTTATGAGAAACTCATGTTCCAGTTTTTCCTTGTAAATTGCTCTGTATAACTGTGTAAGATGACGCGGTCCTAACGTGTCATCCCCTTAACCCTGTATGTCACTATAAGAAAGGCTTGCACTGTGCAATAAACAGAATTGGCTTTCGATCATAATGCTGCGTGGTCTGAGTCATTCTAAGGGGCCCTTATCAGGTAATCTACATATGCCTCAGGTGGTACACTAGGCCCCAGGCTTTGGCCTGCACTGACACTTACCCCCTGAAGGGGACACCTAACAACAACAGTGAGCACTAATGCTACTAAAAAAAATTGTATATTGAGTAGTTGAAGAAGAAATTAAACCATTTATTAAGAGGAAATATTTACATTCAATAAACCAGATTAACTATAGCTAGAAATACCTAAAGAAAAATGCTCTAAATTGGGGATAAAAATAAATAGTGAAGTATATAAAAATAAATAGTGACATATTGTTAACCAACAATTCCAGTGTGATGGCCCAATGTGTATAAGCACACATGGTAATCAAAACGTTATTTACTTAATAAATCAATCTACACCAACTGTTTCATTACAAAATTATTTGTACATTCGGAATTAGTCAAAAAGACTAGTTCAAGAGTTTATTAAGTGCCTTTAGTTGTTAAACTTGATAAGTGAAAAATGATCAAGAAAACCTGTTGAGAAAATGTATTATGATCACCTTTTACAGAACTGTGCCATGTTACAATATAGGGCCTTTTATCAGCCAGGCTTTTTTTTACATTTTGATTCTGAAAAACACTAAAAACCTGCTATTGTGATTGGCTTCAAATCAATAAAGTGTATCTTCGTGGCTGATAGATAGGGCTCCACGTACTAAGCCGTCAATTAGTCCGTCATTGTAGACGCGGATAAACTCGCCGTTACTCACCGCGGGCGAAATGGTGTCCGCTGTCGCTATGTACTAATAATCCCCCAATAAATAGACACGTCTAGCCCGCCGCGAGCAGTGGCCGATTATTGATAAATTTGACGCCTCGCTCGCCGCGACTAAGCTAATGTACTTAACTTTCAGTCGAATTGTCTGGCCAATTATTAACACGTGACATGCAAGGTGTCAGAAATGTCATAGTAGTCGCGGGAAAGGAATTTTGCCCCTATAAAACTTCAACTTTTCTAAACAACTTTATTATTGTTCCAAATTTTTTGGAGAGTGATTGTAGAGCGTTATTTTTTGTGATCTTTATTTACAAATTGGATATGGCTTCATCTGGATCTGATACCACTTCAAAATCCAAGAATCCTCACTTTTCGCATCAGTAAAACGTTTTGATTGACATGATTATTGACTCTTATGATTATTTGTTTGGATGAACTCTCCTTCTTCGAACCAATCGATTAGCAACATTTCTAGTATTCTGTCTTCTAGGCCGCATTTGCATCACACAGAGAATAAACAAATACAGAAGTGTCTCCATAGCTGCCGAAATGAACAATGTTAGTACAATGCTGATATTACTGCCTTTAATATATGTCTAGACTGGCGTCTACATTGACTTTCCTATTGTTTTGTACCTTGCCCGCCACCTAAAAGGTGGCGAGGCAAAAATAACGAGGTGGGAGTGGAAATTGTCGCGAGCGGACAAATAGATTTTTTAGTACATTCGTTTTTGGCGAGTTGTTGGTCAAATGTGTCTAATTACAGTCAAAAATGGAGAGTTAGCGAGGTTTGGCGGATAAGTACGCTCGCAATTTTAAAGATGCGAGTTTGAACATAGTTGACGACTTTGTACATCAGTTTGCGAGTTTTGACGCGAGATTGTTTGCGGGTAGCTCGCTTAGTACATGGAGCCCATAGTGTTTGTGCCCTTAGAATAAGTTAAAAATAAGTAAAGAAATATAAACAAAACAGTCTTCAGACTACTGCTTTGTAATTTTTGTTTCTTAAGTATGTTATACTGTCTCAAGGAGCCAAAAAAAATCTGCTGTTTTTCAGTCTCTGTAAAACTAAGACTTAAATGAAGATAAGTAAGGGAGAACAGCTATTAAACTTAAATAATTGCTTAACTTTTTTGATTCATTGCTGAAAAAAATGCATTTCTACTTGAACAGAATTGAAGAATGGGGTCCCTGAATCGCCTGAATCATGCTGTGAGGATCATAAAAATCTTAAGTGCTAAACTGTGGCAGTAAGCATGGGTCAGCTTCAAAGTCAATGAGGTGAAAAGAAAAAGACAGGGAATAAGCATATTATGTGATATAGCCTTCTGCAATAGTAGTAAAAGCAAGAAACCATGACAATATTTTAAAGCAAAAAATGAAAATTGTCCATATGGAAAAAAAAACAAAAAACATAATACATATTTTACGGCAAAATCAGTGTTGTTTTTATTTGCATCAGAATTTAATCATTGCATTAAAAAATGTGTATAGAAGATATAGGGGTCAATTTATCAAGCTCCGTATGGAGCTTGATGCCCTGTGTTTAAAGACTGCTTCTCCATAACCTGCCCGCCTGCTCTGAGGCGGCGGACAGAAATCAACCCGATCGAATACGATCGGGTTGATTGACACCCCCTGCTAGCGGCCGATTGGTCACGAATCTGCAGGGGACAGTATTGCACCAGTACAATGATAAATGCAGACAGCATATGCTGTCAGCATTTATCGATGTGCAGCGGACATGATACACTACATTGCATCATGTCCACTCACACTATAATAAATTGACCCCAAGGACTAGATCCCATGAGAAGTTCTATATTCGTGCTACATCAAAAACTAACATTTCATATATACGGTATAGCACATAAATTTTCCCTACATGTAAATGGATTTAGTGTAGGGATCCACCTCCCCCTCTTAGCCAAAAGTTTTTCCCTAGTGTAGGTACCCATCCCTCCCTCTCCTCTGTTTGCTGTAGTGTAGGGACCTGGCACTGCCTCCCCCTCCCACGATAGACTGCCCACCTGCTTCATTCCTTTCCTCCCGCCCCTCCCAACGGATCCACCGTAATATCATTACAGACAGCAGACCTGATATTAAAAACCTTGTTGGCATAGAGAGAAATTACACAAAATCTTTAGGATTTCTTTTTTAGACCTCAGCAAGCAAGGACTTTTAGAAGGGGCAAGGTAGCTATATGAGAGACTGCGGTATAACTCCCAAACCCTGACAATAGATGATAGAAAACTGTGAAGTTTATAAACTTTTATTTAAAAAAAAAACCTAATTAATCTAAAAATATAATTCAGCCGAAATTCACCAAGCATCAACAGGCAGATTGCTTGAAACTTTTCATATTCCATTAAGAGTTTATTTTTAAAAAATAAAACTAAAAATATTTATGATTACAGATGTATCTAGTCAAAAAAATTAAATAATAGTTCAAGTGTAAACAAAATATATAAGGGATGAACAGATTATGGGTTATGCAAAATGAAATAAAAAAAGAACATTAAGGGCCAAAATACAAGTGGGCAAATTCGCCTGTTTGCGGGCGGGCGATAAATAACCAGCCATTACAAGTGGCTGGTTATTGCTATTGTGAGCTTGTGGTAGTAAATAGTACTCAGAAAATTAACCAGAGGTCAGACCTCTGGTTAATTTTCAAAATAACCCCCAATTACCAACAAAATAAAGTATATTCTCTTATTATAAAAAAAATAGCATTTTTCTTTAATTAAAAAAACCCTGCAAAAAGCAGTTTTTAGGGGTTAAAGTTGGTGAGTCTGGGGTGTTAGAAATAAAATGGCACTGAAAAGTCCATTTACATTGCTCTCTATGGGAACTATGTGTTCCCTGTAACTATATATGTATATGTTTATATACATCTATATTTACGTTTTAATATGTGTATATACACATACTGTACATATATATATATGTATATAAACATATACATATATATATATGTGCTGCCCATCGGTGTGTGACTTACCCCCTTCGCTGCGCTAATTTTCATGCTGTGTCTGATGGCAAAGAATGAATTTCCCTTTGAAGCCTATAGAAGTGCAGAACTTTTATACACGTATAATATTATACAAAGTAAATGTAAAAGTTTGTAGATACTGTATATATGTGTATGTATGTGTGTACAGATATATATATATATATATATACTGTATATATATATATATATTGTGTATATATATACTATATATATATATATATATATATATATATATATATATATATACTGTGTGTATATATATATATATATATATATATATATATATATACACATGTATGCATGTAAGTATGTATTTGTGTTGTAAAACCATAGCTTAATAGTAAGTAAAGAACTCCACTATTTGACCTTCGGCTTAGTGTTAATATTTTTTGTGCTCCACTTGTTATCTGGGCCAATATTTTTATCATTAAATTTTAATTTTCTTTTTATTATTTGTCCATTTATCATTTTTAAATAAGACTTTTAAGATTTCAAGTAAAAGTCTGAAATTCTTAAAATGTATAGTGATGCAAGATATTTTATTTTTATGTCAATTAACTGACTTAAAGTATAGGTTTGTTTCAGGGAATTGCCAATGTAACTACTGATTATATTATATAATGCTTTTTTTAAAAAAAAGACATTCAAAATTTCTAAATGCAATCCTACAGTTTCATAAGCCAACTTTCTCTGGCGTATCTGAGGATTACCTATAGTCATGGTGTATATAAGTATGTAATAGCATGTTTTTACTTGCATGCATTCAGAGTTTGTAATATGCTTTTTAGATTTCTAATTAAAATGTAGATAACAATCCTGTAAAAAAGTTGATCAAATGTTTTGTCTATGAAAATCCTCATAAACTTTAATGGCAATTTCCTGTTAAAAAAATTAGATATGTGTCAAAGGCAGGAGTGTCAAACTCATTTCTTATGGACCAAATTGTCCATTGACGTAGGAATGGAGAGCCAAATGTATAAATTGTATAAAATGTAAAGCTTTTCTTGATTGCACATGTGAGGGCTGCCATCAGGGGGTTACAGGGGTGACCCCAGTAAGGGGCCCGGTGAATTTAGAGGGCCAGAGGCAGTCCCCAACTGTCTACTTTATTACCTCCATATATTGCATAAAGTAATGTATTGCTGTGCCTTCACACTTAAGTTTGTGCACAATTTTAAGCAGGAAGGCAGCTTCAGAAGCAAAAGTGCCCCAGAAGTTCTTGTTTCTCTGCAGTGCAGCGTGTGTCCTGTGTGGGCAGGGCTGGAAACAGGGCTGTTTTTAGTGATGGTCAAACCCGGGGAACTGGGGGGCCATTGACTTATTTTAAATTTGTTTCTTTGGTTCTTAGTGCATGGGGTTAAAGTTTAGAAATGTCTGCTCAGTATCAGCTGTCATAGAAAAGTTCTCTCTGCCGATGTTGCAGAGGTCTCTGACTCTCTCAGTAATGTGGAGGAGGCACATCTTGTAACACTGTGGAGAGACATCAAAGAAGGAGAAAGAAGAGAATTCTTGTGGAATGTTGTATCCAAGCTGTGAGTGAGCCATAATACAGTTATGCTTTTCAAATTCTTTATTTTATTTTTATGAAACAAACTGTTTTAGCACTGTCAAAGAGTGCTGCAATTCACTATCTAGCAGATATACAACCCCCTTTGGCATTCAATGACCTTAACAGATTGTTCAATAAGTTTATTTTAATTTTACAGTTTTTTTTTTTTTTTTAATAATAATTTTTATTTTATTGAGGAGCAGGTTCAAGTAAATATTAATGAAAAACAAGAGAATGACATAAGACATGAGACTGTACAATAATATCAGCCAGTTATACAACAGGGACTGGCGACAAAGCTAATCACAAAATTTGTACAGTGTCTAGTATAGTAGACAGTATATTAAGTTTGTGTGCTTATTTTCACCTAAATCTAGAACACTGCACCCCAAAGTTTTTCATATGAACTGTAATAGTCAGTGTCTTATGCAGCTAAATCTAATAGGTACAATCATTAATAAGAACAGTTCCGAAAGTATCGGCTGGGAAGTGAGGGGTCAGGGTTATAATAAGCAGTAGGATATGGGGGATGAAAAAAAGGGAGAGGTGGAGGAGATAAAAAAAATATTACAGGGCACGGATGCAACAGGTAGGAGTATAAATCAGTCAGGGTATTTCTCAACCCATGGAGACCAAGTCTCTTGGTAGAAGTCAACCTTGTCTAGGATTCTATGTGAATATAGTTCCATCTGTTTAATATAATGGACTGTGGTAAGAACTTGAGATATAAGGGGTGGATTGTTGTGTTTCCACATTCTGGCAATCGTTAGTTTGGTGGCCATAAGGAGGTATATTACAAGGGCTTCCCTAGCGTGCGTTAAATTTGGGGTATGCATGTGGAGTAGGGATATCTCTGGCTTGAATGGAAGGGCAATGTTTAATGAGTTAAATATTCTGAAGAGCTTCCACCAGAGCGGTTGGATCCTGGGGCAAGACCACCACACATGTAGAGAGGTCCCAAGTTGTCCGCAGTCTCTCCAACACATGATGGATTGAGTGCCATATATCCTATGCAATGTAGAGGGTACCAGGTGCCATCGGACTAGAATTTTGTACTGTAGCTCCCAAAGAGTAGCACAGTGCAGGAGTTTTTTAGATATAGTGATGCGTGTGTGCCATGTATCGGCGTCGGCCGCAAAGCCTATCTCTCTTTCCCAGGCTCTGTGTTGGGCAATTTTATGAAGTGTGGTGGGCTCAAGGAGAAGATTGTAGTGAAAAGATAGGGCGTGCAGAAGGCCATTTCCCTGGGTCCATTTGGTCTCCCATTTTGATAGTGTTCTTAAGTTTTTCCTCGGGTATCCCCATGATTTCAGCCACGTGCGGAGATGGAACGCTTCAAAATTTAGAGAGGGAGGGATTTCAAATTTTGCGCAGAACTGAGGGTGCGTGATCCATTGGCCTTGGTCATAGAAATCCATGGTCATCGCTGGAGGGAGACTTCGCCAGGACACGAGATGAGAGTCCGGGAGACAATAAAGGGCACTACTCAGTGAGAGTGCTGGGGAGGCATGTGGTGCCAGGTCTGGGTTGTGTTTCATTTGACCCTAAAACTTGAGGGCATCCAATATTATTGTGGATGTATTGGCTAATTTTTTCCTGTAGTGAGGGGAATCCACAAGAGGTCGGGAAGGGTGAGTCCTAACGGCAGTACTGATGTTTCGGCATCAAACCACAGAGGATGGTCATCTGTAAGACTCCAGCTAAACAAATGTGATAGTCTAGCTGCGGTATAGTATAGTATAATGTTGGTTAGGGCCAGACCCCCATGCGTAAGTGGCCTCTGAAGTGTGGTTCTAGATGTTCTAGGTCTATTATCTCTCCATATATAAGCAGTAATAATACTTTGCAGCTTGTTCAACAGGGGCCTGGGAATGTTATATGGGATGCACCAAAACAGATAAGTAAGTTTGGGAATAAAAGACATCTTTATCGCGGCTATTCTCCCTGTCCATGAGACTTCCCTGAACTCCCATGTTGAGAGGAGGATCCGAAATTCTGTTAGCCTGTCTGAGAAATTTTAAAAAATTGTGGTTTCTGGATTGGGGCTTAAGAAAGTGCCTAAGATTTTAATGGCTTGTGAATTCCATTGAAATTGGTACATTTTTTGTAAGGGAGCTAATTCCTGAGTAGAAACATTTATATGCAGGGCTTCCGTTTTATTGATGTTTAATTTGTAGTAGCTTAGTTGGCCAAAGCGTCTAAGCAGGTCAAATACTGCAGGTAGAAAGGTGGCTGGGGAAGTGAGAAACAAGGTAATATCATCCGCGTAATGGGAAATATTATGGGATGAAGTTGCTAGTTGTTCTCCAGTGATTTGGGGGTTTAGTCTAGTCGCTAGTTTGAAAAGAAGGGGTGAGAGTGGGCAGCCTTGCCTGGTACCGTTGGTTATATGGAAGGGATCTGACCTAAATCCCACTCCCTTCACTCTGGCCGAGGGGGAGGAGTATAAAGCCTGTACTGCACAAATAAAAGCATCTGGTAGATTAAAGGCCTGCATCATAATCCAAAGGTATTCCCATCTCATCTTATCAAAGGCCTTCTCGGCATCCAGAGACAGGGCTAGAAATGGTACTCTCTTACTGGCAATAATCGATAAAATTTTATGGATTTGTCTAGTAGCGTCTGGTCCTTTCCTCTGTGGGACAAATCCCACCTGATCTGGGTGGACCAGGAAGGTGATGACTCTTGACAGTCTGTTAGCAAGGATTTTAGCATACAGTTTTGTATCCAGGTTAGGGAGGGATATGGGGTGATAACTACCGCACAGCTCGAGGGGTTTACCTGGTTTTAAAATTGGTGATTGTTGCTTCTAGGAATTCTCCAGTAAGAGATCCCTTCTTCATTATCTCTCCAAATAATTTACATAGAATCGGGGCTATTAGGGGTTGAAAGGCTTTATAGAAGTGGGCTGTATAGCCATCTGGCCCATGGGATTTACCTAGCTTCGTATCCTTGATTACTTTTTGTACTTCTTCGAGTGTTATAGGGTTGGTTAGCATCGGGAAGCTATCTGGTGAAAGGTGGGGTAATTGTAGGGAGTTCAGAAACAGTCTAATATCTGTTGGGTTAGGTGAGGGACAATCCAGTTCCTCTTCAATGTTATAAAGAGTGTGATAATAGGATCTGAAGGTATCTCCAATACCCCTAGGTGAATTAACTGGTTCGCCAGCTGAATTCTTTATGGTCATGATTTTGGCTTGTACTGTGCAGTGTCTAAGTTTGGTGGCTAATATTGAGGAAGCTTTGTTGCCATAGTGGTTGAAAATTATTTTGAATTTCTCTAATGTGTAATGAGTTCTTTGGAGTTCTAACTCCTGGATTTGTTTAGAGATGACTGTGATGTCACATACTGTAGAACTAGAATAAGAGGTACTGAGTGTGTGTCTTAGTGTTCAGAGTTGTGCGGAGAAAGTGGCTAAAGAGGTCCCTCTTCTTTAACGTGTATCAGCATCAAGAGTGATGAAGTAGCCCATTAAGACAGCTTTGAGTGTAGCCCAAAGTATCTTAGTCGAAGTCTGAGGGGTATCATTAAGAGTAAGAAATTCTATTATTTTCTCTTGAATTCCTATTTTAAAGGTGGGGTCTGTGACTAGGTGGTTTTTCAGTCGCCATACGGGGGGGAAGTATATGTTATGTGTGGTCCCATAGCCAGGGTTACGGCGTCATGATCTGACCACGATACTGATGGTATTTTTATGTAGGAGATATTGTCTAAAAGCTGGGTGCTAACAAAAAAATAGTCAATACGAGTGAAAGATTTGTGTGGGGGGGAGTAGAAGGTGTATTCCTTGTCTTGTGGGTGCAATGCTCTTCAACAGTTGTATAGGTCATATTGGGCGATTACATTTTGGAAGGCCCTGGAAAGGGGATGAGTTGCTCTCTCTGAGGTAGATATCTTAGGTCCTGTCCTATCAAGGGCATAATCTCAAATAAGATTAAAATCTCCCCCAATACTAGCTCTCCCTGTCCTGGATTTTCGCATGAAGTTCGTCAGTAGTCTGCGTTTCGTGGGGGAGTTGAGACCTTTGACATTTAGGGTGAGGAGTTGAAGGCTGTCCATTCTGTAAGACGAAAAAAAGAAAAAAAAGGGGTGGGGGTGGGATGAAATGAGTGAATAGACTATAAGGGGGTACGTATGTAGGTTGGTTGTCTGATAGGTTGGGACCTCTTAGGCAAAAGTAATGGGTGAGGTGTGGGTAGGAATCTGTGGTAATATGTGATCTAGCTGCACTGCTAGAGGGTGAAAATGTTGCAAAGAGATACAGCAGACAGCAGCTGCTTAAAAGTGGGGAAGTGAGAGAGGGGAGGCGGAGTATAGTGTATGTGACCTCTATTGGGTATAAGGAAATGGTAGGAATGTGGGGCGGCAGCCACAGAGCCAAGTTGGAACGAGTGACGGTCTCGGGGTTGCATGGACTGTAACTGTAGGGAATTGATAGTTGGATGTGTAGAGGAGCCGGGGGGGTGGACCCACCCAGACAGGAGATGACACACAGTAGGAGCAAGGAAGAGGGTGTAAAGAGTCAAAGCTCCAAACAGGAGGGTGAATGAGTAAATGAAGGATATAATATGTCAGTCAGTGATATCCTGGTAAAGATTAACAAAGCAATAGTTTAACATTACAATCAACAGTGTAGCAACATATACCTATACTAAGCGTTCAAATGCTATAGGTAGAACAAGTGTTAAAAACTCCTTTAACTATCATAATTACCCATGACAGTATCACAGTAGCAATGTTCTAACTATTGGGGTGGGAATAGTGAGAAAGGCTCAGATTTGTATATGATAGATCTAATTCTGGTAGGCTCATATTTTAAATTTTAGCTGGAATCTGCATAGAAGGTAGCAAGGTTAGGTAAGCCTGGCTGATTGTATGCGCATACCAGGGTTTTATGACTTGCTTAGACTATAAGAGCAAGCCTAGTGTGGGGTATTTTGTAGTTCTAGTCCATCATGGGCAATTTGGGGAAGAAGTGCTAGAACGTGTGCTACATTAAGCGGATTCTTATCTAAGAACTTCTAGATCTCCGTGACATATAAACCCAGGCTTCTATATAAAAGGAACAACTGTGGAGGTTAATAATGAAAGAGGAGAAATATTCACAGGTGAAGCATAAAACCAGTTGGTATAAATTGAGTGTCCTGGCTTATTTTACAAGTATAATGAGTGAGGTACAGTTGAGCTGTCACTGTGACAAGGGTAAGATATGTACCCGTATGTAAGCTCAAGTTATAAGCAAAGGATGTAACTTAGTGTCCTTCATCTACCGCTGTAGAGTCCTTCTATGGGCATAGCAAGCAAAATAAAGTAAAGAGGGTAAGATATGTACCCGTATGTATGCTCAACTAATGTGTCAGGGTAGATTAATCAGTTTTAGGGCAGGGGATCGCATGAAATATTAAGGGGGACTCTTGGGGTCCGGTGTGTCTTTTCTTTTTGCCTGCGAGGAGGGTCTCCTAGAGAGGGGCTTCCATTCAGGTGCTGATAAGTTGAGGTTCCCCACCTGTTCAGGGGACTTAAAGTTATGGTCTGCAGCCTGATTAAGTCCTAGTGACTGGAGAATTTTCATTCCCTGGTCCAGTGAGGAGATTACATAGGTGCGGTCCTCATGTTGGAAAAATAGCTTGATGGGAAAGCCCCACCTATATTTAAGGTTAACGCGACGTAGGTTCTGAGTGAACAGTTGGAATGTCCGTCTCTTTGCGAGTGTATATGGGGACAGGTCAGGGAAAATTTGGACTGAATTGTATGGTACTTTCAGATTTTTTTTTTTTTCTCGGTTTAATAACGGTCTGTTTCTTTTTTTTTTTTTTTTTTTTTTTTTCAACAGTTTTATTAAAGTAAATTGAATTTGCATACAAATGGGTTTAAATAAGTAAACAGATAAATGTTTCAAGTTGTGTATACAATATTCAAACATGCAATAGTGGAAAACATTTCACATTATCCTAATACTCAGCTTATCAATATATGATGAGACTGTAGAAATTACTCATTACACATTGCACAGTACACGCACCAGAATACCGGCTTTAATCTGTAACCTATTGGCTTGGTAGTTAGCATTCCAATTTTCCATAAATGTTGCATTTAGGTGTGAATTGTATAGATAGTATAAACGCCAGGCCTACTATTACATATTATGCTTCAGGGTGAATATATATCTTAGTAGTGGTCTGTAGGTCTCGAGTTCAAATACTCCTCCCACAAGAAGTGTAGTGAGTGATAATCTTCCTGTCGGTGTGTCTGTTTGTAATGATATTTTTCTAACTCTATGTTATGTGTGACTGCTTGTCTCCAAACCTTCACTGTGGGAAGTTCCATTTGTTTCCAATTTAATGGTATCAGTCTTTTAGCGGTATTGACCATTATCGTTAAAAGCGACAACCTTAACTTACATTTTATCTTTGGGAAGTGATTAAAAACGAAAAACCATACATCAAATGACATGGGTATATTTAATGCTAGTGCAATTTCTTTCTCAATAGCCTCCCAGTAGGTTTTAGCTTTCGGACACTGCCACCAAATATGATACGGAGTACCACTTTCCTGGCAGCCTCTCCAGCATGTAGCTGGGGTATTTGGAAATAACTGATGCAGACGGGCAGGTGTGTAGTACCATCTGCACAGCAGTTTAAGGTTCATTTCCAGCATGGAAATTGAAGAAGAGGCTTTACCCATGTGTTTGAATACATCATACCATGTTTGCTCGGGGATCGTGCTATCGATTTCCCTTTCCCATTTACTGACATATGTTGGTAGAGTTTTAAAGTGGGACAATTGGAGTTGCTTATGCGCTATTGAGAGTATGCCTTTGTTAGGGAGTGGATTAGTGCATAAATTTTCAAAAGGGGTTAGGGAGCGAATAAAGTGTGGTTTAGATGGATGTGTAGAAAGAAAGTGGATCAGTTGTGAGTATGACAACCAGTTTTGTAGTTGGGGCCCAATGCTGGCTGTTAGATCAGTATGTGATTTGATCTTTCCCTCTGTAAATAGGGTATAGATCGGAAAAGAGTTCTGAATGGTTATCGCTTGAGGATTATGTATTTTAATATTTAACGGGCAGGCTATATTTCCTACTATTGGGGTCAGAGGAGAATATATGGAAGAGATATGTGTATATTGTCGTATAATTTTATCCCACAATTTGTAGGTTTCTCGGGTAGGGGTGGAGATTGTTGTTGAGAGTAATCTCTGGTTAGGGGGGAGCCAACAATTCCCACTTATATTATTATTATTGTTCAAAAGATTTTCTATTTGGACCCATTCTTTATCTGTTGCATGTCTACACCAGTCAACTATCCTAGTCATGAAGGTGGCTAACCTATAATGTTGTATGTTTGGTGCTCCTATGCCCCCTAGGTCCCTTGGTCTGTATAAGGTAGCAGTAGCGATACGAGGGCGTTTATTTGCCCAGATAAAATTATTCAATGCTTTTTTCAGCCTATGAACTAACGAGTCAGGGAGTGGGACAGGCAGGGTTTGCAGTAGATATAATATTTTGGGTAATATTATCATTTTTAGTGCGCTAAGTCTGCCTAACCATGATATAGATTTTCCATTCCAGCCTCTTAGTATAGAGTTTATGTTTAGGATGAGACTTTCATAGTTTAATGTTATGACATCCTGTATGTTTGGAGTTATGTAGACTCCTAAGTATTTAACTGCTTTTCCCTTCTGTTTGAATTGAAATTGATGTCGTATGTTGGTTAGAACTGTTGGCGATAAATTTATATGTATCAGTTCGGACTTCATAATGTTTATGCTAAAGTTTGAAAATCTCCCGTATGTTTCTAACGCATCCATCAAGGCAGGGACTGTAGTATCTAGGTTTGTGAGGGTAAGAAATGTGTCATCCGCATAAAGCGTGATTTTGTATTCTGCTGGACCTATCTGGATCCCCGAAATGGCAGTGTTCTGTCGGATGTATGAGGCTAAAATTTCCATTGACAGGACGAAAAGTAGCGGTGAAAGGGGACATCCCTGACGGGTTCCATTATTAATTTGGAAGGGGCTTGAAAAGGAGTCATTTAGCTTAACTTTTGCTTGAGGTGCGTTATATAAAGCAAATATTTTCATTATTAGTTCTTGGTCAAATCCAAATTTAGATAAGGTTTGTTTTAGAAAGGCCCAGTCGAGCCTATCAAAGGCTTTCTCCGCGTCCATAGATATGAACGCGGAGGGGACCTGGTGATTATGGGCGTATTCCATAAGAGTCAAAATTTTGGTGGTGTTGTCCCGAGCTTCACGTGTAGGCGTAAAGCCTGCTTGATTTAGATGTATCAGGGATGGGAGGACCGAATTGACCCTGGTTGCTAAAATTTTTGCATATAATTTGATATCTACATTAAGTAGAGAAATCGGGCGGAAATTTGCAGGTGTATTTGGCTGTTTACCCGGTTTAGGAAGCACTGATACTTGTGCCTCAAGCATTGAGGGTGGGAATGGGTTCTCCTCTGTGACCTCGTTAAAAAGTTGAACAAGGTGGGGGATAAAGATAGAGGAAAAGGTTTTGTAATATTTGGCTGTCAAGCCGTCTGGGCCTGGGCTCTTCCCGCTAGGTAAGTTAGTTATGGCATATTGGAGTTCCTGTGGGGTTATAGGTCTTTTCAAAATTTGTAATTGTTCTGATGTGATTTTAGGGACCTGACAATTGTCTACATATGCACGAAGGTGAGAATGATGTTCTTCTGTCAAGGGGGTTTTAGTGATATTATAAAGGTCTGTGTAGTAATTCCGAAAAGTGTCAAGAATATCTTTAGTTGTGTAAAGTGGAGACTTATGTTTTGGGCTATGAATTTCATATATAAATGATTTGAATTTTTTCTTTTTTAGCGCGCGTGCCAGTAATTTGCCTGCTCTATTGCTTTCATAATAAAACATGCTGTTCGTTTTCTTGTGGAGCGCTTGATATTCTATTTCCAAGAAACTGTCTAAAGCTTTTCGAGCTTCTTGATATTTCTGTGCTACTGCGGAATCGTTTGGATTTCTTTTTAGTGCGTGATCTAATTTTGCAAATGCTTCCGTTAAATCGTTATATTGTTGGCGATTTTGTTTTTGGTGTAACGCTTTAAGTTTTATCAATTCTCCCCGGATCACGCATTTATGCGCTTCCCATTCAATATATTTATTTCCTACCGAATTAACATTGTGGGTAAAATATTCAGTTATAAGTGTGGATAGCTTATCTAAGGTGGATGGGTTAGTCAGTAAAGTGTCGTCTAGCCTCCAGCTAAAGGGGTCTAAGGGTGTTTCGGGCCATGAAAATTTTAACATGACTGCCGAGTGGTCAGACCAAAAGGTAGGTAATATCTCACAACGGCGAACCGTAGTTAGACCTTTTTGATTAGTAAAGATATAATCTAGTCTACTGTGCGATTTGTTAGGGTTTGAAAAGAAGGTATAGTCTTTTTTCTCTGTGTGTACAAAACGCCAGATGTCATATAGGTTGAGGTTTTTCAGACTCTTCCATAGAAGTGTGGAGGTTTTTTTGGATATTAAAATTTTAGGATTGGAGCTATCTTTCTCTGGTTGTAAAGGAAAATTGAAGTCTCCAGCCAAATAGATAGGGCCTTTTGCGAGGTCTAAAATTTTCTTGAATACATTTTGAAAGAAAGGGGCTTGCTTGAGGTTGGGGGCATATATATTGACCAACGTTATAGGCCTGCCGTATAAAGGTCCCATGAGCCCTAGAAATCTGCCTTCCCTGTCTTTGCTCATATTGGTTAAAGTGAATGGGATCCCCTTTTTGATTAGTATACTGACTCCTGCTTTTTTGTTAGGTCCTGAACTATGATAGTGTGTCGTGAATGCTTTCCCAAAATATTTGGGTTCCTTATTGTGTTGAAAGTGCGTTTCCTGCAGAAAAAGGATGTCTGCTTGTTTTTTTGATAAATCTGAAATTGCTTTAGAGCGTTTGTGGGGTGAGTTCAGGCCTTTGGCGTTCTGTGTTAATAATGTGAGTGAACGTGTGTCATTACCTGTAGACTGTGGCATCTCTATTTATATAGTGGGACACAGATGTCTGGAATGCAGCACGGTATCTGGTGCAGAGTCTGCGCACGTTAAGTTTAGGAAAGCGTTATATCTGTAAAATAAATCCACTTCAATATGAACATTGCAAACAGTATATGCAAACAAATAAACAAACAAACAAACAAACAAACATGATATGATATGAACATGAAATCTAGGCTCTCTTCCTAATGTAGGGCATATTGAGAGCAATACTTGGGGAATTCAACAGTAAATTGCAATAACAAGCCCTAGTGTCATATCTAAATAGAAGTTATCTATTCTGGCTAAGTTATATTGTGGATTATGAAATCGCACTTATTTAAAACATGTATAACAAATAAAACAAGCAGCATGGGAATTTGTCTTATATGCAAACCTTTACAAATCTATCTTAGGATCAGACACCTGAGACCTTACATACTGTCCAATTTAAGGAGATGTATTAGATAGGCGTGGGCTGGGAGCACTTTTCCCTTGTAGTGTGGCATCTGCGGTTTTTCCTTTCTTGGCAGACACTGTACGCCACATTGGTGTCGTCCTATTTGGCCTCTTTGTAGCTGGTAAGATTAGATTTGTTGACGAATCTGTCTCTATAGGGTCTATACCCAATGATGAACAAAAGTCAGAAATGTCCTCTGTGGATCTACAGATAATTCTCGTGTTGTTTCTGAGGACCCATATTTGTGCTGGGAAACCCCATCTATATGGGATCTTTTTGTTCCGCAGTGCCGTTGTAAGGGGTGCAAATTCTTTCCTTTTTTGCAAGGTTTCGTATGATAAGTCCTGGTAGAACTGGACTACTGTGCCTCTAAATCTGACTGGTTGATTCTTGCGGGCCTGGTTCAGTAGCATCTCTTTCTCCAGGAAATTTTTAAATCTAATTACTATATCCCTGGGGGGTGCTGTGGCTGGTGGCTTGGGACGGAGGGATCGGTGCGCCCTTACCCATTGTATATCAGTGGTATGTGAAGATTCCTTGATATGTTGAAACAATGCTTGTAGGTATACTGGGAAGTCTCGGGGCAAAACATCTTCAGGTACTCCCCGTATTCTTAGATACTTTCGCCGACTGCGATTCTCCAAGTCTTCCAATTTCTCTTGGAGGTTGTATATAATATCCTGTTGTGAGGAAATTTGTTCAGTCAAAGCATGCACTTCTTCTTTTAATTGATCATTGTTGGTCTCTAGTGATTCCATTTGAAACCCCAATGTGTGGATATCTTGTGCCATAGTAGCTAGTTCTTCTCTTATGCATGTACGCACTATATTTGCTATATCCTGTTTAGATGGCAAATTATGTAGTAGCGATGCTGAAAGTTGTGGCTCAGGTGATGGAGGGCTCATATTATTATCTGGTTGAGAGTCTATGATTGGGGACTGTCCCCCTGCATTGGTGTTTGTTCGTGTGGTATCTTTTGGATCTGCAGTTTGTAAAAAGGAGGACATAGATAGTGTCTTGATAGTAGTAGTAGATTTTGGAGCTTTGTCAGGCCTAATTGAACGCCTGGACGCCATTGTTTCTGTAGAGAAGCTTCAATAAACTATATAAAAGTCCACTGTGCAACAGAGTCTGCAGATTTTATCAAACTTTCAGTGTTTTCTATTATATGTGGGTGCAACCGTCAGCGGAATATTCCCTCGTTGCGTACTGTGCAGCACTTATGACAGTCTTTTATCAGACAACCATGTGGGTGAAATTAAATGTCCTATAAAGTTAGGAAGCTCAACTGATGTGCTTAATAGCAATGTCTCTAGTGAATCTTGGTGTATTCATTACGGTATATTGCCTTGAGACCCTTAGCTGATGCGTAAAACCATAGAGCTAGGTTCACACCTCTTCCATATACGTTCTCATTCACAAATGTTAGTCACTGTGTCTTTATAATCTAATCGTGCTTGGAAATGTGGCAGTCAAAGTTCACGCCACTAAATGTGGTTATAAATCGCCCCCTGTTTAGAAAGTTTTTGAGTCGGGGTTTGGCTCCTTAAAGCTGTGTAGTATGAGCGCCGCAGCCACCACGTGGCTGATTAGCTTACCCGTCCGTGCGGCAGTGCAGAGATATGGTAGTTAGGTTGCCCGCTAAGGATAGATGACCACAAAGTCCAGTGGTCTGCAAACTGCTTCATCAAAGGAGCGTGAGTGTTTGTTGTGCTTCTTTTGTGCGTTGAAGTTTTCCAATGGTAGTCGGGCTTCACTTCCGGTTTAGCGCACGGCGCCAGTGATACAGAGAGTTGTTGGCGATAATCACCTTATCAGTTGCCGCTGCTCCATAAAAGTTGTCTCGTCATGTGCACCAAGAGTTTAGCGTTCAGTTCCCATACTGTTTAGTCCAAATAGCGATATTTATAATGCCAGAATTTTAGTATGTTAAGGGCTAGTTGCACGGAGCTCCGGTTTTACACTGCACTCATGGCAGCTTCCGGCTCCGCCCCCCGGTACTTTCAGATTTTTATTCATGAATAATGCTCTCAGGACCTTCTCCTTGAATGTATAGTAGTGCAGCCTGAGAATAACGTCCCTTGGTGTATCAGAGGATGAATTCCGTGGACGGAGAGCTCTATGAGCCCTATCTATGAGGGACTTTAATTTTACAGTTTAATCCTTTAAAATCTGCAAGAAAATGTTAAACAGTCTGTTCAGGGTACACTGACATGAATTTACATTAATTTTGGCTTTTATTTTGAATTTTTAAAATAGTTTAATTTTATTCACATTTAGTTATGAAATGTGGCTAATATATAGTTGTGATTGCTGACATAGCCAGACCAGACCTACTTGACTGACCACAAAAGAGTGGAAATTAGAATATTTGGCTTATATGGTCCATAAAGGAAGGTATATTTAGATAACCCCTTAGCATGTTAGTATAGACATATGCGCATGCATACTTGTCTCTGTATATCTAGTCGCCTCTGTTTAGAATCATTATGTGATCATTTTTATCTCTATACTTTGGCATGTGAGTTTTTATTTGTATTTATATTTTTACATATATATATATATATATATATATATATATATAAAACACAGAGGAAATCCAGCACTCACTTACAAGCTCTCAGCTAAGATTTAAAAGCAAAAATGGAAAGGTTAGTTACCGCATCTGGCCAAATGGGGCAAGCCCAGGTACCATGTCAAGGTCCTTTCCAATTCCTGGGACCCTAAAACAGCCACACAATGCATGCTCTTGAATCCAAACAAATTGGGAACAAGGGAAGGGTGCACAGGCTTATGTAATCACCCTAGAAATATACAAAACACGGAAGGGGACTGCACTCTCATACCGTACCGGGTGCACATCCCATGACCCTGCAACATACTCAGCCCTGGGTGCTCACCGGCACTCACAGGAAGCTGTGCTGTCCCCAAAGTCACAGGCAGTTAACCTCAGATAGGACTGGGTGCAAGAACCATAGGGAACATTTCAAAACAAATTAATACAACACACAGAGAAAGTCCAGCACTCACTTACAAGCTCTCCGCTAAGATTTAAAAGCAAAAATGGAAAGGTTAATTACCACATCTGGCCAAATGGGACAAGCCCAGGTACCACGTCAAGGTCCTTTCCAATACCTGGGACCCTAAAACAGACACACAATGCATGCCTTCAAATCCAAACAAACTGGGAACAAGGGAAGGGTGCACAGGCTTATGTAATCACCCTAGACATATACAAAACACGGAAGGGGACTGCACTCTCATACTGGACCGAGTACACAATCTACATCCCATGACCCTGCAACATGCTCAGCCCTGGGTGCTCACTGGCACTCACAGGAAGCTGTGCTGTCCCCAGAGTCACAGGCAGTTAACCCCAGATAGGTCTGGGTGCAAGAACCATAGGGAAAATTACAACACAAATTAATAAAACACACAGAGAAAGTCCAGCACTCACTTATAAGCTCTCAGCTAAGATTTAAAAGCAAAAATGGAAAGGTTAGTTACCGCATCTGACCAAATGGGACAAGCCCAGGTACTACGTCATGGTCCTTTCCAATACCTGGGACCCTAAAACAGCCACACAATGCATGCTTTCAAATCCAAACAAACTGTGAACAAGGGAAGGGTGCACAGGCTTATGTAATCACCCTAGACATATACAAAACACGGAAGGGGACTGCACTCTCATACCGGACCAGGTACACATCCCATGACCCTGCAACATGCTCAGCCCTGGGTGCTCACCGGCACTCACAGGAAGCTGTGCTGTCCCCAGAGTCACAGGGAGTTAACCCCAGATAGGTCTGGGTGCAAGAACCATAGGGAAAATTACAAAACAAATTAATACAACACACAGAGAAAGTCCAGCACTCACAAGCTCTCAGCTAAGATTTAAAAGCAAAAATGGAAAGGTTAGTTACCGCATCTGGCCAAATGGGACAAGCCCAGGTACCACATCATGGTCCTTTCCAATACCTGGGACCCTAAAACAGCCACACAATGCATGCTCTCAAATCCAAACAAACTGAAAACAAGGGAAGGGTGCACAGGCTTATGTAATCACCCTAGACATATACAAAACAGGAAGGGGACTGCACTCTCATGCCGGACCCGGTACACATCCTATGACCCTGCAACATGCTCAGCCCTGGGTGCTCACTGGCACTCACAGGAAGCTGTGCTGTCCCCAGCATATACACATATATACACATACACACACACACATATATATATGTGTGTGTGTGTGCATGTGTGTGTAAAATTTATATAGACTGAAAGTATATACATACATATACACATGTATACATTAAAACACAAGTAAAATTTCCAGACTAGCCGGAAAAGCCCAAAATCTATGAGCGATCCAGTTATGGTACAGTTTTAATCTCACAATGCGAGAAGAACTGGTATAAAGAAAGGTTAGTGTAGGTTGTATGCATCCCTGAACAGTAGAGTCTTTAGGGAGCGCTTGAAGCTTTCAAAACTAGGGAAGACTCTTGTGGAGTGAGGCAGAGAGTTCCACAAGATGGGAGACAGTCTGGAGAAGTCCTGTAAACGGGAGTGTGATGCGGTAACATGAGAGGAGGAGAGTAGGAGGTCATGAGCAGAGCGAAGGGGAAGGGAGGGAGAGTATCTGGAGACAAGGTCTGAGATATAGGGGGAGCAGTGCAGTTGATGACTTTGTATGTCAGAGTGAGAATTTTGTGTTTAATCCTAGAGGCAAGAGGAAACCAGTGAAGGAAGAGAACCAGGAGAGGGCTGTGTCACAGATGCAGAAGGATTGGAGTGTTTGGAGCAAAAGAGGGTAGTCAACAGTATCAAAGGCTGCGGACAGATCCAAGGAGGATAAGCAGAGATAAGTGGCCTTTTGATTTAGTAGGTTGTTGGTAACCTTAACGATTGCTGTCTCTATGGAGTGACGGGGACGAAATCCAGATTGCAGTGGATCAAGGAGGTAGTTTAATGTAAGGAAATGGGATAGGCGTGCAAATACTAGTTTTTCGAGAAGCTTTGAGACAAGAGGGAGGAGGGAAATAGGGCGGTAGTTGGATGGGGAGGTTGGATCAAAGGAAGGTTTTTTGAGGATAGGTGTGTCCAGTGCATGTTTCAGAGATGAGGGAAATATACCGATGCTGAGGGAGAAGTTGAAAACGTGTGTGAGTATAGGGGTAAGGGTAGACGAGAGGGAGGGAAGTAGCTGTGAGGGGATAGGGTCAAGGGGACAGGTAGTGAGGTGAGAGCGCAGTATACGTGCCAAAACTTCTTCCTCAGTAACAGGGGAGAAAGAGCTAAGTTTATGGCTATGTGGTTTGAGGTTTGTTGCAAGCGTTTGGGGGGGGGGCGAGAGAATATAATTATGTTGAGAGCTGATTTTGTTTCTGATGGAATACATTTTGTTATTGAAGTGGCTGGCAAAGTCTTGAGCTGACAGAGAAGTTGTATTAGGAGGTGGGGGTGGGCGGAGAAAAGTATTGAAAGTGGAGAACAGATGTTTTGGGTTTGAAGAAAGATTAGAGATAAGAGTAGAGAAGTAATGTTGCTTATAGAGATTAACGGCAGAATAGTAGGAGTTCAAGATGAATTTGTAATGAAGAAAATCAGATGAACGCAGAGATTTTCTCCAGTGCCGCTCAGCAGTATGGGAACATCTGCATAGGTAACTGAAAAAAGAGAGAACACAGAGGCGCCAAACATGGCCTAGTACAGCCAAAAACAAAAATATAAAATCCACACCTGTGACAAATGAATACTCACAAACGAGCTGCACCCTTTGGTGCTAGTGGAGCAGACTGGAGCCTCTCAGTGGTCCAGCTCACTGGTACACTTCAGGGGTCAAGTGTGGTCCTGGGTAATGGTTGTTAGCAGATTCCTAGATGGACACAAAATGTGCAAACCATAGCCAAGTACCGTTTGATCAACACAATGGTGAAATGAGTTATCCTACTTACAGAATCCAAAGCACCTGTGGGTGCATAAACAGCAAACTGGAACCAAACAGTCGCCCAGTAGACTGAATCCTCCAGGAAGATATAGGAATTCGCTCAGGTGCCAATAATCATGTTAGCAAAATATAAGGGATGTAAAATACTTCATAGAAGAAAGCAAGTGTATGTCTAAAAAATCTCTTTATTAAAAATGCGACACGTTTCTCAGCTATAACAAGCTGTTTCCTCAGGCTAAAAATATTTGTAAAACACATTCAGAATACACTTGCTTTATACCAAATCTAAACCTCCTCTAGAGCCAGATTATGTAATCACCCTAGACATATACAAAACACAAAAGGGGACTGAACTCTCATACCGGACCGGGTACACATCCCATGACCCTTCAACATGCTCAGCCCTGGGTGCTCACTGGCACTCACAGGAAGCTGTGCTGTCCCCAGAGTCACAGGCAGTTAACCCCAGACAGGTCTGGGTGCAAGAACCATAGGGAAAATTACAAAACAAATTAATACAACACACAGAGAAAGTCCAGCACTCACTTACAAGCTCTCAGCTAAGATTTAAAAGCAAAAATGGAAAGGTTAGTTACCGCATCTGACCAAATGGGACAAGCCCAGGTACCACGTCATGGTCCTTTCCAATACCTGGGACCCTAAAAAAGCCACACAATGCATGCTCTCAAATCCAAACAAACTGGGAACAAGGGAAGGGTGCACAGGCTTATGTAATCACCCTAGACATATACAAAAGACGGAAGGGGACTGCACTCTCATACTGGACCAGGTACACATCCCATGACCCTGCAACATGCTCAGCCCTGGGTGCTCACCGGCACTCACAGGAAGCTGTGCTGTCCCCAGAGTCACAGGCAGTTAACCCCATATAGGTCTGGGTGCAAGAACCATAGGGAAAATTACAAAACAAATTAATACAACACACAGAGAAAGTCCAGCACTCACAAGCTCTCAGCTAAGATTTAAAAGCAAAAATGCAAAGGTTAGTTACCGCATCTGGCCAAATGGGACAAGCCCAGGTACCACGTCAAGGTCCTTTCCAATACCTGGGACCCTAAAACAGCCACACAATGCATGCTCTCAAATCAAAACAAACTGGAAACAAGGGAAGGTGCACAGGCTTATGTAATCACCCTAGACATATACAAAACACAAAAGGGGACTGCACTCTCATACTGGACCGGGTACACATCCCATGACCCTTCAACATGCTCAGCCCTGGGTGCTCACTGGCACTCACAGGAAGCTGTGCTGTCCCCAGAGTCACAGGCAGTTAACCCCAGACAGGTCTGGGTGCAAGAACCATAGGGAAAATTACAAAACAATTTAATACAACACACAGAGAAAGTCCAGCACTCACTTACAAGCTCTCAGCTAAGATTTAAAAGCAAAAATGGAAAGGTTATTTACCGCATCTGGCCAAATGGTACAAGCCCAGGTACCACGTCATGGTCCTTTCCAATACCTGGGACCCTAAAACAGCCACACAATGCAAGCTCTTAAATCCAAACAAATTTGGAACAAGGGAAGGGTGCTCAGGCTTATGTAATCATCCTAGACATATACAAAACACGGAAGGGGGGTGCACTCTCATACCGGATTGGGTACACATCCCATGACCCTGCAACATGCTCAGCCCTGGGTGCTCACTGGCACTCACAGGAAGCTGTGCTGTCCCCAGAGTCACAGGCAGTTATAGGTTGAAATTAAATTCATATTCCTCTTCCCTGTCTCTATTTTGCTTTGGTTTTAACCTCTTGGGTGGGCACCAATTTTTCTTTACCATTATCCCGTGTTCGTTCATAAGCTGTATTTACATTCTTCCTGTTATACCCTTTCTTGAAAAACTTATTTTTCAGACAGATAGCCTCTTTCTCAAAATCTTCCTCCTTTGTGCAATTCCGTTTTATTTGCTGGAATTGCCCAAAGGGGATATTCTTTATCCAGCTTGGATGATAATTACTTGTGGTGTGGATAAAGCCATTGCTTATCTGTCTCCTTCTTATAAAGTTTGGTTTTAATCTCACCTCTTTCCTGAAATAATACTAAATCCAAAAACTCCATTTCAAATTCACAATGTTTTTCAGTGAACTGTAAATTTGCCTAAATTTCATTTATATATATATATATCAGAAATTCTTCTAGGGTGTTCATTCCACCTTTTCAAATAAATACAATATCCTCTATGAATCAAGCACATGTCACTATGTTATCAAGGAACGGGTTGTAGTTCCAGATACACTCTTCATCCCACAGATCCATATACAGGTTAGCATAGCTAGGGGCAAATTATGTCCCCAAAGCTGTACCACTAACCTGTAGAAAGTAAATTTTTTTCCAAGCAAGGGTGAAACACACATAGCTGTAACTAATTTGAGGGGTAAAAGTTGACCGCCTTCGTATTAACTGTGAGCTCCAGTAAAGACAAGCCCAAAGTAAACAGCCGGAAAAAAGGAATGATAAAGAACGACTAGGCGTGGGTAACCACTAAGAGCCTTTGGATATTGGAACTTGGAGTCGGTAAATATATGGAAAAATTTTTTGGGGATAAACACAGCTTGAACTGACATATACTAATAGCAGTTGAATGTATTGCATACCAGGGAGGTTCGTTTGAATCACGTACCGCAACCAGGTCTAACTTGAGAAGTGCTATCAGTAGCTGAATGAATTGTACACAAGGGTGGTTCGTTTGTTTGTATGACAGACCGATATCAGCCCGAAGCAAGTGTCAATTTATACTGAGAAGCAATATATGCTTTTTATTATAGCAATTCTAACCAAGTTGAATCCATAATCTCACAGATTCCAATCCTCTGTTTATGCTCTATTTTGGTCAATGTGAACTGTTCCTATTATGAAGCTGTATAATGGCCGTGTTCTGAAGGACATAATATGGTTATAAAGTATACTCTCTACAATTATCCTTGAAAGGAATGGACATTGAGACCCTATTATTGAGGCCTATATGGGTATGTCCTATATGATTTTACTAATTGAATAATCCTAAACTATAAACTGGGACTCACTGCTGGTTTGTTTATTGTTGCCATTTATTATATAAGTGTAAAATATTTTTTGAGTAATATAAAGAAACATTTTGTCAGCAACCAGGTTTACCGAGTGTTCCTTCTACCTTGTCAAATTTATACTTCTAGAATACCTTTGTGCTGGGCTAACAGTCACTATTTTTTCTTTGCATAACTATTTTGGCTAAAAGGTGATTTTCAATTTAGAGTAGTGCTGGTATATATTTAAAAATATAATTAAATGTGATTATCCAATAAAATATCTCAAAATGATTCTATAAGATGACAATAACCTATGGTGACCAACCAGTACAAAAAAGAAGGTAAGTACTGGTGTAAATAATGAATAACACTAGGGGAATTCATATATAAATATAAACTCTAAATTAATATTAAAGTGCTAATAAAAAGGTAAATGGTACATATAATTTCACACTAAAAAGGCCTGAATATCCACTTCTCTATTCAGCCCTAGAGGTTCCAGTGATTGAAGGCCGTGGACCCAATAAGTCTCATGCTGCCTTAACTTAAGTAATCTGTTACCTCTTCTTTCATCTAAAACTATCTGCTCAATAGCCTTGAACTTGAGACTAGAAGGATCATTATTATCATTATTATCCGTCACTCCATGTGATATTTCCCCTTTGACAATATTTTTTATATGTTCCATAACTCTCCTCTTTATTGTTCTTTTTGTTCTCCCAATGTACAGCATCTGGCTTGAACACTCAAGATATACAACATATTTGGAGTGACAGTTCATATGACTATCAATCCTTTTCCTTTTCATAAAGGCCTACTCTCTGTTTAGTCTCCACATTTAGCTGCTCATAAAGGACATCTTCTTTATGTTTCTCTAATTCTTCCCTGATCTTAGTAATTTCTTCAGTAGTTTTCTTAAATTTCATATCCCTATATCTAATTTGGATTTTAATAAACATATTAGAACAATCTAGACGTGCCTGTTCCCATTCTACATTGTATTCAACCTCTTCTAGATTAAAGATGGCAGTTTTATGCATTTGTAAACCCCTAGGAATTAAATTTTTCTTTAAATATTATTTCAATATGCGTTTATCATATTAGTAGTTAATTTGATTCTTACTTCATTTTTCTAAGTTAACAAATAAATCCTTAGGGTCTATACCATCTGTGTCTAAATCCATATCGTCTACTGAAGAGACACTACTGGAATTCCTATTAGTAAAATAGTTACGATAATAAAAATATGCCATAATATAGGTGCTGCTGTAATAAAGAGGTACTCAAAAAGCAATAAAAGAAGTTAGTGTGTAAAACACACAAACAATATAAACTGTGCACACTGAAATAAAAATTTTAAAGCAAATAAATGTAAATGAATATAGTCTTTAAGAAACACAAAATCGATGGACCATGGAAAACAGACCGAAAGTAGTCTTTAGAAAAAATAAAAATCTAAAGGACATTCTAGCCCCCAGTTATCTTAGAGAAAAGCATAAGAAAGATAATTGGCTAAATAAAATCGATAACAGGTTTTTATAAGTGTAACAGAAAGGGCTGCAACACTTGTGTTTTAATAACGAGCGACAATAAGAACATTATTTCAACAGTTAATTACTTAAGGAAAAGGATTGATAGCCATATGAACTGTCACTCCAAATATGTTGTATATCTTCTTGAGTGTTCGTGCCAGATGCAGTACATTGGGAGAATGAAAAGAACAATAAAGAGGAGAGTTATGGAACATATAAAAAATATTGAGAAAGGGGATATATTACATGGAGTGACAGATCATTTTAGAATAGCACATAATATTGATCCTTCTAGTCTCAAGTTCAAGGCAATTAAGCAAGTAGTTTTAGAAGAAAGAAGAGGTAACAGATTACTTAAAAGGACAGTCTACACCAGAATTTTTATTATTTAAAAAAATAGATAATCCCTTTATTACCCATCCCCCAGTTTTGCATAACCGCGCTGTTATATTAATATATGTTTTACCTCTTTGATTAGCTTGTATCTAAGCCTCTGCAGACTGCCCCTTATCTCAGTGCTTTTGACAGACATACAGTTTAGCCAATCAGTGCAGACTCCTAAGTAACTCCACGGGAGTGAGCACAATGTTATCTATATGACACACATGAACTAGTACTATCTAACTGTGAAAAACTTTCAAAATGCTCTGAGCTAGGAGGTGGTTTTCAACGGTTTAGAAATCAGTTTGAGCCTACCTAGGTGTAGCTTTTAAAAAATACCACCAAGGGAACAAACAAATGTAATGATAAAAGTAAACTAGAAAGTTGTTTAAAATTGCATGCCCTATTTGAATCATAAAAGTTTAATTTTGACTATACTTTCCCTTTAAGTTAAGACAGAGTGAGACTTTTTGGAACCACCCCCTTCAATCAATGGAACCTCTAGGGATGAATAGAGAAGTGGATATTCAGGCCTTTTTATTGTGAAAGTATATGTACCATTTACCTTTTTATTAGCTCTCTAATATTAATTTAGAGTTTCTATTTATATATGAATTCCCGTAGAGTTATTTTATTATTTACTTCAGTAATTACCCTCTTTTACCCTAAGGGTTTTTTGAAAGTGGTTTTTATATGTATAATCTTTATTAAACAGACTGTGCTATGAGAAGATTCTTTGTGCGCTTATCTTTTTAGATTGGAAACGTTTTACTTTTGAACTCCGGAGCATGTACAGGAGGATACACCTTTAAGCTGCCTTTTCTTCTCAGATCCATAGAAGACAGGAACACTGCATTTCTAGATAAGACTGTTTATCCTATCATCGATTTTGTGTTTTTTAAAGACTATATTTATTAGCATTTATTTGCTTTAAATTGTTTATTTCAGTGTGTGCAGTTTATATTGTTTGTGTGTTTTTACACACTAACTTCATATATATATATATATATATATATATATATATATATATATATATATATATATATATATATATATGTTAGTAAAATTTATATTTATATATTCTTATATTATATATTTTTATTGTTCTAAAAATAATTAGAATTTTGTTAACACCTCAACATTTAAGTCCCCAAAGCCTTGCATATCAAGGATGGTAAACATTTTGTATAGCCTTTTAATTTATTTATTAACTACAGAGAAAAGGACAGGTGCCCATTCTTTCAGTTTTAGACAATCTGAAAGCTCATTGAGCAAAGGAGGAAGGAAATTGTAAACTTCCTTGCTATATCCAAACCAGAACTACCTTTCAAGAAGGATAGTAGCCACTTAACATAATATAGGCTAACAAAAAGTATATCTGTCATTGCAATCCTTGGATGAAAGCACAGCTACCTAATCCCCTTCATGACAGTTTGCAACTATCTCTAGAGAATTTACTAACAGTTTTAACTAGGTTAAACAGACGCTTGATACTTTTACTTGAAGGGAAGTGGATGAGTCCCTGTATTGTCTCTAGTGTGTGTGTGTGTGAGTTTTTGTGTGTGTGAGAAAGTTTCTTTGTGTGTTTGTGTATGCGTGTGTAAGATTGAGAGTTTGTGAGTTTGTATGTGTTTCTGCGTGTGTATGTGTATGCGTGTGTAAGACAGCTTTTGTATGTGTTTCCGTTTGTGTATGCGTGTGTTTGTGTATGCATGTGTAAGATTGAGAGTTTGTGTTTGTATGTGTTTCTGTGTGTGTGTGAATGTGTATGTATGTGTATGTTTGTGTATGTGTGTGTAAGACTGAAAGTTTGTGTGTTTGTATGTGTTTCTGTGTGTGTGTGTGTGTTTGTGTTTGTTTGTGTATGCGTGTGTAAGATTGAGAGTTTGTGTGTTTGTGCTTCTGTGTGTGCATGTGTGTGTTTGTGAGAGAGAGAGAGAGTTTCTGTGTGTGTAAAAGTAAAAGTTACCGTGCGTGTTTGTAAACGTGTGTTTTAATGAGTGTTTCTGTAGAAGCGGCTCTGGCTCGGATCCACTGATACAGGCACTGATATTTTATTAAAATTAAAAATAACCAGATTTTTAATCTCCACTAAGGTCGCTGATTAATATTGCTGCAGTGTTGCATTATGTCAAAAATTTGTATTAAAGAAGCTTAGCAACAACATTAAAAGCATATTATAAATTAGTCCAGATAGATAGATAGATCATTACTCCCACCAGACTATGGGGGATATTTATCAAAGCGTCAACCGAAAATACGCTAGAATTCCACGTTATAATTGTCGCGAGATTGATCCGACCTAGTTATCAAAGCCTCAAGATCAGAAGAAGTTGAATTTTGTGACATAACATACGATCCGGCGGCCTCAATCTGACGCAGATCGATGTGAGTTGAAACCCCGTCGAATTCTAGCGGAATTATGTTCATTCGCCCTCCTATTCAACACTATTTGAAGCTTTTAAAAAGTTATAAAAAGTTCAACATTTACGCTCGTGTCTATTCCGATGCAGCATACCTAGTTTTCAATCCGCCACCCTTGAGGTCGC
This sequence comes from Bombina bombina, assembly GCF_027579735.1. NCBI lineage: Eukaryota > Metazoa > Chordata > Amphibia > Anura > Bombinatoridae > Bombina > Bombina bombina. The sequence continues at coordinate 447,344,992 of NC_069503.1, forward strand.
AGATACCATAGAACTCAATGGGAGTTGGGAAACACAGAAATCCTATGATCGATGCTGCAAGAGAATGAAGCTTATCACCTAATAAAATTCAATAACAAACTATTAAATATGTATACCCTTCAAAAATCGAAAAATATTATTTCTACAAATTTGGTGCACTATATAGAGATACATTTTTACATTTAAACATCTTTATTTGCACCATCTATTTGCACCATGTTTAGGGCTCCATGTACTAAGCCGTCAATTCATCCGTCATTGTAGACGCGGATAAACTCGCCGTTACTCGCCGCGGGCGAAATGGTGTCCGCTGTCGCTATGTACTAATATTCCCCCAATAAATAGACAAGTCTAGCCCGCCGCGAGCAGTTGCGGATTGTTGATAAATTTGACGCCTCGCTCGCCGCGACTAAGCTGATGGTACTTAACTTTCAGTTGAATTGTCTGGCCAATTATTAACACGTGACATGCAAGGTGTCACGAACATCATAGTAGTCGCGGGAATAGAATTTTGCTCCTATAAAAGTTCAACTTATCTAAACAACTTTATTATTGTTCAAAATTTTTTGAAGAGTGATAACAGAGCGTTATTTTTGTAATATTTATTTACAATTTGGATATGGCTTCATCTGGATCTGATAATATATAAATATTAATATAAAAATAATTATAAAGATTGACAACTAACAATACAAATTTAAATAGATTACTCTTTAATTACAGTCGACAAATTGGGCGCAATTTATGTACATGGAAATGAGAGACAAATTAGACGCCAGTTATGCTGTAAGTACAATGCTGATATTACTGCCTTTTATATATGTCTAGACTGGCGTCTAGATTGACTTTCCTATTGTTTTGTACCTTGCCCGCCACCTAAAAGGTGGCGAGGCAAAAATAGCGAGGTGGGAGCGGAAATTGTAGCGAGCGGACAAATAGATTTTTTAGTACATTCGTTTTTTGGCGAGTTGGTGGTCAAATGTGTCTAATTACAGTGAAAAATGGAGCGGTAGTAAGGTTTGGCGGATAAGTACGCTCGCAATTTTAAAGATGCGAGTTTTAACATAATTGACGGCTTTGTACATATCAGTTTGCGAGTTTTGACGCGAGATTTGTTGCGGGTAGCTCGCTGACTGCTTAGTACATGGAGCCCTAAATGTTGTATATACGCTTATACAAATGTTACAAACACTAACGGCTAGATTTAGAGTTTGGCGTTAGCCGTCAAAAGCAACGTTAAGGGGTCCTAACGCTGCTTTTTACCGCCCGCTGGTATTTAGAGTCAGCCAGGAAAGGGTCTACCGCTCACTTTCTTTCTGCGACTCCAGGCTACCGCAGATCCCCTTACGTCAATTGCGTATCCTATCTTTTCAATGGAATTTGCATAACGCTGGTATTTGGAGTCTTGGAAGAAGTGAGCGGTAGAGCCTCTACCAACAAGACTCCAGCCGCCAAAAAAAGTCAGTAGTTAAGAGCTTTATGGGCTAACGCCGGAACATAAAGCTCTTAACTACTGTGTTACAAAGTACACTAACACCCATAAACTACCTATGTACCCCTAAACCGAGGCCCCTCCACATCACAAACCCTCTAATAAATGTTTTTAACCCCTAATCTGCCGACCGGACACCACCGCCACTTACATTATAGCTAGCTATGAACCCCTAATCTGCTGCCCCTAACATCGCCAACACCTATATTATATTTATTAACCCCTAATCTGAACCCCCCAACGTCGCCGCTACCTAACTACAATTATTAACCCCTAATCTGCCGACCGGACCTCGCCGCCACTATAATAAATGTATTAACCCCTAAACCACCGCACTCCCGCCTCACAAACACTATAATAAAATGTATTAACCCCTAATCTTCCCTCCCTAACATCGCTGCCACCTACCTACATTTATTAACCCCTAATCTCCCGCCCGCAACGTTGCCGCTACTATAATAAATGTATTAACCCCTAAACCTAAGTCTAACCCTAACCCTAACACCCCCTAACATAAATATAATTTAAATTAAACAAAATAATATTCTTATAATTAAATAAATTAATCCTATTTAAAAATAAATACTTACCTAGAAAATAAACCCTAATATAGCTACAATATAACTAATAATTACATTGCATCTATTTTAGGATTTATATTTATTTTACAGGCAACTTTGTATTTATTTTAACTAGGTACAATAGCTATTAAATACAGGGAGTGCAGAATTATTAGGCAAGTTGTATTTTTGAGGATTAATTTTATTATTGAACAACAACCATGTTCTCAATGAACCCAAAAAACTCATTAATATCAAAGCTGAATAGTTTTGGAAGTAGTTTTTAGTTTGTTTTTAGTTATAGCTATTTTAGGGGGATATCTGTGTGTGCAGGTGACTATTACTGTGCATAATTATTAGGCAACTTAACAAAAAACAAATATATACCCATTTCAATTATTTATTTTTACCAGTGAAACCAATATAACATCTCAACATTCACAAATATACATTTCTGACATTCAAAAACAAAACAAAAACAAATCAGTGACCAATATAGCCACCTTTCTTTGCAAGGACACTCAAAAGCCTGCCATCCATGGATTCTGTCAGTGTTTTGATCTGTTCACCATCAACATTGCGTGCAGCAGCAACCACAGCCTCCCAGACACTGTTCAGAGAGGTGTACTGTTTTCCCTCCTTGTAAATCTCACATTTGATGATGGACCACAGGTTCTCAATGGGGTTCAGATCAGGTGAACAAGGAGGCCATGTCATTAGATTTTCTTCTTTTATACCTTTTTTGCCAGCCACGCTGTGGAGTACTTGGACGCGTGTGATGGAACATTGTCCTGCATGAAAATCATGTTTTTCTTGAAGGATGCAGACTTCTTCCTGTACCACTGCTTGAAGAAGGTGTCTTCCAGAAACTGGCAGTAGGACTGGGAGTTGAGCTTGACTCCATCCTCAACCCGAAAAGGCCCCACAAGCTCATCTTTGATGATACCAGCCCAAACCAGTACTCCACCTCCACCTTGCTGGCGTCTGAGTTGGACTGGAGCTCTCTGCCCTTTACCAATCCAGCCACGGGCCCATCCATCTGGCCCATCAAGACTCACTCTCATTTCATCAGTCCATAAAACCTTAGAAAAATCAGTCTTGAGATATTTCTTGGCCCAGTCTTGAAGTTTCAGCTTGTGTGTCTTGTTCAGTGGTGGTCGTCTTTCAGCCTTTCTTACCTTGGCCATGTCTCTGAGTATTGCACACCTTGTGCTTTTGGGCACTCCAGTGATGTTGCAGCTCTGAAATATGGCCAAACTGGTGGCAAGTGGCATCTTGGCAGCTGCACGCTTGACTTTTCTCAGTTCATGGGCAGTTATTTTGCGCCTTGGTTTTTCCACACGCTTCTTGCGACCCTGTTGACTATTTTGAATGAAACGCTTGATTGTTCGATGATCACGCTTCAGAAGCTTTGCAATTTTAAGAGTGCTGCATCCCTCTGCAAGATATTTCACTATTTTTGACTTTTCTGAGCCTGTCAAGTCCTTCTTTTGACCCATTTTGCCAAAGGAAAGGAAGTTGCCTAATAATTATGCACACCTGATATAGGGTGTTGATGTCATTAGACCACACCCCTTCTCATTACAGAGATGCACATCACCTAATATGCTTAATTGGTAGTAGGCTTTCGAGCCTATACAGCTTGGAGTAAGACAACATGCATAAAGAGGATGATGTGGTCAAAATACTCATTTGCCTAATAATTCTGCACTCCCTGTAGTTAATAACTATTTAATAGCTACCTAGTTAAAATAATTACAAAATTACCTGTAAAATAAATCCTAACCTAAGTTACAATTAAACCTAACCCTACACTATCATTAAATTAATTAAATAAATTAACTACAATTACCTACAATTACATTTAATTAAATAAACTAATCTATAATACAAAACCCCCCCCACTAAATTACAGAAAATAAAAAAAAAATTACAAATAGTTTAAACTAATTGCACCCAATCTAAGCCCCCTAATAAAATAATAAAGCCCCCCAAAATAAAAAAATGCCCTACCCTATTCTAAATTACAAAGTAATCAGCTCATTTACCAGCCCTTAAAAGGGCTTTTTGCGGGGCATTGCCCCAAAGTAATCAGCTCTTTTACCTGTAAAAAAAAATACAACCCCCCCAACATTAAAACCCACCACCCGGGCGGAGCCTGGCCACGAACGCTGATGGCTGCACACTGAAAGTGCTCTGACACCCATGCACTCTCAGCATAAGGCTAAATGCAGCATACAGCGCTAATTTATATATAAATAAGATCCTCTGACTCAGAATATAAGACTGCTTCACTATTACAACTCATTCTGGGGTGAGCGCCGGATGAGGGGAGCGGCGCAGGGTGAGGCCTATAAGTAAAGAAAACCGGAGCTCCGGCCTATCAAGCCTTGCGCTTCTAACACAGTACAGCGCAGTATATTTCAATACCTTGACCGCGGCGGACATGCCGGATGACCGGGAGGCTACTGGTACCCATTGACCCACATACTGACCGAAAAGGCCCACATTAAAAAACGATCGACGGAGCACACTGACATCAAAATACTGAAGGGGCATACGGACACTGCTCGCCAGTAAGGACAAGCCAGGCCCAGTTTCAGGCCATCACAAGAAGAGGCGATCCGCTTGGACAGTGGAACACAGACCTGACAAGCGGTGAGTTGCGTCAATAGGCGCGAAATACACTTGGGCCTTATACTTCAGAAACCCTGTAACGTCAGTGTAAAGGCACATATGTAGGTGGCCGGAGGTCAAAGACATAATAAATAAGGTATATCCGTCAGGCTGAATAGGAATATTGAGGCATCTCAGAGTTCACCAAGGGGGCAGGAAACAACAGGTACAAATAGGCCTGTGCTTTGCCTCACCACACTTTTACTTTTCCCTATACATAGCCATTGAGCCTCTCTCCCTGTAGCAACCCTCACAACTACTTATTGATCTGGCAGTACCCAGAGCTGCTAGCAAAGCACACACTGTGAACTGTAAAATATGTCAACTAAAAGGGGTCCCAAACCACCAAAAGCTTTACAATCAGCAAGCATGGAAAGCTATTTAATATCAACAGATTCAGGACAGGGCACACAAAAAGATCCTCCAGATATATCCAACACGCAAGAAGCTATCCTCCCTTCTAGCTATGACCCTAAACAAACTGGATATGTCACAAAAGAAGATATTAGACATCTGTCCTCTAAAAATGACATAAAAGCAGCCATATTAGAAATGAGAAATATGTTTGGGGAACTCAAAAAAGATATTGCCAATATAGATCATAGGGTTACATTAGTGGAGGAGTCACAAGAGGCTCTGCGTTCAGATGTGCAACAAAATTCTAGCTGCGTGCAATCGCAGGAAGCAACTATCCTCAATCTAAATGAAAGAATTGAAGATCTAGAAAATAGGAGTCGTCGGAATAACCTAAGGGTGCGGGGTGTCCCGGAAACAGTAGCCCCAACAGAAATAAACGACTACATACAGAGGCTCTTTAAATGCATTAAAAACAGCCCTGGGGATGATGATATACATGTTGAAAGGGCCCACAGAGCCTTAAGGCCAAAACCACCAGCCAGGGCCCCACCCAGAGACATTATTATCAAGCTCTTGTCTTACAGGGACAGGGAAGATATACTCCGGCACGCCAGAAACAAACAACCGTTAACACATGAAGGAGTAGAGATTCAAATATACACAGATTTGTGCCCTGCAACCCTGCAAAAGCGAAGGGAGATGCGCTTTATTACAATGGGCCTCAAAGATCAAAGGATCCCTTATAGATGGGGCTTTCCAACCTGCCTAATAGCATCCAAAGATGGAGCCACGGCCACGTACCGCACGATAGCTGATCTTCCAGCCTTCAATCAAACCCTTGGAACACGGATCAGGCCTTTGGGCCCTGCAGCAGAACCAATGCCCGTGAGAGAAAATTGCAGAGCAAATGAAGACCCTCATGGTAGAGGGCCCCCCTGAGCTCATCACCTCTTCACTGAGGAGATACACCATTTGCACTTGAGCAGGACTGCTAAATTTGCTGTGATCTATGTGCAGCTAATACCACGTCCAGGAACATGCTTTTCATATATGACAGAGTTTTATTTGCCTTTTTTTTTTCTACATTTCTTTAGTTCGCACACTTCTGGATGTGACTTATGTTCAAGGTCTGTTTTCAAGGCCTCACAGTCAAAAGTTTAACTTACTGCAGTCAGGTTTATCTATAAACATTAGAATCAGATGTAAGAAAATGTGTAATACCCCTTATTGGGATAAATTAATACACCGGCCATTTGCAGGCGGGAGATAAATAAGCCTGGAATTCCAGTGGACTAGAGACTATTGGAGCTATACAGTAGCGGCAATAATTATACTACAGACTGCAAAGTTAAAACAATTTCTGTTACTGTTTTTCTTAAGTTACTGCTGGGGAAATTTACATGGCAGCTTATAATGGAAAAATGTTCTTATTTTATTACAGTTTAGTACATGAGAAGTTAATTCTCTATTGCCTGTAAGTTGTTAGTGATTGCTCATATTTTAGATCTGTTTTGGGGAGTTTGCTGCTGGGATGTAGAATATTATGGTTGTACTCATGATTAGAAACTTAAATTAAAAATAAAGATAGGCCAGGTACCACCCTGGTATGACTGGATACACATACCACTCAAACATGGGCTATTGGCAAGTTCAGGGCTCTAGTAGCTGAGATAATGCTAAGGTTATACTGATGTGGCAAGCCCTACTGAGATTACTATGCCACTGCCACGCTTGCTGTCAGTGTTCAAACTAAATTGTTATATGATATTGGAGATTAGTGTCCTACTGGGTACATTACAGCTTACAATACATACACGGCAGCCCCTAGGATTGAACTATCTCACACAAGCACTACCCATAAACGTAGAGCTGCATGCCCATACTTAGGCAATACTTCTACCCTATTATAGGATACTTTAGCCCCCATAGAGACATTACTATATAGCCACGTGGCAGAGTCAATTAAAACCCCCATGTCACACTGAAGACTCTTTAAATCAAACAAAGATACACCATGATACACATTATCAACCGCACTAAGAGAAGTCACTCTGTGACACTAACTGAAACTTACCGAAACTCTATAGAAAGATGTAGCTCACTCATGTGTCAACCAAATCTACTTAAATATAACTCAATGATAGATAAATTACTGAGTAAATCAAAGTCAATGTTATAAGTTATGTATATTGATTGCTGTGTTTGCCTACAAGTTATAATGTTAATAGAAATAATTCATTTGCTGAGAGTGCAGGGGTTACTACCCCCATTGTTAGATTACCTTCACTCTAGTCTGATAGAGTTGGACTCTACACTTACTATTTTCTTTTTCTTTTCACATTTCCGTACCTTACCTTGTATATTTTTATATACTAGAGAACTCTGTCCCCCCCTCTTTTTATCTACTTTTCTCCCCCCCGTATCCTGCTTTTTCTTTGCACTAACCACATTAAGTCATCTTTATAAGCTAGTCTTTTCTCCTCCCACTTACCTATCTTCTCCACCTCCCCCTCCCCCTTTCTTTGTATCCTCCCTCCCACAAACCCCACCTCCCTCTCCTCCTCCCTTTTTTTTTTTTTCTCTTATAGCTTCCCTGTACCATTCACCCTCTCCTCTTTTTGGAGCTACCAGCTAGCACAATGAGGGGCATACGGGATCACACCATAGATTTAATCACAATAAATGTTAAGGGATTTAATAGCCCTGGAAAGAGATCGATTGTCACTAGAGATCTACATAGAATGGGGGGAGACGTTGTGTGCCTCCAGGAGACGCACTTCTCTAGATTCAGAGAACCCAAATGGTATAATAAGCAATTCCCAACGGCTTACTTTGCCTCCGGCCCCATTAAAAAAAATGGGTTAGGGATCCTTATTCGGGCTGATGTGCCTCTCCGGATGGAGCAGATCATAAGAGACCCAGAAGGCAGGTACTTAATCTTAATTGGCACCTTATATGGCAACTATGTAACACTTGTTAACGCGTACTTCCCGAATACAGCACAAGATATTTTTTTTTAGAAAATTAACGAACGAAATCTTAGAGACACAAAAGGGAATACTCTTTCTTGGTGGTGATTTCAATGTTTCATTCTGCCCCATGTTAGACACCTCAGATGGGCTGTCTAGCACTAAACACAAGATAGTCAAACAGATATCTAAATGTCTTAGAGATCTGGTCATACACAATGTTTGGCGCACATTGCACCCGAACACTAAAAACTATTCCTTTTACTCCCACCCCCATAGGAAATACACCAGAATCGATTACATATTTACAGACTCAGCAGGGCTCTCTAGCGTCACTGGCAGCAACATAGGTCAGATTACCTGGTCTGACCATGCCCCAGTGAGGTGTACCATTAAATGGCCTGAGATGCCAATTACCCCATTTATATGGCGCCTGGATGAGTCCCTGCTGGATGAGCCCTTACTAAGGCAGAAACTGGATAGTACCATTCAGGAATATTTTCGCAATAATTTAGGAGGCGGACTAGCAGAAACGACGGTATGGGAAGCACATAAGTGTGTTTTGAGAGGAGAGTTGATTAGACATGTATCCGCGCTCCGTCGGGAACAGAAATCTCGCTATGCTGCACTACTTGAAAAAGTGGCACAAGCCGAAGCCGCTCATAAAGAACGGCTGACTGACAGAGCATTGCAGGCTGATCTTATTGAAGCAAGGTCGGCTCTATTGCAACATCTCCAGAAAGAGCAACAAATTAAAGCTCTTCGGCTACGACAATATTACTTCGAACAGAGCAACAGGGCAGGGAAATTCCTTGCACGAGCCCTGGCACGCCAGAGACTTAGAACTTATGTATACGAAATCAAGGATCACCATGGGGAGACACACAGAGAAGGACCTGCTGTAGCAGACACGTTTTGTGGCTTCTATGAAGCCCTATACAATCTTCGTCCTGGGGAGCCAGAGGGATGGGACCAAATTCATAATAGTGACCAGGAAAATGATATCGTAAACTACCTACAAGGTATTAATATGCCTTGTCTGTCTTGGGACGAAATGGAGCAACTTGAAGCACCATTCACTATAGAAGAGATCCAGCGAGCGATTAAGCACCTGCCAGGAGGTAAAAGTCCTGGGCCAGATGGCTTTGGCATGCGTTATTACAAAACATTCCGAGACAGACTGGTGCCACATTTGCTTACGATGTTTAACCAATTGTCCGACGGCACTACCCTACCAAGCTCCATGCTTGAAGCACATATCTCGGTCATACATAAACCCCCGAAACCTGAGAATCTACCCAGCAGCTACAGACCTATCTCGCTCCTTAATTCGGACGTAAAAATCTTAGCAAAAATGATAGCTAACCGCCTTGCCAGACTGTTGCCGCAACTGATCTCTACAGATCAAGTGGGATTTGTTCCGGGCAGAGAAGCCCGGGATAATACCCTTAGAATATTACAATTGATTTCTCACGCAGGTTATAACTCAGCTCCGTTGGCTCTTGTGTCCACGGACGCTGAGAAAGCATTTGACCGGGTGAATTGGTTATTTATGCGACACACCTTGACAAAGCGGGGATTCGGTAACGGCATTATAAGAACGATCTTCGCGTTATACTCGACGCCTAGCGCTAAGGTGCGCGTTAATGGTATGCTCTCGAGACCTTTCCGGATCTCTAACGGGACGAGGCAGGGGTGCCCACTGTCGCCCCTGCTATTCGCCTTAGTAATCGAGACTTTAGCTTGTAGGATACGTAGTAATCCTGACATAATGGGACTGGTTGTCGTGCGCAAAGAACATAAGTTGGCCATGTATGCGGACGACGTTCTAGTGACGTTGTCAGATTTGTCTATCTCGCTCCCAGCCCTATTGACTGAATTCGCAGAGTTTGGACGGGCCTCGAATTTCCAGCTTAACCTTTCCATGTCTGAAATCATGAACATCTCTATACCGACGGACGATTTTAGTGAAGCATGTGATAATTGCCCACTTAGTGTCGCGAAACATCGTTTAAAATATCTCGGGATCTTTCTGACCCCGAAGATCCCTGATATGGCTGATATGAATTATAAGCTGATTAGAGACGCAGTGACAGATGATATGGCCAGATGGAGGAACAAATCCATCTCATGGATGGGTTGCATCCATGCGGTTAAAATGAATGTCCTACCAAGGATTCTCTATATCATGCAAGCACTCCCTCTCGCATTAGCACTACCCTTCATCCACCAGATACAATCAGAAATAGAGACATATATCTGGAAAGATATAAAACCGAGAATCAGGAAACAAACAATGTACCTGCCCAGAGATAGGGGAGGAGCAGGAGTTCCCTTACTTAAAACATACTTTAAAGCAATTATAGTACAGAGATTGGTCCATTGGTGCCACAACCAATCAGATAAAGCTTGGGTAGAATTGGACCGAGAACTTCTGCAGAGAAGAAATGTAGGCGCTCTTGCCTGGATGTCAGCAGAACACCGAACACCTCTGATCGAACAATACCCCTTACTAAAAGATGTGTTCTGCATATGGGACTCATTGATCAAGCAAGACAAATATATCTCTTCTATTCCTTCACCGGTAACCCCGGGGTTTGATAACGCAGAAAATGCCTTAGCAAACAGAATACAGCCCCAGAGAAATACGTACACGCTGGCAGAAGCCGCCATATCTAATGCTTTTCATCAAGGCAAGATACAGACCCAGGAAAAACTAAAAGAGTGGGATACATGGCTATTCTCCTCCTGGTTTAGAGTAGCGCAGTTTCATCACTATGTAAATGAACATAAAGATAAATCCCTCTTTACGAGAGAAAAAACACCCCTGGAGCACATTTGCACTATGGCCCAGGTGCCTGGTCATTTGATATCACGCCTGTACAAATTATTGCTCACAAGCAGTGATGAACTCCTGCCCTCTTATACAAAAGCGTGGAGTACAGATCTTAACCTAGACATTACCTCAAAAGACTAGTTACAGATTTTCAATAAAGCAAAAAAAACCTCAGTCTCGATGAGACTACAAGAAATGCACTTTAAATTTCTGAGCCGGTGGTACATGACTCCACAAAGGTTAAGTAAAATCTACCCACAAATGAATGGGGATTGTTGGAGGGGCTGTGGAGAGTCCCGCTCAATAATGCATATCTGGTGGGCGTGTCCGCGGATACAGGAATTTTGGATAAGAATTTTTGCTGAATGCAGCCGGCTTTTCGGGATAATATTGCCTCCAAACCCAAACAATCTGATATACCATGCTCTTCCCAAATTGATGGTGGAAGCGAAACATAGGCTGTTTCTACTAATGTTAAATGGTGCTAAGAGCTTAATACCAAAATACTGGAAATCTGTCAATGTGCCGAGCCTGAATGAATGGAAACATGGGGTCAGGGACCTGCTTGATTTGGAGAGGTTTCAATACCTCAAAACTGGAAAACTTGCACTACATGAACATATGTTAATGATCTGGGAAGGTAAAAATGTATGAAAGCCTAAAAGGATCTAAACTAATCTGAGAGACCTGGGATGGCGTGTCCTGGGGGTGCACATGACAAGCCATTTGGGGGGGGAAATGAGATTAGAGAGACCATTGAGACTATAACACTGGATTTATCCCAGTATTGAAAACGGATCGCCCACAGTGTTGATCACCCCCCCTCTACCCTTGTTTACTTCAGCCTCCTCAAGCCCCTCCTTCAAAACTCCTCGTCCCACCCTCTCCCCTTCTTAACCCCCATCCCCCCCCCCTTTTTTTTTTTTTTTTTTTTCTTCTCCTTTCTCCCTTCCCTCTCTCCACTCCCAAACCGCCCTTTTCTTCCTCCTATACTCATTTTAACTCTTCTACCTGTTTTTTCTTATTTTCCATCACCCATAAAGGGTATGACTTAATACCCATGAAAATGTAATACTTTGACCAATAGATATGATATACAGCCATGCTGTATACCATCACGCTACTGAATGTGAACAGTGTACCAGAGATATGATCTTGAAGCGCTATTAGAGATATATTATAATTGCATTATGTACACAGTTTAATATCTTTATGATGCTTGCTTTGAAGTTACTGTTGATTTTTCAATGTTTGTTTTCCAATGCTGGTCACTCAATAAAGCTTTATTTAAAAAACAAACAAACAAAAAAAAAACCCACCACCCACATACCCCTACTCTTACCCACCCAATCCCCCCTTAAAAAAACCTAACACTAACCCCCTAAAGATCTCCCTACCTTGAGCCATCTTCACCCAGCTGAGACGAATTCTTCATTTAATCCGGGTGATGTGGTCCTCCATTCGGGCAAAGTCTTGATCCAAGCGGCAAAGAAGAGGTCCTCCATCTGGGCGATGTCTTCCTCCAAGCGGCATCTTCTATCTTCTTTCTTCTGGCTCCATCTTCAGACCGCCGACGCGGAACATCCACGTACCCTGACGGACTAACGACGAATGACGGTTCCTTTAAGGGACGTCATCCAAGATGGCGTCCCTCAAATTCCGATTGGCTGATAGGATTCTATCAGTCAATCGGAATTAAGGTAGGAAAAATCTGATTGGCTGATTCAATCAGCCAATAGGATTGAAGTTCAATCCGATTGGCTGATCCAATCAGCCAATCGGATTGAGCTTGCATTCTATTGGCTGTTCCAATCAGCCAATAGAATGCGAGCTCAATCCGATTGGCTGATTGAATCAGCCAATCATATTTTTCCTACCTTAATTCCGATTGGCTGATAGAATCCTATCAGCCAATCGGAATTCGAGGGACGCCATCTTGGATGACGTCCCTTAAAGGAACCGTCATTCGTGGTTAGTCCATCAGGGAAGGTGGATGTTCCGCGCCAGCGGTCTGAAGATGGAGCCAGAAGAAAGAAGATAGAAGATGCCGCTTGGAGGAAGACATCACCCAGATGGAGGACCTCTTCTTTGCCGCTTGGATCAAGACTTCGCCCGGATGGAGGACCACATCGCCCGGATTGGATGAAGAATTCGGCTCGGCTGGGTGAAGACGGCTCAAGGTAGGGAGATCTTCAGGGGGTTAGTGTTAGGTTTTTTTAAGGGGGGATTGGGTGGGTTAGAGTAGGGGTATGTGGGTTTTAATGTTGGGGGGGTTGTATTTTTTTTTACAGGTAAAAGAGCTGATTACTTTGGGGCAATGCCCAACAAAAAGCCCTTTTATGGGCTGGTAAAAGAGCTGATTACTTTGTAATTTAGAATAGGGTAGGGCATTTTTTTTATTTTGGGGGGTTTTATTATTTTATTAGGGGGCTTAGATTAGGTGTAATTAGTTTAAACTTCTTGTAATATTTTTTTATTTTCTGTAATTTAGTGTTTGTTTTTTTTGTATTATAGATTAGTTTATTTAATTAAATGTAATTGTAGGTAATTGTAGTTAATTTATTTAATTAGTTTAATGATAGTGTTGTGTTAGGTTTAATTCTAACTTTTACAGGTAATTTTGTAATTATTTTAACTAGGTAGCTATTATATAGTTAATAACTATATAATAGCTATTGTACCTAGTTAAAATAAATACAAAGTTGCCTATAAAATAAATATAAATCCTAAAATATCTACAATGTATTAATATATATATTAATTATAAGAATATTATTTTGTTTTATTTAAATTATATTTATGTGAGTGGGGTGTTAGGGTTAGACTTAGGTTTAGGGGTTAATACATTTATTATAGTAGCGCCGATGTTGCGGGCGGGAGATTAGGGGTTAATAATTGTAGGTAGGTGGCGGCGATGTTAGGGAGGGCAGATTAGGGGTTGATACAATTTATTATAGTGTTTGCGAGGCGGGAGTGCGGCGCTTTAGGGGTTAATACATTTATTATAATGGTGGCGAGGTCCGTTTGGCAGAATAGGGGTTAATAATTGTAGTTAGGTAGCAGCGATGTTGGGGGGAGCAGATTAGGGGTAATATATATAATATAGGTGTCGGCACAGATTAGGGGTTAATAGTATAATGTCAGCGATAGCGGGGGCAGCAGATTAGGGGTTAATAAGTGTAAGGTTAGAGGTGTTTAGACTCGGGGTTCATGTTAGGGTGTTAGGTGTAGACTTAGAAAGTGTTTCCCCATAGGAAACAATGGGGCTGCGTTAGGAGCTGAACGCTTCTTTTATGCAGGTGTTAGTTTTTTTTGCAGCCAGCTCAGCCCCATTGTTTTCTATGGGGATATCGTGCACAAGCACGTTTTTCCAGCTTACCGCTACCGTAGGCAACGCTGGTATTGAGGTTTGAAGTGGATCTAAATTGTGCTCCACGCTCCCTTTTCTGAGCCTAACGCAGCAACTCAGACAACTCTAAATACCAGCGTTGTCGAAAGGGTGCGCTGGGAAAAAAAGCAGCGTTAGCTACACGGGTCTTTACCAACAAAACTCTAAATCTAGGCGTAAGTTATTAAATAGCATTCCCTTTCAGTCATGTTTTTCAAAAGTCATACCATACATTATTATTTAATTCACTCTTTAAATACATTTTTGAACAAAGGATAGCAAAAGCATGAAAACTTTAAAACAATTTTTTAAAAATTCACACAAAGGATAGCAAGAGAATGAAAAATTAAAAAAAGAAAAATTCACACAAAGGATAGCAAGAGAATGAAAACAGTGCCAAAAAATACAAAATTTGAAAATGATAATCGAATTCACACGAAGGATAGCAAGAGAATGAAAACTTAAAAAAAATCACACAAAGGACAGCAAGAGAATGAAAACTTAAAAAAATAAAAATTCACACAAGGGATAGCAAGAGAATGAAAACTTAAAAAAAAGAAAAATTCACACAAAGGATAGCAAGAGAATGAAAACTTAAAAAATAGAAAAATTCACACAAAGGATAGCAAGAGAATGAAAACAGTGCCAAAAAAAATACAATATTTGAAAATGATAATCAAATTCACACAAGGATAGCAAGATAATAAAAACAGTGGCATTAAAAATACAGCAAAAGCATGAAAACTTTAAAACGAATTTTTAAAAATTCACACAAAGTATAGCAAGAGAATGAAAAATTAAAAAAAGAAAAATTCACACAAAGGATAGCAAGAGAATGAAAACAGAGCCAAAAAAATACAATATTTGAAAATGATAACCAAATTCACACAAAGGATAGCAAGAGAATGAAAACTTAAAAAAAAAAAAAAATTCACATAGAGGATAGCAAGAGAATGAAAACTTTAAAAAAAATCACACAAAGGATAGCAAGAGAATAAAAAAATCACACAAAGGATAGCAAGAGAATGAAAATAGTGGCAAAAAATGCAATATTTGAAAATGATAATCAAATTCACACAAAGGATAGCAAGAGAATGAAAACTTAAAAAAAATAAAAATTTACACAAAGGATAGCAAGAGAATGAAAACAGTGCCAAAAAAATACAATATTTGAAAATTATAATCAAATTCACACAAAGGATAGCAAGAGAATGAAAACAGTGGCATTAAAAATACATTGACATGGTTTTATAATGGCATTCTATGTTTTGCATGTTCAACAGCTGTAATAAATGCAGGTGTAATAAATGCAGGTGTATTATTTGTGCAATTCAATCAATTACTTATGCACAACACATGAGTTTTCATATAGGGATGAAATCTGAACTCTGATTTTCTGTTTGCATGGCAGCATCATGGAGGCTTAAAAGGTCAGTCATATTTTAACTTTAAAACACATAATAACACTTTTTATTCTTTTGCTATCCTTTGTTGGAAGTAGAATGACATTTTAAAGTCATTGCTATGTATTTTGAATGTCATTGTTTTCTTTTGTGCTTAAAAATACATTGAAATGAATGTAAAATGGCATATCATAATGTTCGACATTGCATTCTCTTTCTAACTTAAGTTTGGCAATGTTAATACACCACATTGTTCTTAAAATGTTATTTCAGAAACACAGTAATCACTGACCTTTTAAGTCTCCACAATGCTGCCATTCAAACCCAGAAAATCTGAATTATGATTTGCAACCATAGTTAAATACTATATGTGTTATGCATAAGTTAATTTGTTAATTGCACAAACAATACACCTGCATTTATTACAGCTGCTGGACTCACCTGAATGAATTCTAGACATTCATTTTGACACAACATTGTGTTTGTCAAATGACGCAATAATGCAGAAATTTGGTTAATTGTGAATAAATTATTCAATCAATTTGCTCGTAAAATGACGCAAGAATCATGAAATTCTGTAAGTCATTGGTTAGGTAATGTGTGGCGCATCTCTTATTCAATTGCTGAAATCATTCACAGCTGTAGAACTTGGCAGTATAAAAGGGGCTTTCAATCACTTCAATTCATTATTATTTTGAGCATTCTAAATGCTTTACACTGTGTTCTGTTCTTAAGAAGACGTAGGGAAAGACAGGTGTTGATGGCTGCGGTTGTGCGACAACGAAGATGCCAGCGGGTGGTAAGGGTGTTCCTGTCTAGGGTTGGTCTCCATACCCTCAGTGACCGAGAGGTAATCCATAGATTTCTACTAAATATGGCCTATATTGAGAGGCTGTATGTCAAAATCAAGGACTCTCTCGAGCCACTCACTGCAAGGACTAGGGCAATTCCTGGGATGGTGAAATTACTATTGGTCCTCTATTTCTTGGCAACTGGATCATTCCAGGCTGTGGCAGGTCTAGTCGTAGTCAGGCAACCTTCTTACGTCTTCTGAAGGTTGTCCTGAATGCCTTTCACCAACGCCTAGCCCATCATGTCCACTTCCAAAATATACCTGAGGAGTGGCATGCTGTCAAGCTTCAGTTCTATCATCTAGCTGGATTGCCAAGAGTATTGGGGGCCGTAGATTGCACACATGTATTGGTGCAGCCTCCCAGGGGTACAGAGAAGCCATACCGGGACAGGAAGCACAACCCCTTGCTGAATATCCAGGTCATCTGCGATGTGAGGATAATGAGCGTACGCTCTGGACTCCCTGGCTGCAACCACGATTCCTTTGTCCTCCGGAATTCGGCGATCTACCATTGTTTCCAGGAGGGACAAATGCCAGAGGGAATCCTGATCGGTAAATATCTCATATATACTCCAACATATGTATATGAAATATTTTATTCATTCTGATTGCTAATGTCAATTATCTATTTTATTACGCAGGTAATTCTTGATATTCGTGTCTTCCGTGACTATTCACACCCGTCCACAACCCCAATGGAGTGGAAGAGGTGCACTGCAAGGCGGCACACATCGCCACCAGACACCAGATTGGTGATTGAGCACACCTTTGGCATATTGAAGAGCCATTTATGCAGCTTGGACATCTCTGGTGGGGTTCTTTAGTACGCCCCCTTCAAAGTCTCCTTAATTTTTTTTATTTGTTGTATGTTGCACAACATTGCCCTAACAATCCCTGATATAGATCTGGAGAGCTTGGATAACCATGAGAATGGGGAACATCTAGTTCCATTAGAGAAGAATGATGCTAGGGGATTCCAAGCTCGAGCAGACTATATTCAGGCGGTTTTTGGGCAATAATGTTGACAGTGCAACATACAGTATTTATTTTATTCCCATTTACTTTACAGTACATTTTTTTTAATCCTAAACACTATATATTTTGGATTAAGTTTTTGCAATAATTGTCATTTAAATATCGACAAAATGATATTCTATATCATCGTCTTTCCATTGATTAAAAGTTGTTAATTTTGTCAATCTTGCAAGTGTTCAATGTAAAGTTTATGAAAAACAGATGTTTAATAAAATATCTTCAAATAAATATTTTTTTGGCTGTACACTTGACTCTGTTTTTATTTTTAAAGTTATAGCAATAAAATTTTTAAACATGTATTGAAAAAAACAACTAGGAGACCAATGGCACTACTGGTAAATTTATTAGGCCTTCTTGTAGCTCAAAGGATCATAATAAGTTTGATCTACACAGGTAAGTTGAGCAAAATGGTGCTGTGTATTGAAATAAACATGGAAAAACACTTAGGAGATAGGAAGATCTCCTATAATGAATACACATATAGCACTCAGAAGGAAAAGGATATATTCTGAACTGTGGTCATCAATTGTGAAAACATTTGTTAACTGTGGTCACTGAGGCCTAGATTTAGAGTTCGGCGTTATCCGTAAAAACCAGCGTTAGAGGCTCCTAACGCGGGTTTCTTACGCACTCCGGTATTTAGAGTTTATTTACCGCCACTCAAAATACACCTAACGCTCACCTTTCTACCGCCACCTCAGACCCAGTAGTAAACATATACCGCAAAAAAAAAAATCCACGAATCACAAAACAAATATTACACAAAGTACACTTACACTCATACAAACACAACACTATCTTTATTTTTCTTATTTTTTATTTTTTCATTAAAATACAAAGGATTAAAGTTGCGAGATCTCGGGTGTTTGAAAAAAATCCACACAAATCCATTTTCCCATTGACTTACATAGACACACGGGAAAAGACCCTCATATACCTACATCTAACTAATAACATTATCACAAACATACACTCATCGATGCATACAAACAATATACACCACATGACATACACAAAAATTTTATTTATTACAAAAAGAACAC